>NC_057937.1:14286532-14592365 GCF_018555375.3 Anguilla rostrata
AAATCTATTAGAGTCGGCTTACTGAGGCAATATGCATGGGACATCGCAAATTTACTTGTGTTGTGTTGCAAGAAATACTGCAGAACTGCTGAAGACAGGAGCTGCCATTTTGTCACAGTGAATCTATGTACAGTCCACCAATTGGGCCTGAGCAAAGGCCTTCACTAGAATGAGAACTCCAGATAAAAAAAGCTTTGCTGAAGTGTATGTGGGTCTCTGGTAGATGATTTTGGGAGTCCCCAGACAAATACAATAAATAGAATCATAAGAAATTGACAGACATAAAAACGCCTCAGGCCTCCACTGAAAAACACAACTCAAAGAGCTGCAGTAATTAAGGACCACTGCTATTTCAGCAGTACCAATACAAACACCCTTTGAAAGACTGCACACTGCATGTTCACACATTTAAAAAAGCAAAAATACCAGAAAATGGGGTCACCATTGCATAAAAATACCAGTCCCTGTTTAAAAAAAAAAACCTTTGCTCTAGATGGGCTTCAGAAGTCTTTGTCCAAAATTAGACTGTTTGTTTGTGACCTGGTTTATAAGTTTGAAACGATAATGCAGTTCCGTCTGTATGAAACACCACTGCAGTTGTAAATAACCATAATAATGAAGACAACCTTGAGTTATGAAGCCCTCAGTCAATTCAAATATACGCATTTGCAGATGTTTTCTAAGGGTAACTCAGTGATTGAAAATCAAAGCAAACCGTGACTTCCAAAATAGATGCTGTTCATTTTGCTATTTGTGGGGAACTTAGGTGGATTTGTGGTGTGTGTGTGTGTGCGTGTGCGTGTGCGTGTGTGTGCATGTGTTGCCAGGCTTGCTTAACTCTTGTAATCTTTTGTAAGGTTTCATTTCTATAAAGTGATGGCCTTGACGGGTCTAGCAATGGTAATAATGCAGATTTTTCTGCCAACTCTAAATGAGCAGAATGATTAATATACCCCTGATATTAAAACATGTACTCTCTCATTCATAATGACTTCATTTAAAGTGCAATTACAAATTATGTAATGCACTCCTACAAACTTCAAATGGAACATTATATTCTAGGACATAAGTTCTGCAGATTCAAATGAGGCAAACATTAAAATAATGAGACAGCAAAGTGTGTACCTTATCATCTTGCACTGAGAGCAAGCCTTTTCCAACTGAATAAAAGTTCATTGAAAATAAAGATGGGAAACAAACAAATATCATAATACTAATAACCATCCAAGCTCAATATTCCGTAAACCCACTAAATCCACTGTATCTTCAAACAAAGTAAAATGACATGAGCAGAATTGTAATATTGAAAAAGGGTCTGCTTTTTTTCTCTTTTTTTTGCAACAGAAAATTTCTATTTTTCCCATCAAAGAAAACAGTGATATTCTGAATAAAAACCCTGGGGCTGAATTGCTTTTGGTGGAGGTCGGTGTATCTTTGCAGCACCAGCTCTGGTTTTCTCTCTACCCCCTCCCCCCTCCCTATCTTGCTCCTTTTCTCTATTCCCCTCACTTTCCTGATCTCTGCCGCATCACCATAACGAGATAAGAGACGCGCAGCTGAAAAAACAGGAGGAATAAAATCGCTAAAACGTTCCCCGGCAAACCTCGGGAAGACAGCGCCGTCTCAAATAATTGAACAAAAGGAGACTTCAAACTCCACCTAACCAAAAGATGGATACTCCCCCAAGACTCCACCCCCGGTTTGTTTGGTGCCGCTGAAGCAACGCTTTTGCACAAAGACGGGGCTGCCTTGCGCGTGATGGACAGGTCTGCGTTTCAGAAGGTTCGCCTTTCAGGGACGCACCCGGCAGTAAAGACGTATTCATACGTGCGGCGTGTGCGTTTGCCCGCTGAGACGTGTCTGGTATTATTCCACCTCTGGCGGCGCACAGAGAGAGAGGCTCATAAAATTTCATTAAAGATGACATGTTCTGGGAGAGGGAAATATATCGCTGCCATTTATTTTAATCACGACTCTTTGGAGAAGCTTTTAAATGCAATTTGCTTTATTGCACTGAATTCGGAGGGGCGGTTATGCATCTTTCCCCGTATTCCAGGGTACTAAATTAAAAAGATTGCACCCCCCAATTACTCCCCCATCCCTGCCACACAGTCAGAGACATGAATAAACTGTCACATAGAAAGGCAGACACACAAATTCAAACTGCTGCAGATACAAAGACAAATCAAGACAGACATAAATTTAAATATATATGGCAGAACAAACAACGGTGCACATGCGAAAATACACACACACACACACACACTCATGCACACACACACACACACACACACATAGACACACACACGCCCACACAGATACACACACACAAACGCTCAGACACGCACACACTTCCAACCCAACGACAAATCAAGGGCGATTGTTCTCATAACTAATTCTGTGCATGCACCGGCTTTGTGCTGGACTCTAATGAAACATTTCCACTTCCCTCCCCAGTTCAGACGTATTACCTTTATTTAGAGCTCAATCTCTCACATCTCAATGCTACGGCCTTCTTCGGGAAAACAAAAGCCTTGCCAAGATGCAGGAATCAATTAAGAGACATAAAAGAAAAGCTGCTTTCGACAGACAGGGGGTGCCAGGGTCAGTTACAGTTGGCACTCAGGTTGGTCAACTAGAAAACCCAGGGTCCTCACTCTATCAGACTACAGTAAGCAAAAATATAACCTGTTAACATATTTAAAATAAAATAAAAATCACTGACATAAAGAAAGGGAATGCCCCTATTGTCTCCACATAAGCTGACTGCAGTAAAATTATTGTGTGCGTGTCTCAGGCATATGCTTTAATAAATGTGACTTAATGAAGCCACAGACAGTGAAAACCGAGCTGTGACAGCCACGCCTGATCAGAACGCTCTGAAAAGCAGGCCCACTTTTCTCCGAACACTGGGCGACAAATACAAGAGGTAAGGGATATTTTAAAATTAGCGTATGTCTCCTGTCCTGTTGAGTCTGCAAGGCTTACATCATCTGGACCTTGAACGAGGTTGTCAGCAAGAATTGCCCGGTTCCTGGTATGCTATGTAGTCTGGTTCTGGTGAGAATTCTCCAAATGGTATGTTTATGCAGTACATCGTATCTATGCATTAATATATCTATGGAAATGGGTACTTCTGGTGGCTAACGCTCTGTTTAAATCCTTGGTGAAAGTTTGTGCATGTAGGGAGAAGGGTGCTCTGAAAGTTACAGGCTCCTTTCGGGTGAAGGTATAAAAGGTTACTCTGATAGGTACGGCTACATTAATGGTAGTCCTGAGAGGTATTGAGAACTGCTGGAAAGGATTTTCTCGGGTGCTGAACATTCAACTGCTTTTGTATGGTCTGCTAACTTTGTATGCACTTGTGAAGCTGCGTTTTGTGTTGTGCGTAGTTTTAATGTTGTAAATGGCAAGTAAGATGGGGGAAAGCAATCAACTACATCCTAAGGGGAATCCAGCCTTTTATATGTACACCCATTACAGTCTAGATATTTCTATGTTTTTATGGAAGTGAAACCAATAGACTCCTGATGACCTAACAGTTCCAAGAAGAAGGGTCTTTTTATTTCGCTAAAACGGTGCATTTATGGACAGCGTGAGAACCGAAGGGTGGAAAGATTCCTCAAGAACAATGGAAAGCTTATTTCTGTGTCTACAAAGAAACTGCAGATCTCCAAACTGAATCTAAAGCTCATAGATACCAAAGCACCCAGTTTCCACAGCATAAAAATGAAAAGATAAAAGAGGAACAAGCTACACACTGCGCAGCATGTGATCCTCTGCTTGTGCTACCCACTGCCTCACGGCACTAACAGCTAACTAAGGGGGATGCTAGTGAAGAGGTGGATCAACATCAGGATGATGTTACTAATCGGTTCCGTCCCAAACCGCACCCTCCACCTTGCGTGGGACAGGCTGCTTCAGGGGGATGATCTGTCATAATGTCCCAGGAACACATCAGCGGGAGTAAAACTGAAGGCATAACCGAATGATAAGGCCTCCCCTGTGGCGATTTTAGCTGACCCCAACAAATTTCTCCCTAGAAGACCACACTATCCCTTATGCCCTGAAGTAGAGGCACTGCCTAATAATTGCACCACTACTAGAACAAGGTATTCCTGTCCCCACTTCTAGGCCTTGTTGTCCTGTTTTGCCAGTAAAGAAACAAGGGGAAGACACGTATTGTTTTGCACAGGATCTGAGAGCTGTTAATAATGTCATCCCTTCTTCACCCGACATGCCTAACCCCGCTGTTATTATCTCTTGTGCCCTTGCAGATTCCACCAATTTCACAGTGGTTGACTAATACGCTCAGCCTCCTTCTATTACCCTATCCACCCAGACAGCCAGTATTTGTTTGCAAGGTAAAGACAATGGCTGCAGACAAGGTTGCCACAAGACTACACTGAATCTCCCTCCTTTTTCTCACAGGCACTCAAGGCTGACCTTGATGATGTTTCCTTCCCAGGAGGCTCTACTCTTATCCAGTAAGTAGATGATTTACCACTGGCCTCCCCCTCAGAGGAAGCCTGGAAAACGGATTCCATTGTTTTGTTAACTGCCCTGCCTCACAAGGGACACAAGACTTCTAAAGATAAAGCACAATTCTGTAAAACTAAGATTCATTATTTGGGTCGAGGCATCTCAGTCGGTCAGTGGCAGCTAGCTGCTATTTTAAAGGTCCCCAGGCTTACTACTTTTAATCAAACGAGAATTTTTCTTAACATGGCTATAATTGCCATTTCTTTTGGAAATGGCAATTATAATGCTCACTATAATAGAGCTGCTACAGTGGACGGCAGGTGTACTGTAGAAGAGGTCTTTGTAGCTACAAAACAGGTGCTGCGGCCCCGGCCTTGGGCCTCCCTGACTATGATTCCACTCTTTACCGCTAAAAAAGTAAGGGTTAATACACTGTCTTCTTACTCAAAAGCATGGTGATAAGAACATCCTATGGGCTATTTCAGCACACAGCTCAACCCCGCTGCAGCTGCCTTCTCTTCCTGTTTCAGACCTGTTGCAGCTGTGGCCTTATCTGTTGAGGCTTCCACTTCACTAGTAATAAGATCTCTCCTCACTGTTGCAGTTCCCCATTCGCTTTAAGACCGTAGCACAACACAACGCCTTCCCAGCTCACAATTCACCAAATATGAACTCATCTCGAGCTGCTCCCCCCACATTACTATCTCTATGTCCTGGCCTTAACTCTGCTTCCCTCCTGCCAACTTCAGAAGACAGTGACTCCCACGACTGCGTAGCTACTGCTGAAAGCTTCACTAAGCCCCGGCCTGACCTCACGAACATCCCCCATACAGAACCGATTTTCTCATCTCATCTGATTTTTCACTCTGATGGCGTCTGTAGTAGGACTCCTGACGATCACCTAGTTTTAGCATATTTCTCTCTGTCCCACTTCCTACAGTTACCTCAGCCCAAATGGCTGAAATGTTTGCTCTCACAGGGGCCTGTGTCTTAGCACAAGGTAAAAACTGTCAGCACGTAGGCTAATTACCATTATGCTTTCAGATTCGTTACATGATTACAGTAGACTATAATAAGTGTGTCACATGTAATGCAACCACCCCATTTCCAGTGAGCAAAAACCTGAATCTAGTGGGGTGGAAATCTAGGTTGAGAGACATTTTGACATAAATGGACTTGGTTAATCTCAATACAGCTCAGGTTTTACCCGGCTATGTCCCAGCCAACCAAAAAACTTCCCTTTTCAACCAACTGTCACCAGGTTTTCACCTCAACACCTAGACAGCATTTCACCAACGCTTCAATGTTCAGGGCTGAATGTGCTGGGCTGGTGCAGTGACAAAATTAAGTTTTGAAAAATAAACTAGCCAAAACCTGTGCAGAAATGCAACCGAAGTGGCCAGAAACTTTGCCGGTAGACTTGATGAGCGTGAGGGCCACCCCAAACAGAAAAACAGAATTGAGCTCCCATGAATTGCTTACCGGAAACTATGAGCCTTCCTACTTAATTACATATTGATGACATTGATAATATTCTGCCCCATTGTTCCAGAGAGGTTTGGACCCCATCCTAAACATAGCCACCATTCCCATTAGCAGTATCCCTGCACACATTTCATGTCAGGTTTAATTTGAAGGTATTTACACCCTGAAATATAGGGTATAATTGTCCAATTACTTTTGCTCCCCTAAAATGGGGGGACTACATATAAAAAGGTCTGTAGTTCCTACAAGGGTCATCCGATATGGACGTAATTACCCTCAAATTACAGCTGACAGTCTGCACTTTAACCTCACTGTTTTATTTCAAATCGAATGTGCTGGAATACAGAGCAATAACAGCGGGTCACTGTCCCAGTACTTCTGTGCTTAACTGTATGCTTAATATCAGGACATACACAGACCAAAACAACTGCACATCCACCATATCAGTGTGACGTTGAGGATGAACTGAGTAGAGAAGGAGTTAAAATATTCAGTCATTTTGTTTGAAGATAAAACTCATAAAGAAAACCAAAACCAAAAAACCTTAAAATGGCAATAAAGTCTAAAATATGTTTGTTCTTTATTCCTGATATTGAGGGGTATAAATTAGGTGCTTTGAACAGTTTGAAACTGTCAACACATTTGACTTGCAGTGTGCAGTTTTTTTTCTCTATTTTTATTGCTTTGAAGCACATTATTGTTTTGAGCCATATAGACTTGTTTGTTTTCATGCAGTTTCCAGAACGGACTCCCTCCAAAAGATCTAGTCATTGGCTTTTTTAGTGATCTGGATTTAGTGTTTATCAATAACTCAAGTTTATTCCTTGTGACCTTTCTAACCGGTCAACCACTGCAGTGCATTCACAGAAAATACAAAACAGCATGTTCACGGAAAATACTATAATGCTGCCATAAAACTGACAAACTGTTGCTGCAACATTTCAAGAACATAAAGGACATGGGATTTATGTTTGCTGTGGGTTATGCATGAGGTGCAGTTGCATGCTGTGAATATAATCTAGCAGCAAGCATTACATTTTTTTCCACTTTTAAAGATTAATTTAAGCATTTTTTGTTCATTTTTTACCAGTATTATGTTATCCTTTCAAAACTTTGTGTTGACAAAACACATCAACCAATATTTACTACCTATTAAGGCACTTCTCCCTGGTTTTACTCTCAACAACGTATTACACACACACATAATGGTGTGAATAATCTTTTTTCTCAAATTGAAATCACATGACCAACACGTTTCTATAAAAAGTTAATTAACTTTGCTTAAGAGACACTGCATTCTTCCTGGATCCATTTGGATTTCATAAATTCTTTTGAAGGAGCCTCCAGCTGAATTCACAAGAGGAGCCAGTCACTAACACGGTTATAGGGAGCAAAACGAGTTCAGCTCACTGCAGAATAGACAGAGTGCACAAAAACAGTGAATCACAGGATATCGCTGGAGGAAGATTTGTTCTCCCTCAGCAGACACTGGGGCAAAGACAACACATTTATCTTCATACGAGAGCTTTCATCTCTTCATGTTCAGCTACTCCCTTTCACAGTCAGTCCAAACACCAGAGCTCCTGTAGTCTCAATCAATTGTATCCCTTCAAACCATTTGAAACAACCCTGCTCAAGATGAGACCTCCATTGAAAAGTGAGAGGTTCTGTACCAGCCTTTCAAAACCAAAGTAGTTTACTTTAAACAGACAAAGTTTTCTAATATTTTGGCAATTCAATCAGTACTATTTTACCTCGCCGATTTGTGTGCATTACTGTATGTAATGCACATTATCCTTAGGTGTAACAGAAAGACCAGAAAGACACCAGAAAGACCTCCGGGTCATTGAATATGGTTTTCATTAGCCATCTTCTTTAGGAAGAAAAACGTTGCAAAGCCCATACAAGAGCCTAAAATGGGAAATATTTTTCAGCATCACATCAGGAAAATTGCTTTCCTTTATATTAGACAATATACTACACCGCATGACTCTGCAAAGGACCCTACAAGAGTGAAGCCACAAAGCGCTATGCTCCTCGAACCTCCATAAAAACCAAATATTTCACCATGACCAAAGAGACAGACGATTAGTGGTCCAATAGCAACAATGACTGGTTGAACTGTGGCCATTATTAGCTCCAGAGTAAATGTTATTGTCAAGATTGAATGAGCTAATGCAACCACAGAGAACCAACATCACGAGAGGAAAATCAGTTCAGGATCTGATGCTATGTAATGGGACAGACAGAATTTTCAGCATCATCATAGCGCAGTAAGTTTTGATGTATTTTGGCTAAATAAAAGGGCCACCTGTAGGTCCAAAAAATTTTTATTTTACTTTATTTTATTTTATTTTTAGTGCCAACTTCAACAAGATGTGAGTGAATTTAAGAAATATGAAACTTCTTGATTGCAAGACTGTGAATGAAAAGTGGGGCAGGTTCAAAAGGGTTATTCTTGTAACTGTAAATTCAGTCCCAAGGTAAGGAAAATAAAGTTTAAAAAGCAGACTCTGCAATGGATGAACAAAGCTGTACGAGAGAGTATGAGGAAAATAATAAACTTTATAAGATATATAAAAATGACAGTACCAAGAGTAAATAGGCTGAATATTGTAATATGCATGCTAAAGTTAAAGAAGGGTAACTAAAGGTAGCTAAAAGGCTCTCTGAAAGGCAAATTGCCCAAGATGCGAAAAGTAATCCTCAAAATTTATTTCAATACTGCAGTAGGTATATTAAAGTTAAGGAGGAAGTTAAGTACATCAATTAGAACCATTGCTTTATCAGATATTTCTGATGCCAGAAATTTTTATGTTGAGAGCTTTAACAGAGAGGAGGTTACTAATAGACATTTTCAGTACAGTAAATATTTCAGCAGATATTGTGATAAGGAATAGAGAAGTACTCGATAGATGCATAAACTAAAGACAAAGCAGAGGCTCTGATGGCATACACTCAAGGGCACTCAAAGAGCGAGGTGAGATCATCCATAAACCACTGGCAGGTATTTTTAGACAGTCTTTAGAAAAAAGAGAGATATCGGACGACTGGAAGCAAGGTAATACAATACCAATAAATAAGAAAGGGGACCGTACCGATCCAGGAAACTACAGGCCTGTCAGTTTAACTTGCATCACATGTAAAATACTGGATCTATTATAACAGCCAAGTATGAATATTTCTTGAAAATATCAACATCCTAGGGGATAGTCAATGTGCCTTTTGCAAGGAAGGTCACACCTGACAAACCTTTCAGCATTTTTTGAAGACGCTACCAAGTGTTTTTTATTTTTTTATTGTAGCATTGATTTTTATTATTAAACCTTTGGAACACTAGAAGCACATTTATACAAATTTGCAGATGATACAAACTGGGAGGTTCAGCTAACAATTTGGAATATACTAAAGTAATCCAAGAAAATTTATATGAAATCCAGAAGTGGGCAGAAACCTGGCAAATGAAATTTAATATAGCTGTAAAGTTCTACATGTGGGAAATAAAAACATAAGGACTACATTATGGGAGGAACAAAATTGGAATGTGCTCAATTTGAAAAAGACTTAGGAGTAATAGTTCAGTCTTTCAGGTTCTATGCATTACGCTGTAGCAGTAAAAGGACATCAGGATGCTGGGATATACAGCCAGAAGTATTGAGTACAAATCCGAGGAAGTTATACTTATGTTTAATATGTTTGACAGGCCACACGTAGAGTACTGTGTGCAGTTCTGGGGACTGTACTACAAGAAAGATATAGAGGCTTTGGAAAAAGTTTAAAGAAGGGCAACTAAAATGATTCCTGGTTTGAAATATAAATGTTATGAGGAAAGATACTTAATCTCTTCAAGTTCAGTAAAAGGGGAGATTTTATTGACGCTTTTAAATTCATAAAAGGGATTAAAAAAGTCAACTACAAGAGATTATTGAGGTTAAATTCTGTCAGTAGAACGAGGGGGCGTAATAATTCTGCACAGACATCAGGAGGTATTTCTTCACACACAGAGTAGTCGCTGTGTGGAACAGCCTGCCAGGTCATTCCACACAGACTCACCTTTTCAGGCTGCACCTCTCCCCATCTCTCCCTGCCTCCCTGTAATCTCTTAAATGACTGTAAACTTAGGGTTGTAACTAGGTAGCTGTTTCGTAGGTGACTTAGTTAATGCACCTGTCTTAACTACTGCTTGTATTTTTGCATAGACTGCGTTGTTGCTGTTCTCGTTTGTGTTAGTATTAATTAGTTTAACCTTCAGGGTCCAAGTTGAACTATGCGGTTGTTCCCTGCACTTGGACCGGTACTTCTCTCTAGGGTTTTCAACATACTTGTTCCTGGTTATGGTTATACACTTTGTTGTACGTCGCTCTGGATAAGAGTGTCTGCCAAATGCCTGTAATGTAATGTAATGTAATGTAATGTAATGTAATGTCATGCAGTAGAGGCAGAAACTCTTGGGGTTTTCAAGACCAGGCGTGATATGGTGCTGGATACTATTCAGTTTGTAGGTAAATGGTGAGCACTAGGGCACAAGGTACCCTTTAGTGGTAAGTAAAAGGAGAGTATTGTTCAGCTGAATGGCCTGTTCTCGTCATTATGTTATGTTCTGTTATCACACTCGTATCAAATTAACAGAGGTCTTGGGACAATCATTCCTTGTTGTAGCTTTGTTCAGCTTGTGGTGCAAAACCGTTGTCGATCCACCAATCGTCTTTCACCAATACCCTACATCACACCACTGCTTCCATTAGCATGCAGGCCTCTAATTCCTGATGGATGGAGATAAGAGCAGCTATCTCCAGAGCTGCAGGTGTTAGTTGACCATATCTGCTGGGGAGACAGAGCGCAATGCTGTGGGATTCAGAGGCTTATGCTGTCTATGGGCTGAGAGATAAGGTTGGTTATCTACCTGCATTTGTTCACTCAGCAATGTGGTTGCTAGGTGAAAAGGGCTGCCTCAGCAATACACCACTTTCTCTGCATTCTGACCCATTCAAAATGGTCTGAGCACAACAGGGAAGTTCCTTTACATCATCTGATAAAAGCAAGAAAATGCACACACATGGACACATAAGTGCTCTCTCTCTCTCTATCTCTCTCTTTCTCTCTCCCTCTCTTACACACACACACACACACACACACAATTTAACAAGTATTTGTGCTGACACAAACATGCACAGGTCTACGCTTGACACTGTTGCTGATCTTTTGTTCGTTGACAGTGTTGTATAGTGTCAAATCTATCACAGGAAATGGAAAGTCAGATACAGCGAGATAGGAAACAAAAGGGAGAAAGAGAATTGTATGTTCTTTTAAATGACACAAGATTACCCAAAATGGGACAAATGAAAGCCTGCCGCATGCTGAATTACCACAGGTCCGGAAAAACACACAATATAAAAATGTGGAGCAGAATTATGCTGTGATCTGTTGCTCATTTGCATAACAAATGGATGTTACAAAAAGAAGAGTGAAACAAAAAACCGTCAGTATAAAACAATCTCATTTTAAGAGCTAAATATAAATCCCAAGAACAGTCCCTTCAGCTTCTTGAGAAATGAGAAAAGGAGTGAGTGAGAGAGAGAGATAGATAGATAGATAGATAGAGAGAGAGAGAGAGAGAGAGAGAGAGAGAGAGAGAGAGAGAGAGAGAGGGTACTCTCAAGGTCAGGGGTACAGGAAAGACTCTTTTTAGAGAGATGCACTATTAAACTTTGGCTCTTGTGTTACCATAAGTACCTTTACCCTTCACACACAGACACTCACACGATATTGAAGTCCAGACACATACGGAAGGCCAGACACATACCTTGGTCAGCAGACACATACATAACACATCTCACTAACCACCACTCATCAACATGCACTGTCAGTAACAGCCCTTCAACGCGCACACGCATTACCTGCTATACATACGTGTGACACATGCACACAGGACACTCTCTCTCACACACACTCACACGCAGTGGCACACGCACACACACACACGCATAATGCAATAATGCACCACCCACACACAGGACACTCATATGCATACGTGCGTACGAACGCATCCGCACGCAAATACAGGCACCCCCGCACAGTAAACACAAAAACGATGCACCCACACACGCACACACCTCAGGAATTCAAGATAATATTTAAACAACTATAAATACAAACCAAATGATGACTATACATAAATCCACACTGTATAGTTTTAAATCGCTGAAACATTTTTCGGGTGTCTTCCGAACTGATACAAGAAAGCATGACGCGCAGATTATGAATTACGAAAAGTATTCTACTGTGGTAATAAGTGTTGAGTTGCCGGGAACACGCAAAAACTGATCGCAAACAGCCAATAATTTGGACAGATTAATGAACTATATGAAAGCTTACTTAAATCAAAATAAATCTGCCGAACGAATGGAAAGGATAGAAAGCATTCAAAGCTTTCGGCAGCTGAAAAAACGTTAGCAAAGCAAAACATTATCAAACATAAGCGTAATGCAATCACTCATTTGACTTGAAAAAGTAAAAAAAAAAACACAAAACGTTGCTTTTCAATGTGTAGCCTATACGTGGATATACGTTGTTTGTAGAGATCGCACGCATGTATGTTTTCTTCCCGTAAATAAATATACAAATAGTTGCAACTTTCTTGTAGTTCGTACTAGCACGAAGTTGTGAACTGAACTGGATTAAATACCTGCGCTTAGCCCTTGGTTGCAGTCAGTGGGATCTTGAAATGATGCGGCGCTACCTGCCGGATGCGTGGAGACATGGTGCCCAGCTGTGCCTCCGACCCTCCGCGGACTGTCTGTCGACGTTGCCGCCGTCGCCGCCGAAGCTGATGCTGATGTAGATGTCGCGACTCTGAAGCTGGGCCCGTTCTCATATGGAAAGCGCTGGGATATGTGGTTGTGCTCGTTGTTGCTGGCGAGGGAATGCTGGTGATGCTGTAGGTGCTGTAGATGCTGATGGTGGGGGTTAAGATATTGAAAATGATGCCCGCCCCCGCCTCCTCCCAGATGCGGGATTGCCACCATGGTGGGTCTGTCATATCTCGCCTTTCCCGCCGCCCGCTTGCTGGGGAAGGTCTTAAGGGCGCTGTAGGGGCTCCGCTGCCTACAGATTTTGGAGACACAGGATCCCTCGTCCGCTGACTGCATGACCTCCGTGGCTGTTTCAGCTCGTTTGCAGTTCCTGTCTCGTGTCGCGTCTCGTCTCCCCTTGTGCGTGCGTGTGTATGGCAGTGTGTCGTTTACCCTTCTCTCACTCCTTTCTCTCGTATCTCCGTCTGAATGTCTCTGGCACTCTAGAGAGCAGACTACTGACAAGCCACCGGGCCAATCCTCAAACGGGAGCGCCGTGAAAATGACAATTTTTACTGCCTCTACCAACAGGGGGACACAGGCGGGACCTGTGCGCCTTGTGTCTGCAAGGTGTGTTGCGTCCGCTTCGGTTTGTTGCGCGGAGAGCGGGGTTTGTTCGTCTCAAGCACAGTAGGAAAATTGACATTATAATATTCAGTTGAACTTTTTCCATCAGTGATAAATAAATAGTGCTAAATAGTTGATGAATATATTTAAACCAAAATCGCGATACACTTTCATCAACTAGGAGCAATGGATAAAATTTATGCATCTAGTCTTTCTTTTATTTTTTTCATTATTTATTTTCTTTCGACACACTATTGCATACTGTAGCAAAACAAGAATGCTTCGGACGAATCCTAATTCCCACTTCTCTATATCCACATAGTTCTCCAAGTAAAATTTTATAACTAAAAACCTTCCGACCATTTATGATAGAAATTTATTCTAAAAATATTAGTATTTTCATGCATGCTATAGTGTGCATACGCTATAACATGTAGGCTATTCTGTGACATGCATACAGCCCCTGAAACCGTGCATTGACAATTAAACAATCAGATCCACTTATCAAGAGTTACACACACAATTTATGATCTTTCTACCAACTAACCACGTCTACAGCTAGATACTTGCTGAAGCAATTTGGTCTAAGTACCGTACTCAAAACTACACACGGGAATTATATCTACGACCTTGCACATCTAGTTACCTAAACTTTATGCTACACTGCCACCTACCGGTAGAACATCTTTAAGCAGCATTTAAAGAACAGATTCTTTTACGTAGTAGCGGGCTAAGAAGGTATCTTGGATGTTGTATGAAATCAGGACTGTATTCCGTTGTACTGCATTTAAAAAAGAAAGAAAGAAAGATAGAAAAAAACTCGAAACCCCGAGCCTTCCAGTCTAGAGCTGTGACCTACAGACGTGGACCCTCCTGGCATATGGGCTTTATATCCGGTCTTCTCTCTTGTTCAAGCCTCTGCAGGGAGGCCACTGAACTGTGCTGTTTAAGAGTACCTTCAGCCCAATATGCTTCAATACGTGCAACCTGAAAATGCACCTGGTAAACTACAGCACAAGGGTTAGCCAATTAAAAATATATCATCGATCTGTTTCTGAATGTCAACCTTTCTTCACATAGACCCAATCCTCTTTTTTTTTGGAATTTGCCCACATTGTTATATATTTTTTTAATCAATAATTGAGGTTTACTTAAGGGCAAAAAAATGTTCTGACAAACAAACCTTCCTCTGAACTCATGGTGGCAAACTTCCAGTGAATAACAACATGCCTTTGGAAACCATAAGAAATCTTCTACATTAAACCTGATGTTCAGTGTTGCATAATGAGTGTCACTATGAATGAGTGTCACCTTGTACAACTGCAGATTATAAAAGCGAGGAGCAAAAACAGGGTGTGAAATACGGTGTGTAGCCAGTATATATACACGGTATCATTTCCTACGCGTAAGCTCAGCTTTCCAGCTGTTTATTAATGGTGAAATAGAGGTATAATTAATTTCACCACTGATTGGTGTATTAATGGGATCTCATTGGAGAGGCACTCCAGTGAATAGATTGAGTCAGATGCCAATGAACAGTGTGAATGCTGTTGCATTTTAATTTTGGAGACTGTCTGGAATACCAATATGGTAAATGGCATACAATTGTAACTCTTATCGTGCAGTGCTGCTTTGTTTTGACATTTGCATTTGAAATGGTGACCATTTTGGCTCTAGGGTTAGGCTCTGGCCACGTATCTGCCACTGGACACATTCACAGGGGAATATGATGACCTGGTATAACCTTCACAAAGAGCCACCAGCTGTCCACCAGACACAAATATTGTTAATTGTTTTTGTGATTCTCAATGTCACAGAGTACCATAGAAACCTTCGATACTGTGCACGTAGACAACAGTCAAGAATGGCTCACAAAATTGGAGCAGTTTTGTGATTCATTTTATCTTCTGTATTAAAACTATTTGGCCACAGGCTATGAAATTGTGAAAGAAAACAAGGGGAATAACCTACCTTAAAAAATATTATTGCATTTACTGATGTGTGACTCTGCTTTCAGATTTTTATGCACACGTATCTTTTGTATGCTGTTTCTAGACAATGAGCTTCTCAGGACAACAGAAAAAATGCACCATATTATATTGAAGGGAGGCTCACAGCATTTTAAACACTGAACGATACACTTTATTATCAGATGAAACGAAGTGTTGCTTGACTTTTGAGCACAATTCGAGTGGTCACATTCCAGTTCTCGTTTCTGTTATGTTATGGTAGAATTTCTCAGGCCCTGGGTAAATATAGGGCCAGGTCAATCTGTCCCTGAGGGCCACCCGTTTTTTTATTTATTTTAGAGAAGAAAAGTAGCTGTCATGCTACAAATTCATTTATTTTTAGGTCTCGGTTTAATGTCTCATATAAACAATGAGGAAAACATGAGCGCTATGCCGCATAAGGTACATGTTTCGAGCTGTGCGTATAAGTCAAGCAACTAAGTCAAGATGTGCTCATCAAACAAAAGTATTTTAGCTTTGCTGCTCATGTATCATACCAATAAGTCAACACCTTGGCTCATGAAGGTTATTCGTTTTAGATTATTGTATTTCTTTCACTGTTTGCGGGGAAATCAATGGGGCACAAAATTCAATATCTGATGTCTGATTAGAGGCCTTTTTTCCACAAGCGGCTTTTGATTGCTGTTTGGGTCATCTGATTATTCATTGACTCAGACATGTCATAAAATGGTGTGATTTTATAGCCTTGACAAAGACCAGAACACCAATCAATATTCACCTGTATTTGGAGAAGATATTAACCATACAATGAACTTAATTTGCCACGAATAAAGATATTGGCCAAGGAGATCATCAGTGAAATGAATAAGAGGCAGCTTGAAAAGCATTTCTTTTGCATGGTTTATTTGTTCCAAACATGTCAGAGGCCAATATTATGGTGAATACTACTGATCTGTGAACCTTGAATGGAACAAGCAATGTACTTTCAAAAACCTCAGGTAATTCAATGACCTGTCCTGTCTGTTCAGAATTGGGATTAGACAATCTATAAATTAAAAACACATGCACATAAATAATTGTTTACTCAATCAATTATTTTATATAGTTTGTGTCCCATTTAATGGACCTCGTCCCATTTAGTTTAGGTGTGGATTAATAGTGCTTTATGTGGTCAAAAATGACCCGCAAGGGAAAAACGCAGTCTGTAACGTGACAGAAATAAAGATATTTATTTCACCATAACAACACCCATTTTACGCAATACTTGATGAACGCAATCAAACTATGTTTCAGATAACCACAAGAGGGCGCATTCATCAAAATATTTGCATTTCAGAACTCCAACATGAGCTGACGTTAAGGGCAGGTGCAACGGACCACGCAAGGACGGCTGCTTGCATCATTTTTTATTTTTTTGGCCACCCTGTTATATGTTGAAAAGGTCAGTTAGTGAAAAATGAATCCCCCCTGTAATTAAAACAAGCACAACGAATGTCATTAGTATTAGAAAAATAATTTTAAAAAGGCACATCAATTCTAATATCCAATTCATTACATTCTATGGGCTGCAGAAGTCAAATAAGTAATAATTTTCAACGTTCAGATAAAACTATTTACATTCAGAACCGGAATTATAATATATTATAGATACCTATCGTTTCAATAAAATAGTAAACGGTAGCCTGTATATGTCCATTTAAACATTTTTTATGTAGACTTACTCAGACTTAAAACATCTCCCTCCCCGTTCATATCTTGCAATTACTTCATCTAATGTTGCTAAAATGTTGCAGCTAAAATTGATAAACCAATTTTGAACGGGCTATAATTCCAAATTAAAACACTAAATACTTTAACGAAGAAAATCATGAAGTGAGTAAAAGTTCAGTGTGAAAAACGTACATTGTTCTGGTTGCCTTGTTCTATTAAAATGATTAAAGTGAATACAGTTAAGCAAGTTTTGCACTTCGAGTTTGGCAAGGACCTGAAATAATGCCGCACAAAAATAGTATACCCCACAGAGGTAGACTAAGTTTACATGGCCTTAACATGGATTTCTCATTACCATCCCCTCCTCCAAGTTACTCCGCAACTTCCATACTGCGCTCTAATGAAGCCTGTGAATGCGCACGTCAGATGCAACAAGCGGCGTGCGCGTGTCCAATGCGCCCACAAAAGACATCAGCTTTGAAATGGTACTGGAGAGTACCAGCTCATTGCTCCACGAGGGTTGCGCGAAGGAGTTTCGAAACAACTGGTAGGACGTACAGTAGACGGCACCGCTTCTTTTTAGAATAAAAGTACGAACAGAACGAGAGAGCATGAAGTAAAGAGGAAACATATAAAACATCGGACAACGGGAAGACTCTGTTTTTTATTGTGTCCCGACCGAATTCGAAACTGCTACCGCGCAAGCTGTCAAAGACAGCCTTAACTTTTACGTTGCTTTGAATGGAATTCTTAGCATGTACTTTATCGGATTGTTGGTTGCCTAGGGGGAGAGGTGACACCATCTCTCTGTTATTATTGCATTGTTAAGTTGCATTGTAATTTTAATTTCTTAAAGGCATGTTGTAGAGCATGAAAAGCGCTTTAGTAAATTGTCGAGTAGGGTATGTTCTCAGTAGCTTACACTTTGTTTGGATTTTGAACTAGTTTTTTTTAAAAAAAATATTTTTTACAAATATAAGTGCAAACTCGATCGATTGGTACATTTTCTGTAGCCTGTTTCAATATAGAACAACAACAAGCGAGTCCAAGCCGAGACTGAATAGGTGAATACAGTTGGACCGAGAGAACACCAGCATCTCCCGGGATGGTGCGCTTGCTGAACTGTCTCTTACTGGGGTACTTTACATGGCACATGCGGATATCCGACGCACAGGGAGAGTACTGCCACGGCTGGCTGGACAGCAATGGGAATTACCAAGAAGGATTTCAATGTCCAGAGGACTTTGACACCATG
Organism: Anguilla rostrata; assembly: GCF_018555375.3. NCBI lineage: Eukaryota > Metazoa > Chordata > Actinopteri > Anguilliformes > Anguillidae > Anguilla > Anguilla rostrata. Next base: position 14,304,853 of record NC_057937.1, read on the forward strand.
GACGCGACCGTATGCTGTGGCTCCTGCTCCCTCCGATACTGCTGCGCGGCTGTGGACGCAAGACTGGACCAGGGGAGTTGTACAAATGACAGAGAACTAGAGGACACTGAGTTTGCTGCACGTAAGTTGCCTACAATCATATATTCATCAAATTCATATTTCATAGATGATGCTACCACTTATAGTGGAAACAAAAAAATAAGTAATTATTTAGTTTCAAACTATATTTTGATGTGCCAGCAGCAGAAGTGGAACATTCAATGTGGGACACTGTCCGACATTCAGGTGAAATGTGGTTCACCTTTCCATCAAAATTGCGGTCTCGAAAATACGACAGTATTTCTTAGCAGCGTTAAAATGGTCTAATGTTAATATTATGATTAGACCCATTGCCTTTGTTACAGTGGTTATTGTTAAAATAAAAATTTCCCAAAGCGGCGGCAGCAGCAGCAGAAGCAGAAACAACAACCACAACAACAAGAACAATATTAACAATTTGTGTTAGTCAGTAGTAGAAGATTAGTTTTTAAGAAAAAATAAAAACAAAACAAGAACAAGAAAATAAGCACCACAAGAACAAGAACAACAGCATCAGCCAATTAATAGAAACAAATACTGTCAAGTTGGATTAAAAATTATAACAGAATTAAGGTGAAAAAGATGAGAAACACAGGCGGGCGACGCAAAGTATTTCACTGTTTTTGTAAAATTTGGCTATACTAGATCATTTTTAGTATAAAAATGATCTAGTATATTTCAATCTGCTAATATCACACCATACATTTAAAAACTGAATTCAGTGAAGAAACAGAAAAAATAAATCTTTTTGAAAGTATCCTAATGTATGTGGCCTATTGTTTAACTTTAGGTAAGTTTGCAGCCTAAATATTCGCATTTTTGATCAAATTAAAACTCAGCGACGTAGGGCCATTATATATTCAAACTATGATTTGTCTATTGTACAAATAGCAGGCCTTTTTTAGTTGTTGCTCGTGACAGAAATCGGACCACGCCTATTAGCTGAGCACGGTCTTCAATTTAAGCGTACAGTTATGTTTATACATTTTCAAACAGGACCCAAATAAAACTTTTGCAATTGGCTAAGGAACCCAAACAAATATTTAAGTAGGCTATATTACCTATTAATTAACTTAGTTCTGTTAGTCACAATAGATCTTCTGAGTCACTGTTTAGACGTATGTGTAGTTAAGTTTTTAGTTGGTTGCATATTAATCTAGCAATGGCATGCATTTCTGCTGGGATTCACTACGTTTCTTACTAAAGTTTGTGAACCTCCCTGTAGCCTTAATGACGGATTAATTTATTTGATTTTTTAATAGGGCTTGAACCTGACTGCTAGTGTGACATACCAACCTGGCCTAAAATTAAAAGGATGAAAGAGAACATGCAAAAGGGTATTTCGAACTTTATTAACCAAGCCTAGCGCTAGTCTGGTCACTGGGGCCAAAATCGCAGAGTATAGGCTACGACTACACTTGCTGTTTTATTTAGCCTATGGAAGTTTTATTTTGATGAGTGATTAATTAGCTTATACTTATACTAATATTTACACACACTAAAAAGAACCGTGGCACTCACACGCCAATTAGAGGAGTTTGAAAAGAATTTCAAACTCTGACAAATATGCTATTAAGTACATTCAATAGCCCATAAAAGATTAACGGGTTTGCACGTACTCAGGTTCAAAGTGTAACATTTGTTAAATTGAACATGCAGCACTGTATTGGCATTAAAAACAGACCCAACGTGTCAGTTCTTGTTTCATTGATGCTTATACAAATACTACTGTTGAGTTTTCTTGGCCATCTGTTTCCTGTACAAAGAAATATGAATATCATTATTTTTTTTCAAGCATCTATTTCAGAAAACGACCGTTTGCATATGAGTCGTTTAATCTGAACCTTAACTCGTTTTATGCATACAATACAACTTTTACTGACTAATCTGGTACATAATTTTCATCACGGAGTGAAACAATAAAAACAACGTACTTGTACATTTCTAATAGGCCTACATGAATGTAAAAAAAGGAAGGACGTGTGTACATAGACTATATGTGACCATATTGCCAATATTAGTACAGTACAAAAAATTAATTTGAAATAGCTTCCTAAAATACAAATAGGAACAGCTTACTGTACACATCTCTAACTCAACATTTCAGTTGTATTTTGTGAATTTTGCCTTAAATGAAACAGATGGGAAAACACAAAGTGAACCCCTTAATCGCTTATTGGTAAAATATGAGAAATGTTGAAAAACCTTTTCTCTCCCATACAACTATTGTATTTAGTTTTACTCAAAACTCACCACTTTGACTGAGTCAATGCTTAAATAATATACTTTATCAGAGAGTACTCTGGTCGGTGTACAATATTGATAATACACTTTACTCGTAATGAGTGAACTGACCTATTCCACGTTTCATTGTGTGAGCTATCAACGCATCGATTGTCACCAGCCATAGTCTTACATGTTATTTAGATGTTTCTAATCCAGGTGATTCATGTTCACATTAGCAGCGGCTGTAACAAAACTAGTCAAATTGTTGATGAAAACAAATTCTAAATTCGAATGGGTTATTCCTCCGTTGTATTAAATTGAAGTTGACTCTTCAGTTAACGTGTGTATTAGCTGCTAAAGTAACGGTCCTGCCCTTCCGCAGAGCCGATCTACGTGCCCTTCCTGATGGTGGGCTCCATCTTCGTGGCGTTCGTGGTGGTGGGCTCCCTGGTGGCGGTGTACTGCTGCACCTGCCTGCGGCCCAAGCAGCCGGCGCAGCCGCCGATCCGGTTCTCGCTGCGCAGCTGCCAGGGCGAGACCATCCCCATGATCCTGACGGTGGCCCCGCCCAGCCAGCGCACGCCCTCCCGCCAGTCCAGCACCGCCACCACCAGCTCCGGCTCGGCGGGCGGCGGCGGGTCGGTGCGCCGCTTCTCCCTGGGGCGGACCGACGCTGGCGCGTCGCCGGGGCAACAGCAGCAGCAGCAGCAGCAGCAGCACGGGTGCCTGGTCTCTGCTGGCCCCCCCACCCCCTCGCAGGCTCAGCCGCAGCCCGCCCTCCTGCCGCCCCCGCCGCCACCTTACGCCACCCCGCCCTGCGGGCAGGGCGCCCTGTCCCACTCCCACACCCACACCCACTCCCATGCCCACGCCCACGCCCACGCCCACGCCCAGCTGCAGCTCCACCAGCCCCTGCACTCCGGCCCTGGCGGCGCATTCCTCCTGCCCCAGCAGTACTTCCCCTACCCCCTCCAGCCCGAGCCCTTCTCCGGCGGGAAAGGCTTCGCCGACTTCGGGCAGAGCTGACCGCCATCGGTGGACGGGACCGGGGGGAGAAAAGGACCCGTCCTCTGGAAGCCTCCTCCTGGACGGGGCGCAGAAGAGGGGTCGGGAGGCGCTGGCTGCTTTCGTTGACAGAAGAGGAGCCGGAAGGAGGACGGGGTCGTCTCAGAGTGTCCTGGGGCGGACTTTCCCTGTTTATAGCATATAGACGGGGGGTGGGGGGAGAATTCTGTGCCCAACGCAAACGCAGGCTAGTGAGTCGATTAGCAGGTACTGAAGAAAAGGAGGTTGATGGAAGCTCAGTACTGCAGATGAGGTGTCCCAGAGGATTCTGCGAAAAAGATGGACCCATTGCAAGTAGGAGTTGGCACAGGGCACCAGAGACTGAGCAATTGAACGATTGTTTCTATGGAGAGGGCTGCTTTTCAGAGGGATCTCCATTCGTAATATCCTTCTAATGTACAGTACCACATGCACCTTTTCCACATTCTGTAAACAGGATCTGCAGTCCCACTTCTGCACGGTTGGCCTGAATTTCAACACAGGAAAACAGCAGTACAATAACACTAAGCGAGCCACAAAAAGCACAACCTGCTATGCAGGAACAGAGGGATGCCGTGATGCTCACTTCGCACTCTGGGAAAACATTTGGTTTTGACTGCTGGCTGGCTTGGTGGCAGATCAGTCAAGGGAGAAAAAGACCAGAGACTAAATATGAAAATGTGATGCAGACAATCTCAAGACTTCACAATAGAAATAATGGCTAACGGAAGCCTATTTGAATTGTGCAGGACTAATATTAACATGCAGGGGAAATGGTTTAAGTGTTTTACTAACTATCTGGGGAAGAATTCAGTAACTGTATCAAGTGTTTTGTTTGGACTAATTCAAAATATAACAATAATCAAAGAAAAGCATTTACCATCTCAAAATTTGTGTTAGCATTTACTGGTGGTTTGGGTGCTTACATCTGTTTTTTTCAGCATTTGTCTTACTGAAAGAACAGCTTGAGAACAAGCGTGAAAACCTAAATACTTTAGAAACAGAACCTTTAATTTCATTAAAATGAAGGATGGAAAAATACATCTTATTAGGGTTACAGTTTATGCCCCCTAATTAAGTTTTTATTTAATAGTTTTTGACAATACTTGTGCCGATAATTACTGTAGCAAATGCCGTGGGTAGTTTGTTGGAAAAGTTCTCCATTCTTAATTTTGTTTTTAACTTGACCTGAGATATTGGGCTATAATCGCGTTTCAGTTTGTGGCATACCATCAGTAATGAAATTAACAAATTAATCCCTGTTTTCTGCAAATAGGGAAATACTTTCAAGTAAAGGGCGGATGCAGAGAAGGTAAAGACTTTGGAAAGCTAACTGTAATTAGCGCGTGTAGGAACCAGCACTCGTTTGTCAACAGAGTGGGATAATTAACGAGGTTAATGTGAAGAACTCTGCCTCCATTTGTCAGCTCCTTTGTTTTCTCCTCTGTTTGGGATCTGTTTCTTTCCACACACGCTGTGCGGAAGAAAAAAAAATGAGGCGGATTTTACTTGTCAGACTCTCGCGAATTCTTGCGGCGTGAGGAAATAATGGCAATGCGCATTTCTCAGCCTTTTCAACACCGGTTTAGCCCGGAATGGAATGGCTGCGGTCAGCAGCCGAGCCGTACATGTGTAGCTTTACACGGTAAAGAATTAGCCCTTTATGCCTGAATGGGAAACGTAACTGTAAATGGGCTGCAGCTGCTGCCTGCAGATTAGCTGCACTGTAGGCGTGAAATGTGATTTATGAACAAGTCCACAGGTAGGCCTAATGTTTTATTAATTGAGTAGATTCTGGGTGTGATAGTTGTGTAAAGCGAGCCCGCTGTTGCTCTAAATTTGAAAGCTAAAAGGAAAGACACACGAACGCAAACAGAAGCAGGCTATTTTCCCCACTTGTAAAGTTTTTATTTCAGTAGTCCTTCATGGCAGTTAAAGACAGAACATTTAAAATTTGCAGTCGCTACATGCAGAAGAATCACAACAGAAGCCAAAAAATCTGTAAGTCGGGACAAAAAAGGACGACGATAAAAACAACAACCAAACGACCAAATCGAATAAAAAGTGCAATTTTTTCCCCCCTCCTTCCACGCATCGGTCACCCGGGGGAGAAGCAGAGAACTGTTAACACTGAAAAACCCAGTCATGCAGCCACAGACTTTCACAGACACACGGTTTAGGAAGCAATACACGGCCTAGTCCATCACACACTTCCTGTGTCCAGTTCATGCCTCACTTTCACATCAGAGGACTAACATTCAAAGAGTTTTGGAATCGTCATAGAAGGTCTGACTAGACAGAAATTCTATATAGAGAAAAAAATAGTATTCCTTTTTTTAAAAATCTTCTTTTAACAAGCAAAAACCACAATGCCTTGATTCAGAAAACAACACCAGATATTTCTTGTCAGATACATTGGTTGCACTGGTTGTGTGAAGTAAATATATAGATATATAGATATATATATTTTTTTGAAAACTTTTACAAAAAGATTTAAAATTCTGAAATGATGCATCCCAAGACACACTGTCAAAAGTTAAAGCATGCTTTTGACCACAACACACGGCCACTTGCTTACGGACACGCAGCGGGAATACAACGCGTATGCGACAGGAGTAACAGACGTTCGAGGTTCCAAAGGGCGACATTAAACGTTCAGTGTTGGCTTGGAAAGATGACCCCCTCGCTCGCTCCATCACGCTTGTTTTTGAGAAGGGGGGTGGGGGTGGGGGGTGGGTACGAAGGCCCGGGTGCCGACCGAGACCCGTGAATCTGTGGCCATGCAGTAGCTGGGAGACACCCGAGGGTCATGCACACAGAGCAGCAAACGTGCGCTAGTGCACGCTCACACACGCAGACACATGCACTGACACACTCACGCACGCACACGCAGACACACGCACTGACACGCTCGCGCTCACACACGCAGACACACGCACTGACACGCTCACGCACGCACACAGACACACACACTGACACGCTCACGCACACACGCGCACTGACACGCTCACGCACACACACGCAGACACACGCACTGACACGCTCACGCACGCAGACACGCACTGACACACGCACTGACACACTCACACACACACACGCAGACACACGCACTGACACACTCACACACACACGCAGACACACGCACTGACACACTCACGCACACACGCACACATGCACTGACACGCTCACGCACACACACGCAGACACACGCACTGACACGCTCACGCACGCACACACGAGGCACGCACTGACACGCTCACACACACAGACACATGCACTGACACGCTCACGCACACACACGCACTGACACGCTCACGCACACACACAGACACACGCACTGACCCGCTCACGCACACACACCCACAGACACACGCACTGACCTCCTCACGCACACACCCACAGACACACGCACTGACCTCCTCACGCACACACACGCAGACACACGCACTGACACGCTCACGCACACACACACAGACACACGCACTGACACGCTCACGCACGCAGACACAAGACACGCACTGACACGCTCACACATGCACACACATACTTGCACACGCACACTCATGAACATGTACTCACACACACACACACACACACACCTCCTTCGCACACATGCGTACACACGCACTCGTGGATGGACCATTACCTACAAATAAGACAAGGAAGAAGCAAACACACCTGCTTTCTGAACTCACCCACAGGAACACAAGCATACTAAATACAGCAACCTATCTCCCGTAGGGAGGAGAGAACACATAGACAAAGTTGACCTTAATAATAATAATAATAATACCACCATTCACACAAAGTATGGTATGACATTTGTCAGTCTGGAAAACAAATGAAACAAATATCCAAATGAGAGCACAATCCATACAAAGCACGCAAATGTAAAATGTGTACTTGATCGATATAAAAATATGACTATCAAGACACTGTTATCGTGTACGGTCGACACCTGTCAAATCCGCCCCACCCCAACCGCCCTCCTAAGCTAATGGCACTTATGTTTCCAGGGATGTACTCTGCATTGAAAGACGTTTTATTTTTCGAAAAACAGAAAGAAGGCCGTGTATGAGAAAAGTTCAATGTGGTGTCCCGGCCCTAAACCCCCAACCCACTCTCGGTACTGCCGTTATGTATTTTATTTAAAAAGTGCCTCGCGGCACCCCGGCAGCCCGTGAACAGAGCACCCACGTCCCACATCGGACAAAACCGTCCCATCGCAGCCGTATTGCAGTGTACAGGCAAGGGGGCTCAAAGACAGGTTTTCTCTTGCCTTTTGGGTGTTCAGTCAAAGCTGAATAGTGACGGCCTATTTCATCTTAAATACTTTCTGTCGGGGAAATATTCTGGTAGGCACTGTTGTGATAGTTGCAGCCAAGGAACGTGTGGAATGAAATGAACTGTTAAGAGCAACCGAAGCAGTGTACGAAATGGTTTAGATGCAAAAACAGGTTCACGACTCTAGACTGTGACTTCCGGAAAGAGTGGAAAGAAAATGAACAGACAGGCACTATGAAGGCCCACAAATTAAATGACCATAGTCAAGTAGAATGCCACACATAAGGCCTTCAAGGCTTGGTATAACACCACATATTTTACATAACATTGAGTGCAAAAAGAAAAAAAACCATTTAAATAAATGTATCACAAGAATGTACAGATTGCGGAGGTTCATTCAACACGAGAATCCCATTCTGGAGTGTCAGAACAATTCGGTAGGCTTTCGGATTGTACATAAAATATTTGAGTTAAGATTTTAATATTTCAAGTTAAAGCTGCATCTGTGAATGTCAGATTGCAATCGAGACAAAATACTGCGCACACGTTTTTGTTCTTTGGCAATCTAGACTTCAGAGTTATTAATTTTCAGATTCCAATTTTTCGTGGAGTGTGGTGTCTGAACCTCCAGGAAAAAAAAGATGAATTTTCTTTTGCATCTCATTCTCTCATTTTCGCCTCCTCCGACGTGGGAGTTCAAGTCAAGAAACCTTCATTGCATTTAACATTTACTCACTTTCCTGTTAAACCATAAAAGAGCTCTTCAGCAAAGCCCTCTAGGTTCATTTCTGAAAATACTCAACATGAGCCAACAATATATAAAAAAAAAACAAAACTAAAACTGAAACAACAAAAAGTACCTCACACCTTTTTTAGTGCTAACGGGGTAGAAACCTCAGACCACAGACTGGAACGTAGGCTCAGTGCTCACGTCACAACAACAGAAAGTGAACGTGTTTTTTTTTTTTTTTTTTGTAAATGTTCTCGTTTCTCGCAATTCCCCCTTTCTCGCCCCTCAAAATCCGCCTCTTTCGTTTTCTCTCTCTTTCTCTGCGAAAAAAATAAGAGCACAAGGAAGCGGACGCAACTGTCACTTCCCGTTGGCTTTCTCCGACGCGCCCGCTGTAGGGTGCTGCGCTTCAAGTGCGGGTGTCCTCCCGGGGGGTGGGCGGGGCTTCACCACTCCTCCGCCCGCTGCTTGGTGGTGTCGTACGCTCGGATCACCTCTGACTGGGACACCACTCCGTTCTCGTCCTGAGAGAAAGCGTAGCCGTCTGTGGGGGGGGGGGGGGGGCAAACGCACACGTCAGCTGATGGTCCTCGGCTGCACAGCTGCAGTCAGCACTTAGCAGTCGCTCTCTCTCTACGAACCCTCCATCAGAATCACAGGATGAACAACAAGCCTTGTTTCCCGCCCAAATTTCTCATTAGCTGTCAACCGTGTTCCAGACGTTTTCTTGAAATAAATTAAAGAAATGCTGAAGGCTTCTTGTTTGTATCAGTCAAATGCGCTTAATTGTTTCAGAGAGTAATAACAAAACATTAAAATGGTCTGGCATCATAATGGACAATTTAAACTTGAGTGTCTTCTTAAAATGCAGCAAATCATGTGTATCATGTGCAGGCTGCTCTCTCTCACAGCAAATTTCACTGCTCTAAAACAGAAAGGGTTTCTGCTGTGAAGTTGTAGCAGAATGCAGTGTATGTGCAGCTGATCTGGTTTCCTGGGTATGTTGTACATAGATGGTCTCAGCTGAGGTGAGGGTGTCGAGATAAGGGAAGCATAAAACAAACACGCACCACAGCAAAATGTGACTAGACACTCAGCTCTACGCTTTCATCCATCCAATTATTGGTCTCGAATTAAAGCCAACATTTACCCACCCACAGATGACATCACAATGCCGGGGGTCAAAACCCATAGGCCCTTCCAAAAGCCAGGCCATCGTCAACCGTTTGGGGGTAAGATTTACACTTTAATCCTGAGCCAATGACCTGCCACATCAGCACAGCAAAGTCAATAAACCGATCCTTTTACTTTCAGGTTCAAATCCGTCTTTGAACCTTTGCATTGGGAGTACTATCACCAGACCTTTCAGTCTGTCTACCACACCCACACTGCTACGTTTTCTTACCTACCGGACATCCTCGGGTCTGTGGCCCCCAGACTCACCTTTACCCTTTACCCACGAGTGACTCGGTCACTCCCTGCATGTCTGCAGGTGTGTGGGAGCGGCCAGTGAGAGGAGTGCATTGTGGGAATGACAGTGACACGTTTAACATTCCAGCAGTTGGGAATCACAGTTATGTCCTTACAGTACCACAAAACACCAAAGGGGAAGAGTACTACTAACTACTGTCACATATATGGTAGGGGGACAGCCTATCAGACACACACATAGACATATGAAAGATGGTCATGAAGCCCTGCTTTGTGTGGTTGGACCTGATATGTATTGAGCCTGGAGCTGGGCCCCATCTATCTGAGCATGTGTGGTTCTGCTCCATGTGCTGCACCAGCTCTCACTGTTACAGAGTCCAGCCTGCAAGTGATAATGGGAGCCAGAGCCAGTCTGTGCCGGTCGGCCCCTGGTAATAACAACCACAGCCGTTACTCCCTGCTGGTCAGTGTGCCTGAGTGCATCTGCATGTGTTTTTGTGTGTGCGAGAAGTGTTTCCTTTAATGCCTTTTTATGCTTTGGTTGTGTACCTCAGGGTGCCTGACTCATTTGGCTACATGGCATGCCCAGCAGTCATGCCTACAGATCCATGAAGTAATACAACAGCAATGAGCCCTCCAGGCACATGGTACGTCTGTAGGGTACCATGCTTGTGAAAGCCCATTCATTTATATGTGTGTGTGTGTGTGTGTGCGCATGTGCGTGTACTTGCGCGTGAATGTGCGTGTAAGTATAAAGGTGTGTGGTGGTGCATGTGTTTACGCACGAGAGAATGAGTGAGACTTACGCAGCAGGTTCTGTTGCATGGACTCGGAGCGGTACATGGAGGCGGTGTTCTTCTTGAACACGTTCTTCAGAAGCTGGGCTCTCTCCGTCAGGCTGCGGAGCGACACACACACACACACACACACACACACACACACAGAGTTAGCAGGGAGCGCTTCAGAGAGACTTAATTACCCCCGTGCCCAAACACCTCTGGGGAGCAGAGCCAACTCCTGCGGGCTCCTGAAGAAGAGATCGAGCCACATGCGCAGGGAGAGTAGGGAGATATATAAACGGCTCTGTGATGGTTCAGCTCTTTGAGCTGGGATAGCAGCCAGAAGGGCTCAGGTTCAGCATCATTAAGGATCAATGTTCCCTCTAAGCTGCGCGCGTGCGCAATCGCGCACTGCCCGCACATTCTCAGCGCACAAGAAAATCTATCCAGCGCATAAACAACATCAACATAACGTATTAATTCATATCTAATATTAGACCTAATCTAATCTAATTAATTCGCCCAATAATATTGTTTTTTTGTTTCTCACTCAGTGAGTGACAGGTGTCCAGCCAATGATACGATACGGTTCACTTACGGTACGAAGCCAATCATGGCATTGACGGTGCTTGCGTCTGGGCCCTGCCTATATGCGCCGTGCAGGTTAGCTAGCAGGTTAATAGATGCTAATACAAACCCCGCATCATGGCGAAACGAACAGGCAGCGACACATCCACTCAGCAAGCCACAGTAAAAAGAAATGCAGTTCTTTTAAGATGGAATGGCTGTCGGAGTATGTGCAAATTGAAGAAAAAGCGGGTAAGAGCTAAAGGAGATCTCACAGCTTGTGGATATTTGTGCTACATTTCAAGCTTCCAGTGCCGACTGTGAAAGAGGATTTAGTTTAATTAATCATATCAAAACAAAATCCAGAAATCGTCTTGAAGTGACACATTTGGACCAGCTGATGCGCATAAAGTCAAAGCAAGAAGCAGACGAAGCCATCAACCTGGACAAAGTGTACAACCATTGGAGAAGTGAGAAGGACAGACGTGAAAAATAAGGTAAAATTTAAGTCAGATTTGTGCATATTCTAGTGACGGTTATTAAGATTTTGTCTTTATGGATATTAATCATTAAATGTTGTTACTATTAGATCATTTATGGGTAGTAGAAATGCCAAGAAAAACTGTGAAATTAGATATTTTACAGACAAAGTGTTACAGGAATTTGCACTGTATCACAAGCTACAGCACAAGTCATTGTGCAAAATGTGAATGTTTTAATGTAAGCAAAATGTTATGTCTGAAAGGTGTATATGTCTCATATCTTCCAGAACAGGACCCTCAGCCAGGCAAAGCAGGACTCTTCCCATGGCCAAAGCAGGACTCTCACATACTGTATAACATCTACACATCCCATTTTTCAGATTTTTGTCTTTTTTTAAGTGGACCAAATTACTTATTTAAAAATAAAGCGTGCATATCTAATGTTGCTCACAGTAGTCCTCAGTTTGCTCAGGGAGCTTGTGTGTATGCCCAGATACATGAAAAATTAGAGGGAACATTGTTAAGGATTAAACGAAAACTCAAAACATTGCAGTAGCACCGTCAGTAAATCCTGCAATAACGATTGCCACATTTAAATATAAAATGTCTGAGGCAAGGTGTTTTTCTATACGTCAATCCTGTGAAGGAAAATGGCATCCATAAGTTCACTGTGGTGAGCGAACTGACCAGCGACACTCAAGATCAGAATGACCTGTTGCTAGAGCCAGCTGTCGGGTTTTGTGGCCATAAATAAGACGTTTAAAATTGTCAGAAGCGATTACAGGATGGGGGTGGGGGGGTGGGACTTTTTGGCGATCGTGGACCGGGAAACCAGCACAAGGACAATAGTGTTAAAAGCGCTATTGGCGCCCTCGAAATACAGCACAATTAAACGTGCCTTTAAAAAAAAAAAAAAAAACATTTAAAAACTGAATTGGGTGGCCCCCAGATGGTTGTGGCCCTGAATGACCGTGTGGAGCACTTATGCCAGCAGCCAACTCCGCCTGTCGCCCATTTGGAAGCAAGCAGGCCTGAATCTAAGGGCATCTACAAATACAGTCTGGCAGAAAGCCTGTTATATGCTTTCATTCCTTTTGACAGAAACAAATACTATCCACTCCACCAACACCTCCAATATTTGTATTCACGTCAAAACAGAAAGTCCCCAGGGGTACACGTTTAACATTTCTTTATACCCCGCCAGACAGTAACTGTACACCAACGGTAATATTAATGACAAATACCCAATCACTTTTTCAAAAGACAAGAGCTAAACAGTCTTAACCAGACACAGACCAGTTCCTAAAGCCGGGCCAATTTAAACATTACGCACTATAGGCATCAAGTGCAGCACGCGACCGGAGTCCTCTTTCCCCCCATCATTTAATAAACCTCTTATAAACGTTATTTAATTAATCACTTACAACAAAGTAATATTATCCCTCGAGGGCATTAAGGACGATCATTCAAACCTTCAGTATCACTGATGCTCAAGCCCAGTTAAACAATACTACAGCTGATATACTGCTTTCACAAACTCACACAAGAATCAGTTCTGAGACCGGATCAAGTCCAGAGGCTATTGGGAGTAGCAGACTATGGGAACACAGGCGAAAGTGATTATTTCGGAGAATGTGGGAATAATAGCTTGCAACCAAACAAGAGCGTTAAAAAAGCAAACAAGCGGAGGGGGAAAACCTGGGGATCCGGGCGATCAGGGGGGGAGCGGTTGTAGAAAAGTGACACGGACAATATACAAAGCATTAGGTCTATCCTGGTGTTGAATCAGGGGTCACCACGACCATTTCTCAGCCTCGCAGAAGACCATACTCCAGCCATTAATCAGAGGCGAGCACCAACCGTGAAGAGAGAGAGAGAGAGAGAGAGAGGGAGGGAGAGAGGGAGGGAGCGAGAGGCGTTTTTCACAACAAAACTGAAGGCTAAACAATTTCAGCCAAAACCGGCGGGCTGCTATTCATCACGCGATTACGGTCGCGCTGGTGACAGACGGAGGAAGTCATGGCTCCTGACCCACACCCCGCAAACTGACACTTCTATTAGTCAAAGAGTTCTGGGACACCGGCCCGGTGATGCAGTGAGTATGAGGCAGCCACAGCCTGCTCTCACCACTGAACACAGATAACAAAACCAAAAGCCACGCCAGATATACCACAGGGTATATACCCATTTTATACATATTCCTCCTCGTTTTATTTTTTAAACAAATTTATCACACCTATACTGTGTCCAATTTATATAATTATATCACATTCATTGAATTAATTTCATCCAGTTATTTAGTTGTAATGGCAACAAATACTTTCCAGGTGCACTTTTGAACACTGCAAAAATCTCAACTAACATCCAAGAGCACCACCATGGAAAGAACACAACACTGCTGCTCTCTTGACACCTTTCTCTTAGTGGGGAAATCCCTTTGAGACAAATGACCTCAACGCCTGCTCAAATCCAGCTAATATGTAGTCCATCATGCTCAACCGTAAAACGCATGCACAGCAGCAGCTAAGGTTGAACGTAGTGCTTTGTTATGTTGGAGCTGGGTCTTTTTTTTTGTCTAAAAAGCCTCCAGTCTGATCCTAATGCCTTATGAAGGAAAGATGACAGGCATTTAACCTTAAAAGTGAGAGTGGTACGCCACAGTGTGCCCTGACAGATCTGGCCATTGAACACTGGGCACACGCCCTCGCCAGTTCAAAGCGTCTCAAACGAAAAGAGCACGAGCAAAAGTGAGCACTGCCCCATCTCACGCCCACTGCGGTCTTTGAGCTGCAACAGACAGTCGCTAATTCACGGACCATTTCAAGGGGCTACATTCAGTTCGTAAGGGGAGACTGAATAAAATCAAGCGTTCCTTGATGGTTTTTGCCTCTCCCCTCCACCGGCACTCCTCACAGAGGCCCTCAGCATTATAGCTGTTCTGCCTGCCAAGTGACCGCCTGCTAACGGGCTCCAAGAAACGCGCAAAAAATAAATTACCTCCATTACCTTCGCAGTATGGAGAGAAAGCTCGCAGCTTTAGGGCAATTATGGCTCGCTAAGACAGAGAAATTACATTTCCAATCCTGCAGAGTTAGAGGAGAGTAGCAGAGCACAGCACCACAGGAGGCTGACTGGGAAAACAGCGGTGATGTAGCGAGCACGCATAACAAGTGGGCTGCACCTCACACACACACACACACACACACACACACACACACACACACACACACACATGCGTGCGCACACACACATTGAGTGAAAACTACAGTGAGTTCTAAACGCAGCCATTCTGTACAGAAGAGCAGAAGTAGGATTGTCTTGGTGGGAGTAGGATGGAAGTAGGAAGCAGGAAGAAGGAAGTAGGAAGCAGTTTACCTTTTCCCATGAACCACTGCACCAGGGTCCTGAGACTTTGCCTCCAGTTCCTGCACCTCATCCACCAGGGTCTTGAAGCAGGACCTTTTTACTCTGTGGGAAACCATCAATCGCCACAAGATATTAAGAATACAGATACATGCACAGACAATAATTAAAAGGAAAGAACCAAGGCACTCATTCTAATATGTCTTTATTTTTAGAGACACGTTCATGAAGAACAGTTAAAAAACACTAACACCTTTTGGCAAAGAGCGCCTTCGTCAGGGTGCAACAAAATTAGGGCAATACATAACAGCCAAGTCGTTTTATACATTCACAAACACTTTAACTACAACCATTCCAGACAACTTTATTGCCTATGGGGGATTCGAAAACAACAATGTGAGCATTGTTTGCTCAGCTTTTAAAAATGATGTCATTTCATTATGCTCCAGAAGGCTTAAATGAATAGGTACCCTTGTTAAGTGATCATATTGATGTTATTGTAGCATATGTGATGAAGGAGGGGCCATGAGAGCAGGTACTCACACTTTGTACAGCACGTCAAAGGCCAGGGAGGTCACGGGAATGAAGAACAGCCCCATCCAGAACACTCCGGAACTCAACATCATGTACTCCTGCAACACAGCACGCACGCACGCACGCACCCTCATCATTAAGATGACCTCAACACTTCAGACTCTCTTCCCAGCATGCTCTTCCCTTTATCAATAAACTGAAAGATTTATGGCAAAATTATAAGTGGACAATTCAGTGTGCCTAGTTTAACTTCAGCTTAACTTTCGCAACAGAAACCTTTGCAGAGAGAGATAGAGAGAAAGAAAGAGACTGACAGAATCATTGGAGTGATAAGTCTCTCAATGTGAAGGGTATTGCTGCAAACCCACCAAACCCTCACCCACTCTTCAATCTTATGAAGCACTGCCCCTCAGGCACAGGATCTTTTCAACTACCAGTCATTTCAGAATTAAATGAAGATAGAAAGGTGCTGAAAACAGTGCATCTCACCGGTAAAATAGAATTTCTTTGAGCTTTTCCTCTCAATTTTATTCAACAGTTTTATAGTTCATCTCGTATTTCACTGCTGTAAGGAAACTGAATATGCTGAAATATAGTGTAAGTACTTCACAACACTATATTTAAAACGCACTTAAATACCTCAAAGTAGCAAACTTTTGAATGTTAGCATATTTATGGTGAAGTTCAGTATCTTGATTTATCTTATTTCAATATATTTCATTTTGGGTATCATTTATTTCCATAGTTTTGACAAAAGGAAAATAAAACATCATACGAGGACTGTGTAATTCCATTAGGCGATGATGAAGGACGCAGACGTACGGTGTCGCTCTCTAAAATCATAAGCTCAGCCTGCTATTTCGGCACAGCACCGCTCTTTCCCTCAGTTCTCACTTAGGAAGCAGGCTAAATTCCGAGCGCGGTGATTGAGTCCGACTCGGAAAACGGCTCGGAACGCCATCCCCCCCCCCCGGCTCCATTAATTAGCACCGGAGGAGCGCCGGGGGAAGCGGACGGACAGGGAAGAGGAAACGCTCGTTCCAACCGAACCCCACGGACTCGGGGGGCACTCCGGGGGCGAGAGTCGCGCGCAGCCAGCCCTCCCTCTCCGCGTGTTTGCTTTGGCCCGGCGCACAGAGACTATCAGTCGTTAAACGCCAGAGAGCGAAAAGCTCGTCCCTCGTCGCAAATTGCGGAGCGTGCTGGAGCCGCTTGTTCGGACTCGGGTTCCGGACAAAGCCCTCCCTGTCCTCCCTTGATCCGATCTCCCCGGGGTCCCCGTGCGCACGGATCGGTGTCGCGGGTATCAAAGGTGTCAGGTGTTTGCAAATTAGGCAATCTGTCAATCGTTGCCAGAAGACATACTTTGAAGGCGGGAAAAAAACCCACAAATCATCCAGAGGAAGGGTGTGGGCCAGCCCGCTGAGAACAGAAATCACGTTTCCGACAGGCGTCCAAGTAAATATAGTAGTAGTGAGCAAACAAAAAATCACCTGGGAGACAATATGTACTTGTTTGCAAGAAACATATCCATGGCAGAAAGGCACACAAAGAGTTGTTTCGAAAATAGTTGTTTCAGAGATTTATGAAAACTGAAATCTGAAAACGATCTGTTTGAAGTTACTGGGACGCTTGAAAATAAAAGCTGAAATCCCAGAGACACATTCTACTGCAACCAACAAAGACAGCAATCTGGCACCTCTTTTCTGATATCAAATATACCAAAGCATTTTTAACTGGGTCTAGAATAAGTAATGCATTTCTCAGCTCGAGTACTATTAGTGCTCAAGTGAATAAGTGAAAAAAACAAAGAAAAAGTCAATTCTTCAGCATCGAGGTATCATGATTACCGTATTTTTTCTGCAATTATACATGAGAAGTGCAAATGCTTTTGGAATTGAGGTGGTACAGACAGATGTGTTTGGTAGACCTGATTTGCCCATGCCCCTGGGAGCTGGGGCACAGGGGGACCGGCTTTTTTGGGGGAACTATCCCAGCTGGCCTAGCGAGAGGACTGTTACGTCTGTAGCTCCAGGGCGGCCATGTTTTCTTGAGACTTCAGCACTCTCAGTGCCCACCACTGCCCGGCCACACAGACACACAGGCTTGTTTTCATACCCAATACACCTTACACAGACATACAAACAATCTCTCTCTCTCTCACTCTCTCTATCTCTCTCTATCTCACATACACAGACACATATACTCTCTCTCACACACACACGCACAATCTCTCTCTCTCTCACACACACACACACACACACACACACACACATAATGTAAACACATACACCTTCACAAACACGTCACCATACGAAAAACTCAACCTCACAAAAACGTCTTTCCCACTTCCTAATCACCTCCCTCCCTTTCTGCCGACCTCTGCTTTCCTTCCCGAGCAATCTGCTCTTCTGTCTTCAGTCCTTTCTCTGTCCCGCTCTCCTTCCCTCCCTCTCTGTCTTTCTTTGTTGTGAGCGAGCGCACAATCAGCATTCCTGGACGCTCCCTGCCCCGAGCCGGCTCGGGGGGCGAAGGGAGCGGTCACGGTCAAGTGGTTCGGACGAGGGAGCGGCGGCGGCGCCCCGGCGGTTTTTATCTCCCGCGGTGCGTAATTATCGCGACCCCGGAGAAAACCGCGGGGCCGGGGGTTCCGTCCGGGCCACACTCCCCTCATCGGTTATCTCGCTGATAGGCTGATCACTGTGATGCACCTATCACAGGTCTGCTCCAGGTCTCCGGCTGCATTTAATCCCGTCACTGCTGATGGTGCCGACTCAGCCCCATTAAACGCTTACAGGCCGAGCCGCTCCGACCAAGTCATTTACAGTTCAGCTAAAATAAATAACGCAGGATTACAGCGGGACCCGTTCTGGAAAACGGTGATAAACCCCGCTTGAGAGGGGGGGGGCGATAAGAAGACAATTGCGCTCACTCACTGTTAAGCATTCCCCTGCAATCCTGTCAGCACTCTGTTAAACACAGAAACTGTCAATCCTCGAAACAACTGTTCATTTACATTCATTAAGGAACTGACCGAGTGCAAGTTCAGCCAATTTCAGAAGAGGGTGAAAAAAGGTGATACTGTAATCACTTCATATAATACCTCATAATTATCTCCACTGCTGAATAACAATAAGCTATTGTAATATCGCCTGGGTAAAATTAGCGGTGCGATTGGGCATGCGATCCACGCTCGTTTATGGCTGCCTGGCCATGATTGACAGGAGAAGCAGTGATTGCGGTGATCGGCTGATTGCGCCTGGGTCCCGAAAGAGTCCAGAAGTGATAACATAGGTGCCGGAATGTTAATTCCCTCCATTGTGATGGTAAACGTGAAGGGGGAACAATCCAGACCTGCTATTCACCCCGGTCTGGGCCTTCGGCTTTAGAAACCAGCCGCACCGATTCAGAAAAGCCAACTAACTCCTCCTCCTCCTCCTCCGCTCTCTGTGTGTCATATCTGAAAGAACGTCAGATTTCTCACCCCTTTTATATCTGTCCCCGGCTAATCCGAACCGTCGAGACGCGGGGCTGACATTGGCCGTAAAGATCAAGCCTCTTTGTGGGGGCACCCCCTCCCCCCCCCCATCACCCTCCCCTTTCATTTCTGTATCGGTGCCCACCGCCACTCAAACCAGCCCTCCTTCCCCTTTTGGAGGGGAGTGTGCGGTGTGGTCCGGTTCCTGCCGACCAGCTGGGAAAGGACTGGGCCAGGCACCTTGTACAATGGACTGGAACAGGGGGAGACTGTTCTGATCTGGGGGGGGGTGGGGGAGGGAAGTCTGCTTCTGCCAAGAATGAAGGCCCCCTCCAACTTTTTAAGGCTTATGCAATCAGATGGATTTTATTCAAAATGGAGTGTGTGTGTGTGTGTGTGGGGGGGGGGGGGGGTTGACTCCTTAGGGAATTGTGCGATATCCGAGCATCCAGCTGCATTCAATATCCACTGCGAAGGGGAGACCCCCAGCACCCCTCCCGGGTCCCTGGAGTCCCCAGTGCACTGTGAGGAATTCTAAATGTGTTTACCCCCGCGATGGAAAACAAACCCCGTCACTCTCAGGACACTGCCCCCCCATACCCCATACCCCCCCCCCCCACCCTCCGGCTGCCTGGAAGCAGCAGAATACCTCCAGCACTTCGGAACGTACTGCTGCATAATTCAGCAGAGATTTACATGCTCCCTCAGTGGGAAAGCCCTGCCAGGAAAGCACATGCGAATAATAAAGACAAAAACACACACCTGTGCGCGTGCACACACATGCACACACACACACATGTGCGTACACATGCACACGCACACCCACACACACACACACACACACACACACATGCACGCACACAACGCACACACACTCAAGCATGCACAGGTAATCTCTTCAGGACGACTCTGACGAGACTGTCATCTCGATGGATCCGACCACACACTGCGGTAACACTGAGGGTCAAAGGTCACAGGGCTCGAGGCACTACAGGAGAAAACTGTTCTTACTGACTGTCCCACTCACCTTCAGGGGATGCAGTCACTTAGAATTCCAACATGATCCATGGTGCATTCCCACATCCGCATCCTCATCATTATCATCATCATCCTCATCCTCATCCTCCTCATTATCATCATCATAATCGTCAACGTCACCACCATCGTAAACTTCAACACCAGTTTAGCCCTAATGCTCCTTTTTAAGTTCCGCAGGTTAAAGCCTAAATCTGCCTCCATGTTCTCCTGCTTCCAGACGACACATTCAGGGGCTCCATTAAATCGGCAACCAATGAGATTTATGGACCCGGAGTGAGCGGCTCGACCACAGAGTCAAAGGGGCTGTGAAAATGACTCAGGCACTTCTTAAAGCGGGACTCGCTCACTTTGAACACGCCGAACGAAGGAGCCCAGCCAATATAAGACACGGTAGGCGTATCGGAGGCCCTTTTCCTGTGGCTTACATAAAGCTAAATTACGTGTATTCCCATAAAACTCCGAGCAGCTTCCCCAAGTTCTAACTTCCGCTGAGTGTTTTACGGGTCTCCTTGGGGGGGCGGGGTGTGGGGGTGGGGGGGGTGGTGCTACTGGATCCGTTCCGGCGCTGGGACCCGCGCTCCCTCTTTACGACCCGCGGCCTGGATCTGTTTTTCCGACTGCCAGCGCTGCACTGACCCCATCGCCGGGGAGACTCTGACGAGAGCCAAACGGCGTTCTCAGACGTTCCTCCGCCGATCGAAGCGCTTCTGCCGGCAGCACGCGGCCACTGATGTTTAGCGGCTAAGCGAGCGGAGCGTGGATCTCAATCGCATGGAACGCCACATATTGGCAGGCTTGAATTATCATGGGAAATCAACACAGAGAGACCGCGCGGAGCCTGCTCTAAATTTAGAATCAGCTTGTTTATCTTGTTTCTGTGATATTTTTGCTTTGACAATACCCTTGTGGGTTAGTTACTGTGTATGTTTGTGGTCAATCTTATAAAGTTTAGCTATTATATAAATAGTTGATGAACACATACAGAAGAACAATAATGAGGGTGACTTCCTGAATTGTGACCATAAAAGGAGGTCACAGTTGGACAATGAGCCAATGGCTGTGATTCTATTGTAAGAAAGCTAGAAGATCCCCAGGTAAGGCTGATGCATTTGACATGCCAGCATAGCAGAACAGTACCCATCATGCCATGCTGTAAGAGCAGGAGTGTAGTGTGGATGGATGGGGACGTGGAGGGGTGGGGGGGGTCTACTTACCTCACCAGACATGTCCGGAGCCAGGGGGATGAGGGGCCACAGCGAGGAGTACACCACAAAAAACACCACCCATAGGCCGATGCTGCCCCAGATGGCGATGTGACTGAACTGGGGGGCAGACGAAGGGTGTCAGCGCATCACATCCATTCTGCTTCACCTCATCATGCCTCTTGAACATCCACACAACCTTTCTGCAGCATCACATAACGACTCATATATCACCATGTGAGAAGATTTCCAAGATCTATTCAACCGTTGTCTCTACGGTGCTGTGACAACATTTCTGACACTAAAACATTACTGCTCACAAACACTCTTTTTAGCTCACCACATCAAACATACATGAAAAAGGATTTGTACTTCTATACACTGTGTTAGCATCTGTTACGGTTACAAGAAAGACAAGGTGGTGTAGAAGAGAGGAGAGGGTTCAAAGAAGAGAGGAGAGGAAGAAAAAAAACCTCAGGGTTTCAACTCTAAGAAAGATTTATATTTCCGATGACATTTGAAGAATAAATGTATACATTTCAAGGGTTTATTTCTGATGCAATATTGAGGGCTACTTTTGTGAGGTGGAACTACATTTTGATGCACATTAAAGGTTGCTGTAAATGTTGCGTTTCATTTTGGCAGTATTTCACTGACTTTTCAAGGGCAGTAGAATATCTGAGCACTTGACCTTTCCATGACTTTCTGTGATAAAACTATTTTTTAAAGATTTTAAAGGGCCATGATAATCTTGAGAAAAGGACAGGGAGATTCAGAAATGATAGAGGACAGGGAATTGTGGGTAAAAAAGATTGCAGTGAAATAACTTTGCAGTAGTCTATACACACCATAGTCCATGAAGAAGTCTCGAGGCCAGCTTTCAGACACACCGTGATGACCACAAACTAGGAGAAGAACAGAATTAAGCCACACAAGAACAATATTTATAACACAATTTGTCAAAATATCAAATTTAGACCCCCTCCCCCAAACCTGGTTCATTCCTACTCGTCTTGCCCGATTAAAGTGGTCAGACGCTCATATAAACCCAAACCCCAACTTGAAAATGTCCCAGCATCACTTAAGTACACGCAATTGACTCAAAAACTTCTCGAGCCAGAATGGCGCAATAATGACACCTAAAAAGGCAAACAAATGACCGATTCTGCACTGAGGCAAATGAGACCACCTGGGGTCCTAATGCATAAACATCCGATAACTTACCGTGTAAACCATGTTTCCTAAAAGGAGGTAGTCGGGCGTCCGTCCATTTCCAAACACCGTATCTGTCAAGAAGATCAACATTCCGGCTTTTAGAGAGCTCATCGTTTCGGGACTACAGTTCCCAGTCGACTGCAAAAGGTTACGGAGGGTATGCCATTAATAGGAGGAAACAATCGACAGTGTAAACTCCGAACGTAAACACTTGGGCGTGCGCGCTAGACGGTGCCCCTAATGGAGGACTAATGAACCGTCGCGCAGGACTCGGTGATGGAGAAGTGACGAGCTCGGCTGTAGCTGAAGGGGAACTAAAACACTGTTAAGAGGCACCAGTCTTTGTGCTCCGGACAAGTCAAACACTCTTCTTTTCTGCTGCAGTGGAAAAAAAGCATAGCTCCACTAAACGTGTACTGTATATTCTCACAAATTTCCGTGACACATTAGCTTGCATCTCACAGAGACAGAGTCAGTTCAATTAGTCAATGTCAACAAGAGTGTTTTAAAAGGAACATGCCAATTTTGTTTCAACTGCTACGTATTATTTTAACGCCATAAAAATCAAGACACGTTTGTGACTGACAGGGAGGAAGGCTTCATCATTCAGAGGGCTGAGTGTGCTGGAACTCTTTTAAAGGGATTTAAAACAGGCTGTCAGTCACAGACTGGGACTTCCTGTTTTGTTTTGCCGAACACGGAGCCCTGTGTGGTCTTTCAGCAGAAATTCCCATCACACTCCATCTCTGCTCTTCAGACCCCATTCTTCATTCCTGTGCTCTTGTTGCTGGTGCCATTTCTTTTTTTTTTTTCTTTGGGAATTTCAAATACTCAGAATGTGTGATTGGAAGGAGGGGGTGGGGTGCACCCAGAACAGCGAATGGAAAGGCAAATTTTAGACAAGGTAAGTGTCTTGCCACTTAACCTTCATTGCGACCCCTGTACACACAAACACAGACAAAGACACACACACACACACACTCACATGCGCACACTCACACACACACATGCACGCATGCACACGCAAGCACATGCACACACACACACACACGCACACACACGCGCACAAACACACATGCCCAGGCACACACACGCACACACACACCCCCACACACAGCACACACACGCAACACACACACCCACACACACCCACACACACACACACCCACACACACACACACCACACACACACACACACACCACACACACGCACACACACACACAGAACTCACCGTGCCGGAAGGCTTGCAGCGGGACCCAGAAGAGGATGACGGAGTGGAAGAGGCCGTTCAGACAATGGGCCCAGAAGACCTGCAGGGGAGAGAGCAGGGGAGAGCCATGGGAACCCTGCCACTGACCAAACGGGGAAGGGCGACCTCCGACCCCAGCCCCTTTAGAATCCCTCAGCGCCCCATAAGGCCCGGATTTGTAAGGCCCCGGGAGAGAAAGCACCCCCACTGGCAGGCACTTTGTATCCCGTGCGGCTACAGGGCGGGACGGGTGCGTGCAGGTCCACCGAGAGCGTCCACCGCAGAGGTGAGGGGGAAGGGCGGCCATTTTAACTCTCTGCATTTTCAACAGCCTACAACATTTGGGCCGAGAGACAAAACAGGAGCCTTAAACTAAACCAGGAAGAAAAACATTGCATTCTCCATATCGCACAACGAACTGCCTTGTTCGCAGTTCACTAAAAAAGGCGGGCAGAGATTGCCAGAGCTTCGGTCCGGTGCGGCCAGCACAGGCAATGTAGTGTGCATACGTGTGAACTTTTATTTTGTTGATTTTTTAAATCAATACTCGGTCCCCAAAGCTAGCCTGCTTCGAATGTTTCAAAAGCTGCGCGCGCAACGGGCCAAAGAAAACAGCGATCGGTGATGTAGCGTGAAACAGCCGTGAAATCAAATCTGCAAAAACTCCGATTTTTAAATCCCCGTCCGCCCTCCACAGCCCAGTTAACTCTTTTCACTCGACAAATTTTCCATTCAAAATGTACAAAACTCAATGGATTAGGAAAGATACAGAAAAGCAAAGCAAAAAAAATTATGACAAAAAAATAATGACAAACAAACCTGTAACTAATTCAATTTCACGCTCCAAAAACACGCCCACAAGAGTGGAATCACAACATTCATTAACATGGAGATGTTATTCGGGACAAATAATGAAGAACAGCAAAGCAACAGTGAAGGAAGCCAAACCATACAGTAGCACACACTGCAATGTAGCTACATGCAGCAGGCTATTAATTTTGACTGATAGTGTAAATGAAGCGTGGGATCCACTCTCAGGGAGTGCTTGTAGGGTTTCAGTTTTGCAGAGGAGAATGTCTGTCTTGTGTTGGAATGCACTTGGGGGCGGGACTTGTGTGTTTCTGTGTGGTCACCCACATTTAGGCGAGTCTGGCAAGACCACAGGTGGGGGGGTGGGGGCAGTGTGAGGAAGAGAGGGAAGAACAACGTGAGACAACCCCACCATACGCACCACACCAACCCCCACCCACTCCCCCCCTACCTCACAAAATCAGGCTGTTTAGAGAACGCCTTGACCTCTGTGACTTGACCTTCTTGCCCCCAACGCTGTCTTACCAAAACAAACCCCTCCCCCCTGGCCCTGTAGGAGGCATCAACCCCACCCCCCATGTACACACAGATCCCCCCCTGCTGCCAATGTGCAATGCCGATTAGTACAATTTCACGTTTAACCCAATTAGCCGCATGCAGTGAATGTCGGACCCCTCCGGTCTAACACCTCCTTCCCCAATATCCCTCATACCCCCCTCCTCATCTGTCACATTTTCTTCCACACAGCATGTCAGAAAACAGGACCCCCCCCCCACACAGACAACAGCTAGCCTCTAACCACTGCGTCTTTTTGACACGCACTCTCTCTCAGCCACCAGCTAGCCTGTGACAGAGCCCCATTGATGCTACCTCCCCCCCTTTCCTTGTAATGAATGCTAATGAAATCAATAAATGTTCACAATCATTTGTCACAGCGCGACGGCGGCGCCATTTCGGGTCCGCGCGGCGCTGCCCTCTGTCGCGGCCGGGCTGAAGACGTGCGCTTTGTGGCCGGCTAATTGCTTAAAAAAGCATGAAGGGATGTACTTTACGTTGGCCAAATATTCCTCCTCAACCCACCCCCCCTCCACCCCCCCTTTTTTTGTCCCCTTCCCCTCTGACTGCGGGCCGGCGCAAAAATGCAACCCCGGCCAGGCAAACGATACGGGGCGAGGTACCGGCGGCGGACTGGGCCGCCCCGGCGGGCGGCTCTTTCACTAGAGGGACATCAGGGACGGTAACGTGTAATTAAAAGCGATAGGGGGGACGCGGCTGGCGAACCTGAAGGATTTCCCCTCCCCCGCCCGCTCCTCAGTGCCAAATGGAGTATATCACACAGAGACAGCTATCTGCAGGCATGCGACTGCCACACTGAGGAACGGACCGGCTGAGAGGGGGATTTCCCTCCCGCACACAACTCAGGCTCACAGGAGACGTGAGGAAAATACCTGACAGGCGTTAACAAAATCTTTGGCTGCCTTTGCCTTTAAAACGCACACCCACACACATACACACATCCACACAAACACATACACATACACACACACACACATACATATACACACACCCTGCTCTGAATCATTAGTCCCTTCGGCACTCATATCATATTAGCTATCTCATCTATTGTTTCAAAATTTGGCCGCAAAACCTTGGCAATGTAAACTCCAGCGCAGAGAGGGACTTTTTTTCCACCTTTGCAAAATGCCTGTGCATTGCCAAGATCCCACCCCAGATTCTCCAGACGGTAACGTGACACCTGGACAAGTGAACAGAGAGTCTCTGCTAACGTATAAAAGCGGCACACTATCCTTACGACAAGGGCAGCTACCCTGCGGGGTCAGTGACCTCCCCTGCTGTGTGGAGCTCATGGGCCCTGTGCAGCCAATGGGCAGGTCCGGCCGGCGGGCTGGTTAAACCAGCTAGCGCGGCCAGCCCTCTGCGGATGGGGGAAAGCCCCTGACCTCCCTCTCAATGGGGGGCGCGTAATCCATTTCCACGCGGCGCTGACCTGGCTGCAACGCCGGAGGGCCACGGGGCAAAAGGGGTGGGGTGGGGGGGGGGCTCGGTCCCGGGGAGACAGCTTTATTATTATTAACAGTGGGGGGGCAACAGGGGACGGTCACAGACTTCCGGCCTCCGTAGCACCATGTCATAGCATGCTACAGCCGGAGGGCCAGTCAGCATGAGAACCCAGCCATACACACCACACCTTGTTTTCACCCATTCGCTTGTACAGAGCATACAGACTCCATAAGAGTGAGTGCAATTGTGTGAATCCCAAGTCATGAGAGAGCTAGCAAAAACAAAAACACTGCAGAACTCATGATTGTGTATGACAGGTCTGTGGGAGAGTTCTAACAAAAGTACTATGACTTTAAAGTACATATCTGATAAATATGCTACATGACATCCCATTTTAGACAGGCTTTCATGCATTTGTGTGTTCAGCAGCTACTGGATGGCAGCCTGTGGTTGATACTGACTAATGGCGTAAACATGAACCATTTTATTGAGGTGAGTGGATGGTGGGTGGGGAGATCCTCATCCAGAAAGTAATGATTTTAAGGGGGCTTGAGGTGATAAAGTCTGACGACTGCTGGTGTAGCCAGTCAAGAGAAGGGGATGATGAGGTGGCCAGATGTAGAATGACAGTTTCACGGGAATTTGACCAAGACACAGAGGTTAACAGCCCTACTCTTGTGAAAAGTGGCATAGATTCCTTAATGACGGGACCTCAGCCTGACGTCTCATTCAAAGGATGGCACCTTCTACAGCACAGTGTCCCTATCTTCCATTTGGTTCCCTTCCACTATCCACTGGCTTCTTACAGCAGAAATCTAGTTTTGACAGCTTGACATGAGGAGGGTGAAGGGTGAAATGGCTGCTGGCGAATTAAAGTTGCACTATTGTAATAAGAATTGAAGAAACCTGTGTCACTGATGGTGGACCTGAGGTTCACTGCAGTGTGGTGCACAGCGGTTACCTTGGTGTTAAAGCCCATGGCATTCTGGGAAGTCTTGTAGAGCTCCGGGTACTTCAGCATGTTCTCTTTCCTGCAGCAGCGCTCAAATATCCCCAGGGTCAGTGGAGGTAGTGCTGTGAAGATCTGCACCATTCACAGAAAAACATTAAATGTTAACATGTAAACGCACACATACACAAAACCACACATACTGAAACCATGTCACCTGCCCCACACACAACAACACACACTGAAATCGCACCATCATTCTTACAAGTAAGAACACAACCAAACACATTTAAAAAAGCATCAATCTGTTCCACAAACTCAGACACTACCATGCCAAAACTTTACTGCTTAATGCTGCAGGCTGAGTCCTGCGCTAGGCCAGGACCAGTGAGCTAATCTACATGAGAAGCAGCATTCTGCTAATCACTGGCCATTCAGACTGGATTCCAAAACCCCCGTCTCCAGATAGCCATCAGGGTGTGTGGAAACGAGACAACGGGCTTCGGCTAATGGAGCTAGCGGGTAACGGAAAACGCCGCGCTGAAATACGCAGGAATGAGGCAAAGCAGACCTCCCTTACTGCACTTCAGTGGCTGCTGCAAGGAGACAGCCGGCCTGTCCCAAATTCAGGAGCACTTTAAGGTAACCCTGAAGGAACTGCAGGGACGCCGCAAGCACATTATCTGTTCCACTATCCGTCTTCTGCGACGCTAACGTTTACCGAGGCTGTTCTTCCACTTTAAAATGTTCAATTCGGATGTGCATCAAAAGTCCTTGTTAAATCAGATTTATACTTTTCCATTAATTTTCAATTACGTTTTAGAGCTAAGTGGATGACTTTCAAGGATTGCCACCGCAATAACGGCAAATTGCAGCTACATTCCCGTATAATTAGGGTACTTTAAAGAAGAGTAGATTGGTGGTAAAAGCTAGGGATGTGCATTACATCCAGAATATTCCGTGCCCAAATTCACACACTCGCAAATTACTCTTGGCAATGAATGCCAATCACGACTGGTAACGGGCTTAATGTAAAAGCCAGCGTTAGCGTAATCTGCTAGTGAAATCAGCAAACTGCCATTGCAGTAAACAAGTCACGGAGAAATAAATTATTCTGCTTGCTGTGAAAAAATGAAGCATAAACCATGGGTCAATTTTACAGCTTCCATGTCTTTTCCATTACTTCCATATGTGAACACATTTTCCAGGACTTGAACATGGGGAGTATGGGAACCCTCTACGCCCCTCCCGTCCGAACACTCCTGCTTTTGGCTTGCGGGCTTAAAGGCACCGTTCTGCGGGGTCCCCTTGAAGCAGGAAGGGAGACCTGCTCTCGCCGCCAGTGAAGACTCGACTCGCTAAACGAGCGAAACTCCCACAGATATTACCTTCTTGTTAAACCTCATAAAGAGTCACGCCTCAACCCGACAGTTTACAGCCGACCGGCAGCGGCTAATGGGCTCCAATTAAGATAAGGCTTCGCACTGAACAGTCCTCCTGCAGATAACCATCTGCAGATAATAACTGTCGCCAAAATAGTGTGCATAGCTGCCTTCAAATTGCTTCCCCCATCAATGGGTGGCTTTAGCTAAGTTTATAAAAAATACAGCCGCCATTTTTTTATGGTCCACTGTGTATTGCATTACACCAGTCTCCTGATTTTTCACCGCAGTGGCTCTGCCACTCTTTTTGTGTTTTCCATCCTACCACATGTATGTGACAGCGAGTTCTACCCTAGCACAGTAGGAAACCACTCCATAGCCTTGCATATACTGTACATGCCCCCAGACTACAGGTTCAAAGCAATTCTGGGATTGATGCACAAAAGAAAATCATTGGCAAAGGCCAACTTTGGTTTAGGAGACTACTATATGAGGAGCATAGTTACATACACTGTTTCAACCAACTGTTTCAACCAACCCTCACAGATTTCAGTGGTAGGGGAAGCCTTTTTCCTTCCATATGAAAAAAATATTTTTCAGCCTTGAACAGATAAGGTTTACACAAATTGTCAGTGCATTTCACACATTTAGGCTATTAGATGCTTTGTAATATGGGCATTTGCCTGGAGGGCTATTGCAATACAAGAGGTTTCAGCTGGGCTGAGTACCTGCAGCCAATTCACAATCAGACAAGGAGGAGAACCAATCACAGACAGCAGACACTCACCACGTTGTACAAGCCGATGCACCAGCGCTCAAACAGGATTTGCCCAGAGAACCCGTTAACGAAGGCGAACCAGATCTGAAAGAAGGGAGGGAGGGAGGGAGGGAGGGAGGGAAAGGTTGATGAGCCCAGAGGAAGAACAATGGGTGCAGGTGTCCTCATTATAATCAGGGCCACCCATTCAGATGCAGATTTGAGCATGAAATGCTGTTTTGGTCAACTAGATTATCTCCTTCTGTTTCGTAAAATAGTTATAACCATGGGTAATTCTTGATACCCCTAAGGAAATGGAATATGCTTAAATATATTGTAAATGTGTACTTTTTTGAAAATGTAATTACAAACATATTTCACAACAGTACAATTTTTTTATTTAAAAAAAAAAATTATAATATCTGAAAGCGGAAATAATTTGTATAGGATGCAATAAGAAGGCAATATTTATATTAACAATATTTATTTCAACATTTTGTAACATAACATTTCAGTTAAGGTAGTTTCAATATATCTTCAATTTACCAAGCTTGACTGGAAAGAAAGAAAAAAAAAAGGAAGGTCAACGAGGCCGACAGACAGTGCTCATCCTGGCTCCGCCCCCAGCAAAGCCTCGAGTGACAGTGTAAATTTCCCATGGATTTAACCAGGGATTGCAGCCTTCCATACATTTATCAAACAAACCGTTTTATCCCGGCCCTCTCACGATCGGCTCAAATCCCCGCTAGGAGTTATGAGGTAATACACGTCGGTCGGCGGGGCAACATGGATCAGGGGAATCTTAGGATCTCTTGTAATGCGAAGGGAAGAAACAAAAAAAAAGACATGCGTTCAAAACACGTGTTAGGATGCCAGTCTTATCGACCGCTATCTTGATTAGCCTGACTTGTCGGGTTTGAACTCTGCTCAGATGCGAAGAGACGAAGAGGCTTGAAAGCTTGATTGCTAATGTAAGGCAGAAACTGCGTACGCCCCCATCTTGAAACACCATCTTGATAATGAAATTATGAGCTGAAAACCAGATGCTGTGCTAACGCTCGAGAAGCCTGCATTCGGACGGCACACCCTTTAACTGCCAAAATCATTCTCTGGGACCTACGTGACCAGAGTGCTTCCCATCCGTAGAACACTTAATCAGTTTCATTTTTTCCCAATGTGACCTCAATTTCATCAGATTTAGTTGAGTAAAATTGTCTCCATCCTTTCATATGCGGCTCTAGCATGCAATCCACAGGCGCCTGATCAACCAGTGGTGGTTGCTAGATATTGATGAACGTGGATCCCTAATCAGACCGGCCGCAGTCAGCAGTCAGATTCAATCTGGGGCCATAAGGCTCATCCAAGCACCACAGCGTGGTGCCTTAACTGATTGATGCTCTAACAGTGGTGCTGTTAAACTCTCTCGGTACAGTTCATGCGAGAGAGGAGTGGAGTTGTATTCTCTCTGTACTGTTAATATGAGATGGGCCAGTGGTACTGAACACTCTCTGTACAGTTAATGTCAGATGGGACAGTGGAGTTAAACTCTCCGTACTGTCATTGTGAGATGAGGCAGTGGTGTTGCAACCACTCAGTATTGTGCTGATGTGAGATGGGATTGTGGTTTTGAGCTCTCTCTGCACTGTCATTGTGAGGTGGGGTTGTGGTGTTGAACTCTCTCAGTACTGTGCAGTACTGTGGTATCAGATGGGGTAGTGTTAAGAAACAGACTGCAGAGAGCCGTTTTGTGGCCCTGCCGGGTGAACTCTTCCTCGCTTCATTTAACTTCATTATGAAAGTGTGAATCGCTACAAATTCTCGGGTCGACAAAGCCCTACCCCGAGCTGGCCCCAGCGCCTAACGTCCATACAGCCAGCCCTTCCCTTTTAATCGTGTGAGCAAATGCGTGAAAATGTTCCCAAAACAAATGTCTGCCCCCCGCCCCCCTCCCTTCTGTTCTCTGTGAGTCAGACGTGCTCCTCACTGATGCTCTGTTTTTTCAGGGTCCTGGTGTTGATCACATTCCGTTTTTCCACACACAACACATCATTCCCATTCAGAAGAGGAAAAAAAGCTGTAATCTGAAAATGGCTGGGGGAAAAAATGGGGAATATTCGTGTCATATATATATATTGAAAAAAAAAAAGATTTAAAGAACCACAAAAAAAAAAAATCTAGATCATCTTCTATGAGACAAAAAACATGGACAGGGACCTTAATACCAGCATTGGCCGTGTGTTTTTTTGTTTTTTTTAGTCTGTGGCTTTTGAATGAGCAGGTGGTCGGAAAAAGTGTTAACTCCACCCGAAGCTAATTGCGTAGCTTATCAACAAATCGATTTTCCCCCTCCTGGAGGGCCACTCCGTTGCGTGCGTGCCCCGCGGGACGCCTGCGCGAAATCTGGGCGTGCCGGCGGGCCCCTCCCTCTCCTCTCTCACGCCTAGCAGATGCATCGGCGCGTCGGCGGATGGCGGGTTCGGGGGCCGGCGCGTCCAGCGTCCCGTTCGGGGGCCCCCTCTGCCGGAGCGGGGGGGCGGGGCAGCCCTCCTCGCTTGCTGCACAATCTGAAAGCCCGGGGCGGGGCGGGCTGGGGTGGGGTGGGGGGTTTGGGGGGCGGCGGGGCGGTGGTGGATGGCGATGGGACGGAGAGAAAGCAAATTTGGCTTTTTTTCCCCCTCTCCCACGCCCGCCCTGCTCCCAAACAGAGGTGTGTGCGAACAACAGGGAACGGGAAGTATGTTGTGTGGGAGAGAGAGAGAATGAGAGAGAGACAGTGAGAGAGAGAGAGAGAGGGAGAGAATGAGAGAGAGACAGAGGGAGAGAGAGAGAGAGAGAGAGAGCACCATCTCCAGCATCTGCATATTCATCAGTGACCTCTGTGCTGTCCCACGCCTGAACGATGGCCGGGCTGGAGCCGGGGGCGGGGCCACAAACCGACACCCTTGTTACACGCAGTCCTTTTGTGACCTCTCCAAATGCTAATGGCACCCTAATTCCTCTAGCAGAAAAAGCGTGAAAGAGAAGGGGGGACCAGACAGGCCAGCAAATATGGAAAGTGTGTGTGTGTGTGTGTGTGTCTGTGTGCGTACATGTACATGTGTGTATGTATAATGTGCATGTGCATGTGTGCGTGGATGCGTGTTTGTGTGTGTACGCATGTGGGTGTGTGCGTGCATGCGTGTGTGTGTGTGGTGTGTGTGTGTGAGTGTGGGGTGTGTGTGTGTGTGCGTGCATGCATGTGTGTGTGTGTGCGTGTGTGTGTGTGGGGAAGGAGGGGAAGAAGTGTCACAGTGATGATGGAGACCCTCGCCTCCCATTCAGAGTTCAGCACCAGTTGGCTGCTGGGGCCCTTTATTGCTTCTTTTCTCTGTGTCTCTCTGTGCTTTCAGGAAGAGCTGAATGGACCTCTTGTAATTAGCCCATAAATGCCACTTGTCAATCACCCAAATGTGGCTGGGACAGTTGACAAGTTGTCAGTCAAGTCTTAAGCCACAACTAACCCCCCCCCCCCCCCCCCCAACCCTGACCCCCCCTTACCCCCACACCAATAGGCCCTCCTGACTGATTAAGTTGAAATTCATCACTATGGCGATTCCCCTGACAGAAGATACAAGTGTATGTAAAAATATGCAAGCTTCCTGAATAAAGAAAAAAAAGATACTGTTCAAACTTCCGAAACATAGCCTTTAGCCAATAATTATCTTGCGGTACTGCTTCATGATAAAGAATGAACCCTTTACGCAGTCAAGATCTACCTGGATATAATTATTTCCACATTGTACAATACTCCCTCTTAGAAATAAATGTAAATTGACCATATGGAGGGGGAAAAAAAACTTAACAGTATAAAAGCAAGCCTTTGTAGCAATTACAGCCATTGTGGCAGTGTGCCACTGCTTCGGGCAATGGCTGACACACAAGGGGTCGGTCAGCAGTCTGTATTGCGTACAATATCATGTCTGCAAGCTTTCACATAGGACTACATGACCCAGAGTAAAAGTGTGCGAGAGATCTTCTCCCTGAAACCCCGGAGTGATTGAACGAGCATAGCCTCTTGGCTCCTCTAAAGGGCAAACACTTAGGAAAGCATAGCATAAATACAATAATCAGGTGGCTACATAAAAAACTTCTTAAATTATGTCTACCAGCTGCGCTCATGCAGTTTGGGCATGCAGTGCATTCTGGGAAAGTTGGGCTTGCAACAATAAACAGGCACAGCCTGGTATTCTCCTGCTTGTTCAGTACGTTAGAGGCTGCACATATGTTCACTGCAAATGCACTGGACCCTGAATAACTAATGTGTCGGACATTTCGACAAACACTTCAAAATCACACAAAAAAGAGAAAGAACAAAATAGCGAGACCTAGGCAGCTGCAGCCTGAAGCCAAGTTACACAGAAAGGCAACAACAGCAGTCCTGTTGGTTCCAACTGTCTCAAGTGGTTCCAGTTTTGAAAGCGTACTGTAGAACCTCATTCAATGAAGCCTGAAGGCCTACACTGTTCAGCCTCCTCTCACAGTGAATAGGCCTTTACTGCAAACCATGGGAAAAAGGCAGGGCTAGAAGAGACAGCACCACCACAACTACCTACTGTATTAGCTACAGAATGGGAGAGCACAGAACTGCAACACCCATGACCACCAATGCTGAGGTCAGTACGGTCAACAAATGACAGGCCATGAGCAAGCAAACAAGCCAGCAAGCACGCATACACACACATGCATACATACACGCACACACACACACACACACACACACACACACACACACGGACATGCTCACACACACAGCTTAGCCACAGTATGAGTGTATATTGTGAACATGGTTCTCACGTCTTATTTTTTATGGATTGCCGCTGCCATATTCAAAATTCTAGCTAATTTTAGTCAAGCCCTCAGTGCCTAATCAGAATCTGAGTGTTCATTTGAAATGTTTTCAAATCTGCTTCTTTGAGCAAATCAAGCCTTTTGTGTAGGCTAATTAGCAACACGAATACTATCCTACCTATCAACAATGGCATGCTCTACTTCCTGTAGACACAGCAGGGAGACAGAGGCAGCTCAGCCCCATTAAAAGGGTTAGCCGGGAGCGGAGCTTTTAGACTGGGGTCTTACCAGAAAGGGACACGGTGGAATTTCAGGGTCTCCACTGATTTACTACAGAACATAAAACTGAACGAGGAAAGAAAATAAAGTCAAGCAACACAGAAAGAAGAAAGAAAGGACAAGAGAAAGAAAGAGAAAGACAGAGGGCAAGAGAGAGAAAGAAAAACAGAGAGAGAGAAAGCGAGAGCGAGAGAGAGAGAATCTGAAAGGAGGTAATGTTTCCCATTGGGCTCAGCCAATTTATGATCCGAAACTTCATCCCCTAAACCCCGTTCCCCCGTTTGCCGGCGGTGACATTCTCACGACATCTGGCCACGCTTTCTGCCCCAGAAGGCTGCATGTGTCTGCCTGGAGCCAGGAGCCGCTCCCCCAGCATGCACTGGGGCCGTGATGTCTCACTCGAGGGCTCCGAGAGTGTACGTCCACTAGTATCTCGCCCAACAGAGGAGAGATAACATTGAGCCTTTATCCTGAAAGAATGCGGGGGGGGGGGGGGGGACCTCATCTGTCTCCGTTTCATAGCACTGGGGGTTATATTTCACCATCGCCTTATACATGGCTTTCCTCAAAAAAAGAGGTTGTTTTCAGGGTCGCTGATTGTAGCCGTGGGTAGGGAGGACGTCGGAAAATGTCAGGCAGATATTCCCACATCAGCGTTTATTAACCGACATGAATGTTTCGCTGTTGGCGCCAATGAACAAGTCTCGGTGTATAACTGGCCGGTCTGCTGGAAAGTGTGCTTTCCCAGATCTAGCATTCTACGCCAATAGTGTGCAGGAAAGTCAATCTCATGAACAGCGGTGCCGTTTCCTATAGCAGTGTACCTTAAAGCATTCATCTTTCAACAACAACTATCATTCAGACATATTTCAAAGGAGCCTGAAATTCAAGAATTTGCCTTTGAGAAAGGCAAAAGATATTTGAAAAGGAACTGCTGGGAGAGCATTTTGTTAGATGCGCAACGTTCATACCGAGTCAGAAACATTTCTAAAGTTGGTATTTAAAGGCCTGTTGCGTTCAAATGGCCAAACTGTAGGTTTATTTTTACCATGCTAAGTGACTTTTAAATGAGCTCTGAGATCCAGTCTGCCGTGAACGCGTGCATGCGAGGCAGCTGGGCCGACCATCTGTTTGCGGTCACAGTCCAGCGGCGACCGGGACCGCTGGAGCTCAAGCTGACCCGGCCGTGACGCTGGGAACCCCGGGGCGCCCGTTCCTCGAGGGGCTGCCGATATCCCCGCTCCGGGACTGGACAGGGGCTCCCAGCTGCTCCGAAAGCAATGAACTGTCCCCTTTGGAACCTCCCCAGAACCGCTGAAGCCTTCTCTTTTAGCGTTCAGTTCCTCTTCAGCAGAGAACAAAGCTCCAAATACAGAGGTGGGCGGGCTGGGGGTTGGTCAGGGGCTGATCAAAGCTTCCACTCACTCTGCCACAATGTTGCTATCAAAATCTGATAACCTACTGTTGACTTGTCAAGAGACCTTCTAGCCCTGGATATAGCAGATGGACACCAAGCCTGGTCTTTATCACAGCCTATCAAGGGCAGAGTTGATGAGCTCAGGGGTCTCCAAGAAGCCAGACCAGAGACAAACAGTAAGACAGACAGACAGAGAGAGAGAGATAGTGCAGCAGTCCTACCTCGATGATGTACAGGACTATGTTCTTGTAGAAGCAGTAGAGGATGCACTTGGCGACGCGGTTGTAGTTCCAAGCTCCGTGAACCAGCAGCAGATTCTTCAGGTACTTGAACTGGGAGAGGTGTGGGGGGGGGGGAAATGCATGAATATCAGTCCTACAGGACAACAGTACACTGCACCAAGGCATAGGGTACCAGGGATTCCAATCAGCGAACGCCCGTGTTAAGCGCAAGAGGGGCGTCTGATCAAAAAATAGGGCGACCTTATCACCGCCACGGCTTCAAAGACCGACTCTCCGCGGGGGAGGAGGGAGCGCGGCTCTTAATGAAGACATTCTCGGAATATTTCGCCGCGCTCTGATTGCGTTTCCAGGCGTTCGCGAGGTTTCGAGAAGGGCAGAGAGAGGTGGTGTCACTCCCTCTGGGACCCTTCAGTTAGCGCAGTATCAACACGAACGGGAGTGAAGAGCGGAGTACCGTCAAAGTGCCACAAACTTAAATTAGCTCCCCCGAGCATCTCACACTGAAGGCAGGGAGGAACGGTTCATTTCATTTAATATCAGAATAAGCTACGGGTCCCAAGATCATTTAAATGATCAAACCTTCTGTACGAAGCCAATGAGTATTTGAGCACTGCATACCCCCCCCCCCCGCCCCCGAAGACATCAAACCAAGATCCTTAACAGGGTGAGCTGATAAATGGGTCTGCAAACTCTTTCCATGGTCGCGGTTTCTTTGGCCATCCGGCACGGCGGAGGATAAGTTGCAGGTTGCGAGACCGAGGCCTGGATTCAATCAACGTTCGCCCCTAAGTTCGACCCACAATTAAATGCAAGAGTCGAAGCCTTTTTCTCCTCAACGAGTTTGGCGAGTTCAAACGACGACCGAATTTAACTTGCAAAGCTGTGTGGAGAAAGAAACAATACCGCTTGCGTTAAATTGTTAAGTCAAAGTTAAGGACTAACAGCGGCTGACAGTATACACTTCAATACGTATCTTTTAATCAAATATTCAGCTGCAAAAATATGACAAGTGCACACTGGATAAAGAAGTTAGATACATTCAACAGTGTACAGGAGCCCACGTTTTTCCTTATGTCACGAACATAGTACGTCCAGTCCAATTTTATAGTTCTGCCCCATTGCTGCGTAATCCATCAATTCAGGATAAATCCCCCGACAGTGAGCCAGCCAGACACTGCTTCTTCGCTAAATACATCCATCTTGGCCTTAAGCCTGACTTTCGGTGAACCATCACAACATGTAACACACATCCAATTTATAAATCTGTCAGAAAGGTTCAGCAATGGTGGAGTGGCTGAGGAATGTACCACTGGGGAGGGAAAGGGGGGGGGGGGGGGTCTGGTCTCTTATCTCAGGTGGGATATGTGGGCCCTTCCCCAGGCCCTGCTGACCCGTGGAGGGGGATCAAATACTCCACTGGGCCCCAAATATGCAGCATGAGAATCTACAATCAGACAGGCAGTGCTCTTCACGAATAACCCTGGACACAGACTAAATAT
This sequence comes from Anguilla rostrata, assembly GCF_018555375.3. Taxonomy (NCBI): domain Eukaryota; kingdom Metazoa; phylum Chordata; class Actinopteri; order Anguilliformes; family Anguillidae; genus Anguilla; species Anguilla rostrata. The sequence continues at coordinate 14,342,738 of NC_057937.1, forward strand.
AATATAGTGTATTGATGTTTAAGTTTAAGTCAATGGTGTGACATTCAGAAGCATTAACCTCTGCGTTTGCATTTGAATTCCCTTTTCACTGTGCGTAAAAATGACTGACTGTAAATTGACACTTGAAGCGGTTTGGCAGCACTTCCACACAGCTCACCACAGGGTCTTGTGGGGCCCTGATAAGTGCTTGAGGTGACCTTCATTACAGACACAACGCTGAAGATCAAAGACCCCGCCAAACTGTCGCAAGGCAACGACCTATGGAGAAACACATCACTCTAACCACAAACAATGGCAGCTGAGAGAAACAAGATGGCCTCCGTAAGGCTGTGCGTGATGAGCAGGAGAGGGAAGCCAAACGGATGGGGGCTCATGGATTCATTACAGGGTTCATCCAGAGGACACTGTCAATAGTTCAGCAAAAAGAGAACACACATGCACGGAGGCACGTGGTGTCACAGAAACACCACGTCCCAAACAATACACGTGTAGCAAATAATTCGATAAACCCTGCGAGGCGTAACCCGATAGCCAGAACTCTTTGGGAGTCAATGGGGCACGGAAGCAGGTTTCCGTGATAGGGTCGGCTTTCACGAGAGAGCGTGCTGCCTCTTAAATGTTCCTGCCGACCGCTAATGACAGCTTCTCCGTTGCAGTCACCTGACACCGGCACGCCGTGAAAGTCCCCTGTTGTTGTGTCACCCTCGGCTCGAATTTGAGCACCGCCGCCGCACCGCCAAAGGGGTGGTAGCCGAACACAAGAGGATCGCATGCGGTGCCGTCACAAGGCCGAATCACAACAAAACATCACTACGATACGCCAGAGCGTCTTTGCTTGTCGACAGTGACAATACTGCTAACGTTCCGGCAGGATAACGCGCAACGTGTGTGGGAAAGAACTACGAACTAATATAGAAGACGTCGGTTCGTTCTTCCCCTTTACAATTTCAAAAATGAGATTACACACTCTCTGTGCTTCTTAATTTAATTAGAAAACTGACCTACATTCCAGCACTATGCGCCTTTGTCAGGGTTTGTCACCTGAAGAAATGGGTGAATACGAAAAATTGAGTAATGAGCCAGCTACTTAATTAAGGATCGTTCTCAAGGAAATTGAGTCACAGTGCACTTAGCCAAATGAGGCTCAAACTGCTTTGTGCTTCTCTTTGTCTGTTACAATCCGCACGTGAAGTCCTCATCGGAGCAAAGCACACCTTTGCACATTAAGCCAGGTGACCTCAATGACCCCTGCATGCCTTGGGTGCTTTCATCAGCCTCAGTGTTACAGAACATCTCACAGAGGTGCTGATAGGAGGTGACATCCAGAGCCAGTGTAAAAACACTCCACATCTCTGGCAAAGAAACTCATTACATTGCATTAAACTGTATTACATTACCAGGCCTTGCCAGATGTTTTTGAATCTAAAGTGATTCAAAATCTGGAAAACATCAGTGGAGTGTGTGTTACTATAACACTATAGTAACACCAAAATAGTACCTACATGTATACCAGTGCCTGTGCAAAGCATGTGGCCAAACCAATGGTTAGCACTGTCAAATAAAGTAAATGCTATCATTACACTACAATACTGTTGTTGTTACAGCAGCAGATTCATCTCCCATGGGTCCCCATGCAAAACACTGATGAGATATCATTTCCTGCCGGCTGGCCACACCCGCTCACCTGTGCGATGGAGTAGTCCGACGAGTTGGCAGCCTGGAGGCCCTCGTTGCCCGAGATGCCCACGCCCACGTGAGCGGTCTGGATCATGCCCACGTCGTTGGCGCCGTCGCCGATGGCCAGCGTGATCACGCGCACCTGCTTCTTGACCATCTCCACCACCTCCGACTTCTGCAGCGGGGACACCCTGGGGGTGGGAATGGGGGTGGGAGGGTAATTACACACCGGGTCTCCGTGACAACAGCAGCACAGCTAACCGTACACACTCCCTCCAGCTGCAGCGGGTGGAAGGAACTTTGCGGGGATGCTGTCTGCATGCAATGCCCATTATCTGATCCAAAACGAGCAGGCACAGAGTCCACAGTACAGGAATTAATGAGCACACAGCAGAAACTAACATGCCCACAGGGGTCATGTACTTTCTCCTCCTGAACAGAAAGGAAACTCTGTCCAGACAACAATCAAGTGATGTCTCTCTAACTCCCAGCCAGGTCTCTTGCTAAATGGCAATAGGAAGAAATGGCCACGGTTTAACCTTGTTGACTCTCTTTACCGTCACGACTAACATTTATCTTCATACTGTACATTTGCTCCCCTCATGCTAAATTGAATAGGAGTTGAACCGAGTTTAATACTATTTTTCTTTTAACTCTGAATCGGATTGCATACCACTTTTATCATGCTCTAACATTTAAATGCCAGTGATTTGAAATGTCGCCATTCATCTAATTGCGTTTTATTGAGCCGAATGAGAGTCACGCTGTACCCGTACCTCACATGGGTGCTTCATGCATACAACAAGAAATGTCAGCCCGACATGATCTGTGAGACTGGGAGTATCGCAGGGCCTAAGTGACTCAAACAGGTCTCCCCAGCAGACCTGTAAACTCGTATTCCAGAGCACCGCGATATAAACAGGTTCGTTAATGAGAGCTGAATGAATTGGGCTTTCACTTAAATCCATAACAGCCTCAGAATGTGAATTGGGATAATAGAGTTGATCGGTATGCCTGTGGTTTAACTGGTGACTGGGTGCATTCACGGGCGTACTGTGCTGCTCTACAGTGAGATCATCACCCACTTCAGGGTGTGTGGTGACAAGCTTGTTTCCATGGGATGGGGGGGGGGGTGTGTAACATTAGACTCAATGTGCTCAGCCGCCCCCAGGGGTGCACCCTTCTCCAGCCCCGCCCCTCCAAACCTACCCCCAGCTATCTCACTGGACCCTAAGCCTGGTATCACACGGCCACTCGAACGTGCAATGTGAAGCGACGAACGCGTCCTTCAAGCAGGACGGCTTCAGTGGGCTTTATCTCCACTGGTTCAGGGTTGAGGCGTGGACAGCCGGCACTGTAACGCCCTCCACGTTGACCCGCCAGACTGCCGTGAGGCCCAGGAAGCCAAAGGACCTGCTGCCCCACGAGTGGGAGCTTAACAGGACATGAGGACTCGGCTGCTAATGCCTCCATCTTGTCTCTATGCTGTTGGGCTCAGCTATTGTGTAGCCTAGCGTTTTGCAGTGCATAATGCTTTGGTTTTGGCAAACCAAGGCTGCACGCAAACAACAGGTCTGGTCTGAACCGGTCTGAGACTGTGGGGATATTGACGTGGACTGCATCGACAGGCCTCCAGTCAGCAGTGACACAGACTCTCCAGCTAAAGCTGACCAGCAATAATGTAACAGAGCTACTGCTCAATTCATATTACCTATAACAGGTTATATAACATCGAGGTTACCTGCAACAGATGACCGCCTTGCAGGACAGGGCCAGGTCCAGGAAGTACTGTCGCACGCCGAAGGTGAGGGCGTACTTGAGCGTCTTTCCGTCGATGATGAGCGCAAAGTCATTCTCCTTGTGCAGGGCGTCTCCCAGCATGCCGCAGTGTCGGCTGAGGGTCTCCCGGGTGCCCTGCGGGCAGATGATTCGTTACGGCCGTCACATCTTTAATCGTTATCAGATTTTAATTATGACAAATAAAGATCCTGACAGTCAATACGACGGCGGTTCCTCAGTTTCACCGAGCCCTAAAGGATTGGGCCTGAAAAGAAATGAAAAATGAACCTACAGGAAAAAACACACACCAGTAGAAATACATTATTGATCAAGTGGATTCCCATGCCTCATTGCGTAGAGCAATGCCTCGGCCCGCATTGATGGTTCCTTTAATAACAATACATCATCGAAAAGCAATGAAGCAATGCACAAAAACAATCTGATTAATGACACACGGTTCATCTGGTCACAAAGCTCTGTGCTACAATCCCATGTCAGACTCCAAGTTCATTCATCTGGTCTTTGCTGGGCATTTTCCCTCCAGGAACACCAGCTAGATTTTCTCAAATGGAAAGCTGGAATCAGTCCATGTCTTGATTAAACCTGGAAGATTTTAATCACCGTTGACTCGTCGAGGGGAAAACGTGTACGCTCACCCTGTAAGTCAGTTCGGGCTGGGCTACGTGATTATCGTATAGAGTCGTGAGGTTTTGGAATGCGCTACACTCCATCATATATATGTTCCCGTCTGTTTTCTGGCAAGAGCTTCGCAAAAGGCATCTGTTTTGTAAAAAAGACTTTTCAAAGATATCCTCGCACGACTATTCTGAGAAAAGCAACCCGAAATGAGTCCGGACTTATGGTGGATTCCAAGGTTTACATTTCTCCTGGAAAGCTTCATCTTGCCGAAGATCAAAGTTGTGACCGTTTTAACCCGCGTGCAAACCATCACCCAGCCCATAACTGACGTTTGCTAAGTAGCCAGAGAAATGGACTTTTATCGTACAATAAATCAATGAATACTGAGGGTTTGTCCATTTCGGCCTTCTATCTACGTTGTACACTGCACCGCCATTTAAATACATCAAGATGTTAACCTTTTGCCACGAAAAAATATCAACCCAGTAGTCTCCTTCCCCCCAAATGCATTTATTTATTTAGGCAATTTTGGCCATTAATGTTGGATGTTCAAAACGGAAGCAAGGGCTGGTTTACAAAAACCTCAATGTATGGTTTTCATTTAGCACATATCAAACTGTAAAATCTCTCTAAATTGACCCTTGGAAAAGAATTTGTTTGGATGGTCCAACCTTGCACGAGGACAAGGCTTATTTATAAAAGCTTTGAACATCCGACCAGAGTGCTTTCCCAGGGTTGTTCCCTCACGGGAGTACACAAAGATAAGGACCAATGCATAATGAGCTATAATATAATAAAACTATAAAAATAAACTAGTCTACAGAGGAGGGGGGAGGTGGGGGGTGTAACAAATGAATGACACAAATTCATCTGGCCCATCACTATAGGACCTCTCCCATCACAGTGTGTGAAAAGGAAACTCCCTGTGTCATCCAATGTTGTCTTTAAATTTGCAGTGCGAACTCCCACATTCCCCCTGATACTAATCTGTCTCAGTTCCAACACAGAGGCCTAGTTCGTAGTTCTGTCAAATATAAAGTTTTTCCCATTTTTCAATATTTTTGGTTAGTTCCAGTGATGGTTGAACTCTTGATGATATATATAAAGTATTTACAGCTCATAAGCCTCTGAAATTTCAGAATCACTAACAGATTTGTTCATCTGCCTTTTCAAAAAAGGTTTTTGGAACATAATTTTTCACTTCAAGACAGGGCACTTGAAAAAGAAAATGTCAAAAGAATGTCATTTTCCATGTTAACCAGAAGTAATGTTATAGCATGCTAATGAGTACAATAAATAAAATAGGGAGTACTGTTCACTTGTAACTAATAAAATAAAGGAGGAGTGTGCATTTTAACCCTATACATCATTCAGAAAACAGAGATTTATTAATTGTAACCTGTAGTGTGTGTCCATGATTGGTGCTCAAGTTCCTCAGGATTATCCCATTCCAGTTTTTAACACATAAACGCTAAAATATTCTTTTGACTTTTGCTTTCAAAATGGCTGTTGCTTGACCACAGTGAGAGGCAGCTGGTCAGAGTTTGGGGATTCTTAACAAATGTTATGTTAACATATTTTAACGCACTGTAATGTCTGGAAAGTAAAAAAAAAGTGCTTCAACATTTGTGTTTTGTTAAATACCAGAGCAGCAGAATCCTGAGGAGCACAAGAACCGGTGAAGGTATGGATGAACTGCAAGCTAACAGACCTGCGAATTTAACCTTTAAAGCGACACTCGGGTCAAAACTGCCTGAGGCTGCAGGTTTTCTGGCAGAAAGGTTGTACCCTACTGTACAAGCATTACCATGTGAGAAGGTTAAATACTGCACTGGTCTGACCAGGCTCATTGGGCCTATTACTCCGAAATGAGGACACACGTGTTTGAATCCATCAGCACAAGAGAACATGAACGAACCAGCTGGTTGGCTCCAGATAGAATTAGAAGGAAACCTTGAAAAAAAAAACTGAAAACCAAAACAGTTCTTTGGTTTTTGTTTTACTTTTATGCACAGCACAATCTGTTATGCAGTCAGTTGGTACATTTTAAATAAATTTATGGAAGTCAAAATGAATTTTATTCAGTGAGAAATGGATCATTTTCTTGAGAAAAAACAAATACAGAATTGGAAGGAGCAGGGAGAGCAGATGAACAAAGTAAATGAAAAGGAAAGGAAAATGTGCACAGAGATTGAGCAAGAAAAGAAAACGCACACAGAGAGACTGTGCGCCCGTATCCAAGGACAATGCTTCTGGGAATAATGAACAATACAGAGAAGCCACCTTAGCTTGGCATGTAGCTGATGCTACTGCAGCATGCCACAAATCGTCCTTACAACTACAGCAATAGTAACTTTCATACAGTTAAAATAGTAAAATACAATTCTCAGGCTTAAGATGGGTATGCTTTTCTGTTCCTAAGAAGAGGTGTTCATGAACATTTATCTAGATATTTAGAAGATGTCATCATAACCATAGCCTCTCACCACTCAGAATACAAATTAGATATTAGACTAATTGCAAACAATAAGGAATCAATCTAAAATTCAACTTAGCAGGAAAAAGAAGACCTTAATAATGACAAACTTCATCCATTCCAGTTCTCATCAGAATGCTTTCTAGACCCTTAAGTCTTGCTGTCTAGACTCCTCGTTATTGTTGTTCTGATCACTTGATTGCTTATTATTCCTTATTAATTCTGCAGCTAGGCTAATGACTTCATGACAACCGCTTGGGACGCAATACATCCGTTTTTACTGCATGTTGCTGCCTGATCGTGTCTCTAAGCACATTAAAGCTGAGCTGAATGTACAGACGTTAGCTGTCCGAGTCATTCCTACGTGTCCAATTCTGGAAAAGACATTAAACACCTGACTAGCGCGGCGGGCTCTGGCCGCCCAACGCATCAGAAAGCCCCGGAGGGAAAGGGCAGCGATGATGTCACGCCTCGAATAACGGAAAAGCCGTCCCCTCGGAACGAATGAAAGAAAACAAGCTGTGTTTACGCGAGCGTGGTGACGGGCGGCTCTGAGGTGGGAGAGCTTTTCCGCCTCATTAGCAGGGTCCCGTCTCTCGGCCTGGGGGCCTGCAGTGGGCCCGATGGGGGGGGGGTCCTTTTCTGGAGAGGCAGCCCCCCACCCATCTATCACCGCAGACCTCTGGCATGCGCCTCTTAAAGGCTCCTGGGGATTCGGGGCCCCCGGGCAGGACCCATAGGAGGCCAACGCCGGGGTGAGCACCCACAACCTGGGGGAACGTGTCCGTGCTAAAATCCAGCGACACAGCACCCAAAACCCAAATATGTGAGACCCTGGGGCTACGCGGTTCACAGAGAGAAGAGCAAGATAGAAAGAGGCCCCTGTTCATCTGAATGGGTTTTAACTATTTACTTTCAATACGGTGACTTCTAATTTATATTTTTATTATTCTTGTGTTTACATTTCTTTCCACTGTTATATTTTCTACATGCTTTGGCGGTATGTATTATTAAGTGTGTCATGTTAATAAATACATTTAAATTGGATTTATTTGAACTAATCGCATGAGAGAACGTGAGAAGGAAAAAGAACAGAGCATTTCTACAGGAGAGTGCTGGTCAGGGGAATCAGCAGCTAGGCTAAATGCTTCTGTGTGTGTGTGTGTGTGCGTCTGTGCGTGGGAGATGCTAATCCCACTGTTTAGACAGTGGTGGTGTGTGTACGCATGTTCATTGGGGCAGGCCTAATGTGTGGAGGGAACTGCTGACTTTGGACTTCTTCCAGCACAGGTCCATGAGCGCTTGCAAACGGACATTTACACAGTCTTTGGTCTGTCCAATGTGGGGCCTTTGGCCCTATGATCCAAACGAATGTGTTATGCGTTGATAAAAACAGCAAAAACAATTTCTGACACAGATATCATGTCAGAAACACAATAAAATAAACAATCAAATTTCATGGGAATTTTTTTTTTTAAATAGCAGGCTATTTTGTTCATTACGTTGGTTGAATTCCTGCTTTTGGCATATGGCATCAAAGATTGAGTATTTTCTGAGTTATCGGTTATATTTTCTCTAAAAAGGAAAGTGACAAAAGTTCTTAGGCAGACCCTATTTAGGATTTAGAAACACCCTGCATGTCCTCACCTCAGTATCAGTGACGGAGGAAAGTAAACTATGTGGTTAGCGGATTACAGTCCGACTGTTGACTGTACGCGCACAGGACTTATGGGACTTTAATTAGGGACCTTTACGATTAATCAGGCTTTCACTGGGAACTGTCACAGTCGGGAGGAGGAAACCCTGCAGCCGTTTGTAATGGGGGGGCGGGGCTAAACCCCACAGTTCCCAGCGCCTCTTACACGGGGATATTAGCGCTAATTCCGCGCGGCTCCTCTCCGGGTCTCTTTGTTATGGCTGAACCGGCTCAGGCCGGGCCCTCGTTTGATTTACGGACGGGGAAGGAGGCGTCCCGTTAGCAAACACGCTTCTGCTTCCGTCGGCGCGCGGGGCACCTCGGGCGCGCCCAGTGAGAGCCGCGCAGACGCCCCGGCCCGTTAGGCGGGAACCCCGGGGGTTCCGGGAGTTTCTGCGAAGGGGGGATATCAACCCGATGAGTAATCGCGCCTCTGCTCTGCTTCGGCTCGACAGACCACCCACCGCCGCGTGTGTAACGCGCGCTGCAATGCACGCACACGCACGCACTCATTCTGGGATGCTGACAAACACACGGCTCGTTCCGTGCCTAAATTACAGGCCCGAGAAGGAGCTGATGTGATACATGGGCCGTGATGTAATGCGATGATGCTGACACAACTGTGTGCCCATTCCTGTTCTCACATTGTATGTCCACACACATCCACAAACGCACACACACACACATGCACATGTGTGCACACACGCACACACATATGCGTATACACACACGCGCAGACACGCAGCACACACACACACACACACACACCACACATGTGCACTCGCACACACACAGCACACACACACTCCACACGTGCGCACACACAGCACACACACACACCACACACATAGACACAAGCACTACAATTTCCCTCCCCCCCAACTATGTCATAAATGCTTTTCATTGCTTGGACACTATAGCTGGCCATGGATCATTGGTCATGATCTCCAATTATCCACTTCAAATCTCTCTTCTGTGATCCTCAAAATGGCCACTGGTGGGCCCTTGTCTTTTCATTAAAACATGTCCGACTTTTTCAGAGAGAAGTTACTGTGGTGCATCCAGGGAGTGCTCAGGTTAATGTGTGGAGCGTTCACCAAGCTTGAGAAGCACTGTCTACTTACAGAGCGCTAAAACTCTCTCTCTGCTTCATTTTCAAACATTCAATTGAATTTAATACAATTCCATTGTCAGTGGAACTTTGAAACAGTAAAATGCTAAATGATCTGTGGTAAATTTCTTTTGAGAGAACAGCTCCAGCAGCCCTGGAGCGGTTTTCAAACTTACATTGGAACTGACTGAAGCTGTAAAAATGTCATTAATTTCAAACTCTGAAATGTCATCAGGTAGTTTTAATGGCCACAAACTGATTGCCACCGGGGAAGATTAAATGTAGCGTTCTGCAACATGACTGACATGGTGGATTGGAAGTCTCAGAGAAAAATCTTGGCAGTGCCTCTCGAATAAGGCCTTGGTCCTGCAGTGTTGTCTGGCCACATGCCGTGACTGCACCTCGGCCTGTTCTCGCTGTGCACACGGTGGCCCACAGATTGACGGGGCGGATTGCCACGCCCCCCCTCTGAGAGCTGTAGGTCAGCCCCCCCGTCAGGCTGACACGCTTGGCACGGCGGGGGGGTTCCTGCCCCGGCATCGGATACTGCTTCCTCTGTACAGGTGGGCTGTCCTGCCTCCAACCGCGCTGTCTGAACTCACCACAGCCTGTACTCACTGTCAATCAAACTACCGGCAATAAGACATACAGTATTACAACCAGGGAAGGAGGGAGGGCTGAGGGAGAGAGAGAGAGAGAGAGAGAGGACACATAGCACCGAGAGAGGTTGAGTGAGGGGAAAGCAAAGACAAAAGAGAAACAAGAGAAACAGAAGGAGTGAGGTCAGAAGAGACAGAAAGATGGAGAAATAGAATAGGGATCAAAAACACAGGAGAGACAGCTGAGGGGCCGAGCAGCGAGCAGACGGAACAAACAGACTGAAGATCACAGCGAAGAGGGACATGAAGACAGCTGGAACTAGAGGAGGCCTGAAGGGAATCGGAGAGGAGCAGAACAGGGACTGATCCAAGAGATGCACGAAAAGTGAGAGAAAGAAAACAGAGAGAGTGCACGAGGAGACAAAGGAAAGCAAGAGGAGGGAGGGAAAGCATAGAGCGCTCTGGGAGGAGGGAAACAGCTCAGGTTTCCCTTCTCTCTTCGTGAGGAGGCTCCAATAAATCATAATACTAATCAGTCCAGTCCACAAAAAAGAGACTGTCTAAAAGGCTGCGTTCATTTCAATTTCAAAAGAAGAACTAAAAAATGCACAGTGCATATCCCAGTGTGATATTCGAACCGCATCTTATCCTTAAGGATCTCAACCCTGCCCTGAACAGCATGGACCTTGGCTAACGTGCGATATGCTAGCGCTTGGCTAACGTGGTCTATGCGTGCTCTTGGCTAACGTGTGATATGCTAGTGCTTGGCTAACATTCAATATGCTAGTGCAGACATGTAGACGCGACATCATGGATTACCAGTGTAACAGAATATGAACAATCAATTTCCTTTGCCCAAAACATTAAGACATGGAGATTTTCAGTTATTTAGCAGGTACTGTAGAGCCATCTACTGTATTAACATGGGACATAGGTATCCCTTTGGGATTTCATTGGGTTAAACGTCCTCCTAATGCAAATACTTCTTGAATGAACATGTAGCTTTATGCTAGTATTGATAAACACACATTAGATTTGGCCAGGTTAGTTTAGGTTGACATAAACCATTTGTGTTCTTTCAGTTTGCACTCCACCTGTGATTGGCTGGGATGGACAGTTCGGAAAAGGAAAAGAAGGAGAGAATTATGAGTGGAGATGGGAAGGGGAAGTACGTAGGCGGTCGGTACTCACGTCCAGTGTGCCTTCATTAATCACCACCAGGCCCATGTTACGGGTGAGCAGTTTGCAGGAGTGTCCTGAGGGGGGAAGACACACACGTCAACTGTGAACCTGAAAAAACATGACAAGCCACAAATTTATTTTATTTTATTTTAATTCACCCAAATACGACCTCATAAGACCATCTCCCCGAGGCCATTTCCAGCCTATAGAATATGAGATTAACGCACAGGGCTCGATTAATCTTCTGCGTGTACAAATCATACCCTTGTCCGAAAAAAACGAGTTTGCGAGGGCTGTCGTGTTTTTCCTGCGACATTCCAATACTGCTGTGGAGCGCAGATGACTTGCAGTCTTCAGATGACTAGCAGTGAACGCACTATTGCCAGCTTCCAGAGTGCTTTCACCACAAGGTCCCCAGGAGCTAGTATCAATGTGGCTGAATTTTTGGCAGGCCTGCAGCAATTAATTTACTCCAATAACAACATATAAAAGTGCGTGTGACAAATGACTCTCATAAAAGAGACTTTCCGGTCTTTTCTCCTGGTGCGAAATTGAGCTGGGAATGCAGTTGAATAAAAAAATACGGAAGGAATTTAATCCTTTGGATGTCATTTAACAACTACAAAGAGTATCAGTGGACCAACATGGAATGTGTGTTATGTTCTTTTTTTTACCAACTTAATTGCTTAATTGTTCCTTTGGGATGTTCCTATTGCTTATTCAATGACGGATTCAGATATTATTAATGTATTAATTCATGTTATACACTGGAAAAATGTTTCACTGGATAAACCTAAACAATTTACTTCAATTTGTTACACCTATATGTTTTAGGTTTTCTCAATTGAAAATATTAGGTTTATTCAAATGAAAAAAATAAAGCCTAAAAAATACAGGCGTAACAAATTGAAATTGAGGCCTGTCCAATAAACTATTTTTTCAGTGCAGTTTTCAATCAATGCTTTATGAGTAACACCCATTGTTGCTGTTATTATAATAATTTGTCATTATAATTATAATTTTTATATTTATTACTTTTTTCCCCAATGCTATTTTCTGTGGTTAGCAATTATGTATAGCACAACTGAATGATGGCAAAACAGATTTCAGTTGAAAGATAGTTTTACTAAGGATAAGAGAGCAGGTCAACCTTCACATAACACGACCTCACTCCTATGCTGTTAACTGAGTGTGAGCGCCTGTGTGAGATGACGGGGGGTTTCTTTGGCTCGTCTGAGTGCATCTCGCCTCCAGATTGTAAATCTCTCTCCTTAACACCCCGCGGGTCGCAACCCTGGGCACGACGGATTGTTTTCTTAAGTGATAATGGGCTAATTTACAAATATTTACCGACGAAGCGTCCCCTCTCCCCACCCCCCCCGGGCTTGACTGATGGCCATACGTCAGCCCCCTGGGCGACTCGCGACTCCGAGCGCTGAGTAATGTGTTTATCTTACGGGCTCCGCGCACCGTGACCGAGCCCGGCCCGATTCGCCCGGGGAAAAATGATACTTTCTTTATTTTCTCCTCTCTGGGGCGGAACTAAACTCTAGTGGCTCCCGGGTGAGCAGGGGGAATGCCGGGGTGTGACACGTGGGATTAAATGGACCTTCCAGAGGGTATGGGGGGTTGGTCGCTGAAGATGCGCAGAGTTTGAAGGGTGGTGGGGGGGTATTTTGAGGGAATGAGGAGAGCCCGGCTTGTTCCAGAGGCGGTGGGCGATTGGGCCCGTGTTTAATTTGGCAGAGCGGGCTGCGTTTGCCTTTACGCGAGCTTCGTCCAAGAGGGAAGCCAAGACCAACACAGGGCCCTGTTAGCAGGCCTGCACCGTAGGAACACAGACCAGCACCAGTGTGCTTTCATTAAAAATATGGGCATGGTGCCGTTCCTTCCCAGCACAGTCCACTCCGCACAGAACCCCCTCCACCAAAAACCCTGAGAGAAGCCGTGACCACACCAAGGTCAAATAAGGTGTTACTATCATTTCTGTGATGTTGTAATAAAGTCTCCACAGCAACACTGAGGGTGCGATATACTTAACCTAAGCATTATCTATCACCCCTGTCCAAGTCTGCCTCTCACTTTCAATCTCTCAATCAGAACCTGTCTTTTTCAGGTAAAAGGACCAAAAGTGCAACAGATGGCTTTCCTGGCAAAACAAATTGCGGACATGAAGGTTTTATGTAAGTGTATAGGCCTTCACACACTGACGTTTTATGTGGAAGGAGTTTTTTACTAGGGTAAATACTTTTACGACATGGCACACTGCAGTGGACTTAGAGCTGTTTTTCATGGCTGGATTTTAATTGGCTCCAGAAATTCAGAGGTGCAGGGGGGTGGGGGTGGGGGGTGGTGGGAATTGTGAATATCAATCGGTGCAGAGGGGTGCCGAGCTGCCCTTGGAAACGGGTCAAAACTGAATAAATATTCGGCCTTTCTACACAGATATAAAACTACCTCTCCACCACCTGCGTCACTTCTCCTGCGCCTTATTACTGGACAAAGGGCCGATTCAGGGCGGCGGTAGGTGGCCGTGGACCTCATTCTTTAAACATCCACTGTTCATGTCTGCGCTTAATAGAATTTATTTTAGACGCGTTAGCGCTGAGGCTAACGTCGTCACATCTAAGGGCGGGAAACCATGTCCTCTTTGTGAAGGCCCTGAATCTGTGTAATACACGTCTTGTGTGAACATATAAGCGCTGACAGCTTTGCTAACAGTTTCTCCATACTGTACGTCCACAGACAGACCTTTCTTAGCTTATAAGACATCCTTGTGTGTGTGTGTGTGTGTGTGTGTGTGCGTGTGTAATAGAGGTACTGTTGCTACAGCCTTTGAATCAAGGCCCTTGCCAACTGCATGGAACAACAAAATCAGGCTAAAGACCAAGGCACATAACTAAGGGAACTAATTATACTCCTGTTTTGGCTCAAAAAGCTGACATAATCTTCTGTAGGAGATGCTTCAGTGCTCAGTATCATAACGTAGATATATTTCACCTGTGTGCGAGTCTCTCTGTGTTTATTTGAGCAAGGCATCCTGGGATGTGCCTTACCGATGTTGATGGCGGTCTCCTGTTTGTCCCCGGTCAGGATCCAGATCTTGATGTCGGCCTTCATAAGCATCTCGATGGTCTCAGGGACTTTGTCCTGGAGCCTGTCCTCGATGGCTGTGGCTCCCAGCAGCTGCAGGTTCTAAAGGGACAGAAAGAGTCGAGAGATATTCTATTTAACACCTATCACTGATCATGAGAAAGGGGTGAAGAAATGGAAAAGAGAACACTTTTTTCACTGCACAGAAAGGCAACGGCATCTCTGTCATTTTGCCTCTAGTTTTCTCCCATCAGAACCTTTGAAAAATACTGTAGTTTCACATTTAACACGGTCGACTGACTGAAGAATTCAGCGAGGGCTTTATGTGTGTGTGTGTTTGTTGTTGTATGTGTGTGTGTGTTTCTGCGTGTGACCACACATGCAAGTTTGTGTGGGCAGGGTGTCAGAAAACAGATAAATGCTCCCACCAAGTGGTGAACGGCAGATCTGCACTCCTTCCAGTGAAGGAGGGTTTTTTTTGGGGGTAGACTGAACTGATTTATCTGGGCATGGTGCTTGGGCTGGCAGCCTGTAAGTGATTTATGAGCCCAGTCACCTGTTCCCCCCACCGGGGCCCCTGGTCAGCTGGCCCCACCATCACTGCGGTTTGCTAGCATTAGCGGTACGGCCCACATTAAACCAGGCCAGAGTAGCCGGGCTGGACATTAAACCAGGCCAGAGTAGCCGGGCTGGACATTAAACCAGGCCAGGGAAACCGGGCTGGAGATTAGCATAGGGAGTGGGTCCAGACGCTGAACTCCGTGACCCAGCACAGCCAGGGACAGGCGCAAAGTAGCACACACTGCCCTTGTTGTGTGCCGAGTAAACATGTGGATTAGTGTGTAAATAAATCATCGAAGAGCCTGTTTGCTTAGCTGATGGACATCTCACAGGGATCCAAATTAAATTTCTACATTGGGTTTCCCTTTTTGTTGTGGGTTTCTCTTTTTGTTGATTTTTTATCAGTTCCACAGCAGGGTCTCACTATCAGCCCAAGCCCCGGAAATTTAAAGCAATGGTTCGCCCAAAGACAAATCAATATAAATGCTTAAAATGTTTAGGTTTTCAGGCCGATGTACTATGAATCCAAAGAAGAGTTTTCTGTGAATTTACTGTCTTAATGACTATCCACGAACAGCCAACGTCAATACTCTTTAATAAAACCTCTTAATTTACTTGAGGTAGCCTGGGATTAGATTTTGTGATTGTGTGAAGAGCGGTTGGCATTCTGGGACGGATCAGTGACCCCCGACCTTCTCGATGAGCTCGTAGCTCTCCTCCAGCTTCAGTGCGCGGTTGTTGAGCGCGGTGGACGCGCGCTGGTACACGTCCAGCCACTCCTGGTACGTGGCCTGCGAGATGTCGGCCACCGCGTAGCACAGCGTGCGCAGCCCTGCCGAACAGGAGAGAAAGACCAAGAGTGACCTGTGACCTCTGACCTCCCAGGTGACACGTTCACTGAGAGTATCAGCCTG
This sequence comes from Anguilla rostrata, assembly GCF_018555375.3. NCBI lineage: Eukaryota > Metazoa > Chordata > Actinopteri > Anguilliformes > Anguillidae > Anguilla > Anguilla rostrata. Next base: position 14,358,465 of record NC_057937.1, read on the forward strand.
CTCCCGAATAGCTGAACTTAGCCGGCCTTACAGAGTAGGTTACAGCAATGCTGGTTTTTGTAATACTATCCTAAATTAAGCCCACATCTCCCATACATGCTGCTAATTAAAAGACACCTAGGCTATGAAGGGAAAGAACCCCATGTAATCGGTTTTGTTTGTCCAGTCAAACAATTATGAACTATAGCGTTTATGGATTTGGAGTGTGGTTGGCAGGATAAATTTCTCTAGGGTTTATTTTCATAAAAAAAATGCAACTGAATTTCTTTCGGTTAGGGAAAAATAAAAACAAAACTGGAAATCAGTTTGGACTTGCATATTGTCATCCTTCCTCTTGGTGGCAGCAGAACAGCGCAGAGCAGTAGGCTCGGCAAGCTAGGTAACCATAGCAACAGAAAAGCAGCTGGGAGGGGTGTATCTGTTGCTTTCTGATGAGAATCATCGGCTGGCAGTGACACGGTGTCGCCGCGGCTACGGCGGGGTTAGCTCGTCCCTGATATGACGGCGCTGGCGAAACGAATGAGCTCGCGGACTGAGTGCGCCCGTGAGGAGTCGGGAGAGAGAGAGACGCCCGGCGCTCCAGCTCACCCTCCGTCGCAAACTGCTCCAGGTGCTTCAGCGTGATGTCCTTGTACTTGGAGCTGTCGGCCAGCCGGTCGTAAATGACCGTGTCCTGCGGGGAGGTCAGAGGTCACAGTCACCGGTCACGGTCGCCGCAGACTGACACAGAGAAGATCGGGCCCCTCCAGCTGCGGCTATTTAGCATCAGTGAAGTCTGATGTTTAGACGATTATGAGCCACTACGCCTCACACACTGAATACAGAATGCTGCACGTTAGCTTCACAAGATAACAAGAGAAGAAGACTGAATACAAATCAGTCTAGTCTAGATCAGTACAATCTGGTGCTTCCACAAACTCAACAGCATAGCTTCTTTCTCATGAGGATAGCGACACCTGTTGCAACAGACAGTAATTAGCACCTTGGAGATTAGAATAAAACTATAAAACTCCTGCTAGGACTGACCAAAGATAGTGTATGCATAGGGGTCCGCCCCAGGCACTGTTTAACTTCAATTTCCAACAGAGGAACTACAGCTATTTAAATAGAAATGGGGACCCTTTACACAGACTAGTACAAATGCAGAATACATGTTTCCTGTGTAGACGTCCATGAGGACCCCTCTGGCTTTAGCCATCTAACAATCTGCCTGAAATGAGAAGGTGGACTCACAGCTCCTTTGCAATACAGCCGGATCCGCCCCGAAGGAGTGCGCACGATAACCGACATCCTCTTCCGGTTGCTATGGGAAACAAAAGAAGGGGCAGATCACGTAAATAAGTAACATATTGCAATGACAAGCCAAATATCAGTACGTACTGTAATTATGATAATCACACAGTAAGCAAGGAATTGCACGTGAAATACACACATGGCGAGCAAGAACACTTAATAACACCCTCCATTCATTCAAGCCAGCAGAACAGGACTGTGAGAGGTGGCTCAAATTGAGCAGCAGAAAATTGGCTTTCAGAACTATTACTTCGGCAAAGTCCAAAAAAACTAAATTTTACTGATTACAAATAAATCTAACAAGTAGCAGGCAACTAGCAGCTGTGGACCAGCAATCATTAAAAAAAAATGTTTTATGTAAAAGAAAAAACAACTGTAAAACAAAACAGGACCAGAGGAGGGTTGTGTCTTTCGTTAACATCCTCCTTTAATGAGGGAGCACTAATTCAAATACTTTTTCACCAAACCTGACATGAAATGGGTGGGGCTATTACTTTCTCACAGATAACCAGGCCCAGAGAACTGAGAACATCAGTTAAACTCATTTCCACACAGTCTGCTTTCCTCACTGGTTTCTTACTGGTTACCAGTTACAACAATGACGTTGGGCTACAGGATACAACAAACAGACAGGACGGACAGAGAGAACGGCGGGCGAAGGAAACGCGGCGGCTACCTGGTGAACTCCAGCACGTTCAGCAGCTCGTATTTCTCCTCCTCGCCCAGCTGAAGGAAGGAGAAGGAAAGCAGAAATGCCGTAAAGAGTAATGACCCGACAGAGCTTTTCAATTAGTACAGAGGCGCTCAGTAAAGCTCCCTTCCGGCGGGAGAGCCGTGAAAGAGAGCCATTACAACATCCTTCCAGATTTTGGGTGGGGGGGAACGTTTTAATTAAGGGTGTTATGGAAGAGATGCATGATCTTGGCGTGTCTAAATGCCCGCCAATCCTGCACGTCCCTCAAGGGTGCGCGTTAAAATGTGTTCACCTCAGGCGACCCCTCACACACATTGGTCACAGCCAAGGAACACGGCTTGCAGATTATACCGGTGTGAAACACAGCCATATCCAACAAATCTCAATGACTTTTTTAAATAAAAAGCTTGTGGATAATTTGAACTCGGTTCCAAATAAATGTTTTAGTATTATATTAAAAAGGCTTTGTTTTTTACATTGCATTTCAATTAGTTTCAGATCAGCAGGAACAGAAGAAGCATTTGACTCTCATGCTTTAGCAAGAACTTCATTTAATAACTTGGAAACTGTGTATCTGGAATGCTGTGAAATGAAATGAATCTTCACACGCATGCACACACGCACGCATGCATGATTGCACCACTAGGTGGCAGTGTAGTAACTAAAGTCACTCTTGTCAATTCAATCACATTTTTTTCCTGAATAATGACTTCGCTAACATTCACAACTCTGAAGGTTAGCTCTACATTAAATATCATCCCTTGAACTTTTTATAGTGTCAACACCTATGGGTGTGGATTATTACGAATCGGCTGCCATCATGACCGCATCCCATTCGTTTCGGTAGCGCAGAAGCTGGGATTTTATGGGACAAATAGCATTATTTATAGCGTATTTATGCCTTCAGGCCTGAGGCATTACCTTGGTTTTTAATCTCAGAATAGGCAATTATGATCCTCCAGGACCGAAGATATGCCTCAGTCCCTATCCTGATTAAAACCTGAAGCACCAGGTCGGTTGAGGTCGCCCCATTCAAAATCTTCAATTAAGCCGTTAAGAAGAAAACAGCATGAGGGCAATGTGTCCCAAGGGGTGCCGTTTCCTGACTGCTTTTAATGGATGCAATAGTCTCGAGCTGAACCGTTATCTCCGAAACAGCCAGTTTAGTGATTTCTAATGGGGCCTGCAGTGATTTCCGTTACATTGACAAAGCGCCGTCTTAAAGCAGATCCCCCGCGGTCCCCAAAGGTGTGACCTCGGTAATATTTCACCTACGTCGCGCTCCCTGGCGATTCTCCCGCAGATACTGTTCATAAATCATAATGCCGTCGTGGGATGCTTGATTACTACAGCAAAGATTTCACCGTCATAAATAATGCGTACAAGATTAGATTTAATTGGCATTTTGTGGCATTAATTAAGAGTCCATAAAGATCTCATGGTGTAAAATTTAACTGTGCCATTTGCAGAGGGGAAATTACATATTGCACAGTGCTTACATTACAATGAAGGCAACACAGCACATCAGTGTATAAGGGATGTTGAATACCGTACATGGTGCATCCCTAAACATGCATCCATGATTGTGCAGTAAGCAAACTCTAAGTAACGGCCTTTAAAATGTAAAGGACTCATTGCAGAGACAAAATAGGCAGAGGTTGGGATTCAATCAATATTTACTTAACACTGACTAGAAATTAAATGCAAGAATGACTGAAGAAAAATGAAATGAAAAAAGATTGTGATACCTGTGTTTATTTTTAAGGCAAAGTTAGGACACATTCTGATGGAATACAGACCAGTCAGTGTTATCTTTGAACACGAGCCATCAATTTATTAGAAACACTCGGGTATTTCAAAATGAAAACCAAGAATTAGTTCGATTAAGCAATTCAACTTTGTTCTGAGTGGCCGTGCCAGGTTAGTCCAACCCATCCATCTGAGGCATTGGAACCATGTTACTGTGGGCTAGAGGACATCACTGAGGCATTATGGGTTTTTACGGCCTTTATACAGACCAGCAAAGGACGCAGGCCGTGGCACTCCACTTCTTAACCCAGCTAACAGTTTCCATTGGTCGAGCTCATCTGTGACGGGCGAACAGATTCTATACCATTTGCTTCAATGGACTTTCCAATCCTGCCTTTTCTTTTACAAGGCAATCTAAGCTACTTTCCCTTTCCAGAGCATTCGTTGGTTTTAATGACCAAACTGTGGAGGAAGCTGGTGCGTATACGCTGTGCTTTTCCTATTAGACCATTCACAGCCACCTCACCGATGAGGCGTCCCAAACCTCCAGCATACGCCTCACCAACAGGGTACAAATCACGCCACGAGGACCGTCTCGACCGCTCCGAAATTGCAGCCGAGAGCAGCGACGGGTCTCACTGGCCCACGGGCTCCCGAAATGCGTTCTGAGAATCGGGGCGGCCGAGCGTTGTTCATTAAAATGAGAACATTAATCTGACCCGTCTCTCCATCACCGGCATCATCAGGTCAGCCAATTACCAGGAACAAAGAGGCAAGCTAAATAATCAAGGCAGCCTTTTGTCACTTAATTAAATTGAGCGTGCAGTAGGTCAGAGCTTGGAGGGGCTATGCGCCCGTTTCCTAACTCAAGCATTGCTTTCCGCTTTCCATATTCCTTATTTTCCTCTGCAAGAGGGCTGCAATTTCGCATGCAAATGGCGTGCTCTCTTTTGAAACCCGGTTTTCGTTTTGCAACGCAAAGCATTCGCGAGGCATGTTGAAATCGAGTGCAATCAAGTTACGCCCGAACGATCCTGGTGTTCCAGACGCTGACCCCTGATTTCAGAACACAGGCAGTGATACGCCTGGGACCGCAGGAGCCCCAGGTGGAGTGCCCACGCGATCGGGGGATGACGAAACGCACTCGGACCCACAATGCACTCACGGATTTGATGATGACAGAGTCCGGGGTCCTCCCCGAGAACACGAAGCCCAGGTTCTGCGCCGCTCTCACCAACGCCCCCTCGTCTGGCGGAAAACAGGAAGGGGAATGATGGGTAAACTCAGCCCAATGCTAACATAAAGCCATATTTGGTCACTGCTCCTGATTTGTCAACCACTTCTTCGATAAAAGAGGTTTTTGTCAGTGCTAATGTTGAAGTCAAGGTAGTGGTACTGCTACCAAGCTATAACGTTAAATCTGCTTTGTCATTTACTCATATATTCATATAATATGGGTCCATATTATCCAAATAATAAGTCCTGCTTCGCTTTACAACCTTATGCAGTCCAAAACTTAAGACCAACCAGAGAAAAAAAAAAACAATGGTGTAAAACACAGTCACTGTAATTCAAATGAACCTCAGAAAGCTTACTAATTAAAACGTAATGACCTTCCCTAAGCACACTTCATCAACTCTCTACTCCCAGTCAAACTCATCAACAGGGAATTAACTGCTGTTAATTATAGGCTGCGGAGGCTCCACACACACACCCAGGTGAGACTGGGAGCAGGGAATATATAGGGAAATTCAGAGTGTGAGTTTGATCAAATCGAATAATAACTTTCCCTTTTATTTCTCATTAAGATGACGTGTTGGAAAAAGTTGCTTTTTACTAGGGAGGGGTCTTTTTAACATCTATAGGTGCAGGAGAATTAGGCCATCTCCACTGCGGTTACACGTAGAACTTTTAATAGACAAAAGGCTTTGTCTGTCCCAGCATGTAGCTTAAGGGAAAAGCTGAGATAAAACTCAGACTTTTTAAGAACCGAAGCACAGGCTGTGGATGAGGACGGGCAATCCCAGAGGAACTTTGGTTGAACGACAAAGTCACTCTGCTTCCACTTCAAACAGGGCAAAGTTAATTCACAGCAGGCATGCAACAGGAGCTTTAATGTGTCCGTTACTCATTTGCCTAGCAACTGTCAAACAGTAGCCGAGCAATAAAGTTCAAACCATAACCTAGGAGTCCCGGAAGAATGAGGGAATGAAACAAAACTATTGTTTTAATGTGCGCTGTAATTCTATATTGTACTGCGATTCTTTTTAATCATCTTTTTAATCAGGTTGCTCTTTGAGATCATTGAGAGAACTATGTGCAGTATGTGGTTGTGCTCTCACACTTTTAATGCTTTTTTTAATGTATTATTGAACATTTATGTTTTATACTTCCATGTCATTTCATAACCAGGCTGCGAAGAACTGCTCATTAGGGACAATAACCATTTCCTGAATTAAAATTAATTCCAAAATTCATCACATCTGAAACAAAACGCTGATCATTCTTAATTGCTTGTAAGTTTCATGGCAAATGAAGACTTTATATGACTTTTGCACTCATTACCAGGAAGTGCCAGGGGGAATGACAGCAATTTCCTTGAATATGACTGCAACAAGGGAAGTTAATAATTGGTTTGTGGGGTTTGCTTTGCATATCCAGTCGTCTTTATTTTGTACGAGTAGTGCTCGTGCAGAAACAAGCTCGTGGGGGGGGCAGAGTGGACGGCGAGGCGAGGCGGACCTGGAGACGCCGCCTGATAGACGATCTTGTCGTCGGTCCTCTCCGGGACGGCGGTGTGACACACGGCCATCATGGTCATGAACTCCAGGATCACGGGCGCAGTGGGCTGGGGACAGAAACACCCAAGAGTCATCCCCCGGACAGAAAAGCACATTAGCTCTCTGAGGTGTAAGATCACAAATATGTGATTAGAATGTCCTTAACTGAACACTGTGATGTCGAGGTACCAACCACTACTGGTAACGGAAAGCAATGGAGTTGTAGAACACTGACTAAGAATTTTGAAAAACATTTTATTTATTTTTTTACTCTTCAAAGGGTTAACAAGCACTGCATTAACACTCATAAGGCTTTACACCTGCTGGTGAATACAGGTGAAGCACTTTGGTGTGAACAGATAATTAGGTGAATTGTGGCGAAACTAGCAGCTAGCCAAGCAGGACATCACTGGCTCTCCCATCATCCCCAAAAACTGTTAGCATGTATAAAATTTGAAATAACAACATTGGTTATGGAGACAATGCATTTCAGAAACAAAGTGCTCATTTCACAAAACAGTAACAGCTAAATTATCAAATACTCTGGATCCCCCTTTTTTGTATCAAATCGCTTTTGCAAAAACGGATCCCCAACGAAATCGGATCGAGCGTGATGAAATTGCTTTTCTGGACCTCGAATGGACTCAAGCACAGCACGCTTGCTGAGGACAGGAGTGAGTAATTTTATTGGCAGAGAGATGTAGGCAGTAATAAGGTGTCCAATCTCCTATTGATTGGCACTGGAGAAAATCACATATTAAAACATCAAGCCTGTCTGGAAGAAGACACCCCTCTGATAAGAGTTTGCAGCATCAGGAATAGAAAAACTGCGGGTAAATGCTAGGGCACATTGGTATCAGAATCTAGTGCAGGGAGCACTGAGAATGCATTGGAGGAGTGAGGAGTACAATAACAGCATGGCCGCTTCGATATATGAAATACAGGGAGAAGAGAGAGAAAATCAGTTGCTTTAAAACAACACACATTCACAGCTTGCAGCCGTCTTATTGGTTGTCGTGTGCTTTCGTTACCCCCTCGGGTAGGTTCCCAAGTGCGACGGGACACAGCACTTGTACCTTACTTGCCCAGGCATGCAAGTCTGTCTTTGCGGATATCGTTTTGTCTGAAATTATAACGGATCCGTGGGCGACGGACGGCGGTCATCAAAGACGCACGGGCAGTGTGGAACGGCGACAGTGGTTTTGAACACCATGCCGTATTCTTGACCGCCACTCCCAACCCCCCCCCCCCAAGTGTCCTCGCCCCCATACAGCACATTTCCGCATTATGGCCACAGAGCATTACCTCTGATGGTTTTCGCTAGTACAACAGGCCCTAACGATCATTCCACAAACTGAAAAGATTAGACTGGAAAAAAACTCCTGAACAAATTCCATGAATAACTCCACTGCAGCAGTAAAATCGCATGTTTAAGGAGGAGGTGAAATCTGGGTACAAGTGGAGGCCTGAGGCCCAATTTCACCAGCTTGTCAGGCACCGTTTTAGGGCTCCCTATGGAGCGTGAACGGTGGTCCTGTGGAGAAGTCCTAAAACAAGAAAGAGGGAAGTTCTCTAAGCTTCTCTTTGCAAGAAAAGCAAAATCCTCTCAAAAAAAGAAAAGAACAGACCGGGTAGCATAAAATCTGTCGATGTTTTATCATTTTCAGCCAGACGGGTGATTATTCCTGTCTGAAAAGAAAGAGAAATGATTTCTCAGACACACACAGGTTGGAGGGGCGGGTTGGAATTATTAAAATTTTCATTTTATTTATTTGACCTTTATTTAACCAGGGTAGTCACACTGAGATTGACTTTTGCAAATGAGACCTGGAGCCTACATGTCCTTGGACTGTTATCTTATTTGCAAGAACGTGTGGCAGAATTCCAAGCCATTAACATTGTTGTAGCGGCGCTGCACGCCAGGACCTGCGTCCATCAGAGCCCCGCGTGCGTTACACTGCGCCCGCCTCCCGCAGCTGGTCAAACCGGAGCCTTCGTTCGGTAAGTGGAAGCGAGAGGCCAAACGAAATCAACAGTTTCCCCAGAAGGTCACGCACGCGCAGTCGGGCCAGGTGGCGGGGAGGACTCGCGCAGCGGACGAGAATGCTAATTAGGGAAAGGCTGGCCGGCCGCCCAAGGCGAGGCACGGCCAAGGCGGTCGGCGGTCCAAGTCCGGGCCAAGAGAGCGCCATTAAAATTCAGCCTTCTAGAATGTTCCCTTTAAAAAAAAAAAAAGGCCAGCTAATGGTACGCCCAAAATCGTAGCAGAGAATCCCCCACAGTGTTTTGTGTGACGGAGAGCTGTTTGACCCTTGCAGTCTGAAACTTTGGGATGTAAACAGACCCGGATGAAAACACATTGGGGAACAGCATCCCCACCTTCCTTGGGTCTGAACAGAAGGTGCCGACATTCGTAGTCAGGCTCAGAAGTGCTCAGCATTCCGGCACTTTCTCTGACCCTGCCCAGTTTGGATGCTACAGCAGGGCTGTTTATTATTTTCACCCCATTTAAGCAAGCCATGTGCTAACGATCAACATGGCTCACACACATAGCCTCCGGCAATGTTAGTGCTAATGACCCAAACTAGCCAGCTTTTGAGAGGCAGAGGCTAGTGGGATGCTGCTAGGGTTTTGAACAATTATGAATTTTTTATGTGCAAATAATGGAGCCTTATTTGTAACACAGGATCCGGCCACAAGGCCACATGCCAGACTTGCTCTCTCATTTACTGAGGCGTAACACGGTGTGAAGCAGAGCATCTCCTTCACCAAAAACGCAATTAGCATTAAACTAACCTGTTGACCTGGACACCATCTATATAAGCAAAACATTGCTGGATTAGAGGAACCTCAAACAAACCAGAACCTCCAACAACCTTTTTGAGGAACACTGGTTTAAAGAGAAATTAGACCTCAATTTTATGTATCGTGCCTGTTGGAAAGTACAGCCACATATTGAAGGTGTTGAAAAGGAAGTTAACAGTCAAGGTATGCTCTGACAGCCCAACCCACAAGCAAGACACCATGCCATTAAAAATGTCACCCTTTGACAGGCAGCGCTAGCGATGACCGGCTTATCAATGTGGCCTGTTACCACCTCCACAACGCCAGGGCGATGCCAATCTCTGCAGCAGCTTTTAGGTTCAAAGTAATGAGTTCCAGGAAGGTCAGACACGTCAGCCTTAAATTATTCTGGTTCCAGAACAAGTGAAAACTCCAGGCAGAGAGAAGCAAATCTGCGCTTTTTTTTTTACCCAGGATTCAATCTGTGTGGGCTAGACACCTGGCTGGTTTAATGTTCTATATTAGGACCAGAACTGCCCAAATTAAACCTGTGCTTTAGCAGTCACAGACTGTCAAAAGCAGTGCAAATACTGAGTGCATCTATAGAGTAAAAGAAATAAATGTGCTGTGCTAATGACATTTTTGCATTCCTGATGTTTATACTGCAGTATCTCTCTTATGGTCTTGTGACGGCCGCTCAGCCTTGTTGCTGCTCTCTTATTCTTTTTTTATTTCCAGGTGCGGGGCCTGGTTTATCATGAGATGACGCAGTGCACCTGTGAAAGCTACCCGTGTCCTGTGAATGTACTCTGTTGTGGTACTCGATTCTTTCCTTTGTTAGGGACTTTATCCGTTTGTAATAATCTGCACTGGGGTACGTCATCACTGGTGCCCTTGGAATGCATGACTACAGTTGAACAAATTAGCACCATCGACTAAAAATCCATCAATGTGCCCCCTGGTACTAAAGGGCGGGCATATGTTTAATACGCAGAGGCATGTGGAAGTGCAGCACATACGGCTATGTTTCATCAACCTCGCAGACGCATTGTGTGATGAGTGCAGCACCTCACCCCTGTCTCACTGATTACACCGCATTCTCTGCTCCTGCACATTAGCACTAGTTTGACCCTCTCCCCTCTTACGCATTCTCTGCAGACATTCTAGAGCTCAGCGTCTGGGAAATCTCCCTAAGCTGGATCATTGAAGCCCCCTTCTTCAGCTGATTGCGCAGTGTGCCTGAGAGAGAGAGAGAGAGAGAGAGAGAGAGAGATACAGAAAGAGAGAGGGAGAGAGAGAGAGAGATACAGAGAGACAGAGAGAGAGAGATACAGAAAGAGAGAGAGAGAGAGAGAGAGAGAGAGAGAGAGAGAGAGAGAGATTTCACGCATTCATTCAACTGAGCACAGACCAGAAAAAAACATATGGGGAAAGCCCCCACAGACTGGGGCAGACCACATCTGCTTGATTGCGAGGGCGATTATGCAGACCCATGATTGATGAGGAAGAAGAAATCGCTGCCGGTTTCACGTGTTTTCTAATACCACGTGCGTTCAGGGTTAAACGAGCGAGGCGCAAAGGCTTTAAATAGAGGTGCAGGTTATGCAACGTCAGACAACTCTCACAGACAGCGTGGATGAGCTGTTAACACCACATTGCAAAGAAACAGAATGGTGAAGATTACACTCACAGATGGATACAGATGCATACTTTCTACATGCATACATTTTAAACTGAGATTTTCTACATTTTTAACTTCAGACCCAGCTAGCTAACCATTAATAATTAGAACAGACACTGAATATGTTTTTCACTGAATAATGTGTTTTCTAGGCTCTTTGGGTTACGTTGTAGCAAAATATTAAGCATAATTAATTAATTAATATTAAGTTAATATTAAGTTTGTCATGCTGTATTTATTTCCTCTAACAGTTTCATGTGTTCAGTTATTAATTCACTGATGTTCACGATGAAATGTTCATAGCAGCCCTGTGAAAACCACTTTTTTTAAAAGGTAGCACATTTAACACATGGTTCTGAACTGTTGTTTAACCTTCTATTTGTTTGCAAAACCCCCTCTCATCTCCAAGGAGCCTTACTGAGGCCCGCGGCCATTTTTCTAGGAAGCCTGCCAAGATGCCGAAACGCAACAATCTGCAGGAACATCACACCCGAAGACCATGCTCTGAAAACAGGCTGCCGTGGCTACTACAGTCTCTGCCAGTGGGCTGAACATTTCACTCGCACACTGCAAGAGCTTTCATTTGGGCTCCAGCCAATCAGATGAAAGGGGTTCAACTTGCTGACTCAAGGGCCCATCCCTTGGCACTTTTATGTCTTCACGATGCACAGATTGGAAGAACGGTAACTGTTGGGACCGTCACATGACCGCTCTTCCTGAGGGCAGAGGTGGCTCTTTGTGACATCACTCCATCAATCACGACAGAATGTCCTGCCACAGGGAATTTAATTAAACTTTAAGAAGCCAGTGTTACTGAAAAGGTAACGCCGAACCTGCCTGAAGGAAGCCCCTCTGAGGAAGCCTTCTGATTGGCTGGAGCCCAAATGAAAGCTCTGTGCAGTGTGCGAGTGACATGTTCAGCCCACTGGCAGTGATTGTAGTAGCCACTGCAGCCTGGTGGCAGGCTCCGCCTCACAGAGCCTGCAGTAGCAGTGCGGGGATGTCTCATTGTGCGTAGGGCTCGTAGCTCGCGTGCTACAGCAGCCTCCAGAGCCCTGTTGCAGACACTGAGTGCCTCGGCAGTGATGGATGAGCGCAGGTCTGGGGACTGAAAGCCTCCGTCGGCCAGCAGCGCTCTGCCAGCCCCCCCCCCTCCCTCCCCACCCCCTCGTTCCGCAGTGCTTACACCAGTCACTCGCTCTCTGTTCTCCGGCATCAGTGTCATGCAGCCGTGACATCTGCAGTCTTCGGGGGGCTTAGAGGGTCTTTGCTATTGAGCCCGAATATCACGGCTCTCCTGCTCCTCCCCGGACCGCCATCGCCCCTGGAACCCCCCCCTCGACCCCCCCGGGTCTGCTCGTCCCCGTGGCTCTGGTGTCATGCATTTAAATGGAGATTACCGCCACCCCCGGGCCCTGTTCTAGCCGAACGCTCAGGGTGTTACTGCCAGAGTCGTCTCGGCGGGATGGGATTTTTCAGGGGCTTAAAGCCGTCCTGGGGCCGCCCCCGTTATCGATTACCCCCCTTCCTGGAGCGATGGCAGACGCGCGGGAGATTTCGTACTCAACGCGCAGGGGAAAGCAGCTGCTCGGGCCCACACGTGCTAAAACCTTTAATAAATCCAGCCTCTAGACACAGTATTATTAAGATGCATCATAACTGTATCAAAAGGGCCAAGACTTTGTCAGTGTCGAGCCACATTTTGCCTCTGGGGTGTCAGTTGAATACCCCTGGACTACCGTCTGAGAAACTGCTATTGTTAAAACCCTAAAAAGTGTGGATGATGCATGCCAGCCAATGGTCGTAAAATCAGGCGTTGGCATCAACGGGCCCAACCAGACGTTTGCCTCTTAAGGGGCTTCTGGCGTGATCAGCATTTCTCAGCTGATACGTTAGCTTTCGGAACTATTCCCTCCTCCCGATGTATGGTGATTGGACAGAGGTAAGTCAGTGACCTGCTACAGAATGATGTAGGGGTGGGACATCAGCATGCCATCACACCGCGTGCCTGGCACTGATTTCGCACAGAGTCAATGGTCAATGGCCTGACAGAGCCCAGGCTAGGAGGAGAAGGCACACATCTTATACAGCATTCACATGGATGAAACATGCTACCGTTAGGCATCTCAATATGAACTCAGTCAGTGTAAATCTGATTTTGCGTATCATCTTCACACTGTGCTCTGTATAAATGGAAAATTTAGAAAAATAGCTAAATATTGAATAAAGTACATAGTAGTATAAGACTCGCCAGTTCACATAGTCTCTTAACCTTAAGGACCATACATTTTACAATGCTACACTACAAGGGATATTCAATAAAAATAAAATACATTTTTGAAAATATTTTCACTGCAACATGTTTTGTCATCCAAGACACTTGTACTATATCAAACAATCTGAATACTAAAAATCTTTTTGCCAGGTCTCAGAAGGACGGTATATACTGTTGTGACATAGCAGCTTGTGGTGGACTGCACAGATGATGATGTCAATGATAGATAAATATAGGCATCAATATCAACAAAGTATGATCAAAACCAACACAGGAACAAAAGAACTCCCAAAAATACAAAATAAACCAAAGTGTTTGGTATGACATAGAAAGCATGCAATGCTAACCCTGTGCAGACACGAAACAGTAAACAAATATAATTCTTGTATTCCAAGGGAGGGCTTGTGAGCTGAAAGCCCACTATTGTGTGGGCTTTAACGTGCGCTGAAGCTTGTGGGACTGTTGGTTCGGGTGGCGGTGTACTTTGTGGGCGAACAACAGAAAGCTCTCGACGCCCAGAACATCCTGAACTTGGTTCGGGAATGAGCCGTACCGGGCACGGTCATAAGAGGGCCGGGCGGCCGACGCCAGAGGGGAGAGCTGCGAGGGAGATAGCAGTGAGCGAGGCGGGGGGGGGGGGGATTCGGGGGTGGTACCCACAGTGCGAGAATGAAAACAACTGTAGCTTTCAGTTCAAATCTCGAAGGGAGGGGGGTGAGAAGAACCTTGTCGCTTCACCATACGCTGGGGCTGCAGAATGAACCACACGTGGCGTTTCTAAAGGGAAGGCGTAACTACGCGTGCAGTCCTTTGAGCAGTCGTGCCTGCCGCTGCTAAATTTATCCTAGCGGTGCCAACCCCCTGCCAAGCTGCTGATGTACATTGTGAGATGCAAACATTACACCAAGAACTGCAGCTCTAGTCTAGGGTCATTTCCAAGCATGAGCAGGCACAAAAGAAAATGGAGGCAATTTGGGGTGATTCTTAGGGCGGGGTTCATATTCTTAGGGCGGAGAGTGTCTGACACTTACTGTGCCTATTCAGCCACTCATATTTGCTCCTTATATCACCGAAAAAAGCAATATACCATACTGTATAACAGCAATGGCTGGTGGTATCTATTATTCATGAGCACTATCCAGAAAGAAATGACTTCTGATATTTATTTTCTTAGCTATTTTTTTATGGCTCGGGGTACCAGGCTGATATTTGCACATGGCTTCTCCCTGACAGCCCATCTTTCTACTTCAGAGACATAAAACTGAAGAGAGAAACAGCTTGGGAGAGAGGGAGTGAGAGAGAGGGAGAGGAAGCGAGGGAGAGAGTGAGTGAGAAAGAGGGAGCGAGGGATGGAGAGCAAGAGAGAGAGAGATAGAGGGGGGAGGAAGGGAGAGAGAGAGCGCCTTAAGAGCTAACGCATCAGAGCTACATCCTTCTAGAAGCCCTCCCCCCCTGCCCCTGTCCTCCACCTCCGCCCTGTCTCATGTGGGCAATATCCGGCTGGCCCGGGGCTTGCTAATAATAAGCAATCACCCGGCGCCCATCCAAAGCGAGGAGGGGCCGTCATGCTGTGATTCAGAGCGCCAGCGGAGCACAGTGAAGTGGCAGCCCGTCGCGGCGCGCTAGCTCTGAACAGCACCTCCGCTAGGACTGTATCCCCGCCTGCACGGAACGTTAGGAACGACACAGGGGGCTCTGTTTTGACAATGCACAGGCTATGGCGACTCATAACCGCTAACAAGTGGCACAAACACATGTGGGGTGGGGGGTAAAATAGCACTGTGCTACTTTCACAGCAAGTAGAATGTAAGGCTGTTTTAAAAGGGGTCGATTGAACAGATTACATTACCCGTAGGTGTGGTGAAGATGAGAATGCATAATGGCCAATCAGATCGTTTGTCTTCCGTTCCCCATTTAAAAAAAAAAAAAACCCTGAGCTTTGAACAGGGCGATGACAGGAGCGCTTCTGGAAGATGTCCTGACTATGGCGTGTAGCTGGTGTGCGTTGCGTGGGAACTTCTGTTTCGTGTTACTGCATGTTTATCTTTCCCTGTCACCGATATCTTATCTCTCCCAAAAACAGGTGGAAACCATCAGAATAAATAAGACAACAGCGCAATTTCAGCAAGTGCCCTTAAAATGTCATGTAGCTACATATAAATAAATATGTAGTCACTTCAAAATATACTCTCAAAACATTAAATGGTTGCGAGAGTATATTTTTCCCCCACTAAGAGAGTGGGGAGGAAATAGCTTATTGAAATAGCCGAAAAGCCCCTTGTTTAAAGAGGTGGCTTTTGGTTCATAAAAAGAAGTGGTATCATAAAGTGAATCAGGCAAAACTTGCCCATCAGCAAGTTATTTTATACACACCCCTAATCACGCCACCCCTACCATTTCACATTCAATCATTTAACTGGGAAGCTGTTAACTTTGGCAGTAGAGTGAAAATTTTATCAGCGATGAAATTACTGACAAGCTGGAAAGTGTTTTTCCTGTTTTGTGTGTTTCTTATTTAAAACAAACCCTTCTCAGATGAACAGAGAAAACCTTTTGCCATCCATTAAATACGTTTTGATAACCAGTCAGAAATGAGAATGGTTTCTTGGCAAGATCTGTAGAAGACAAGTGCCTTCACAATAAAATGTCCAGAAGGAAATACATATCCCAGCACATAACATTTCCATTTAGTCTATTCTGATTATTAAATTCTAAACCATCAGTTTGGCAAGTCCTGGCATCACATTGAAATCCGGTGTTGTTCTGATAAGCAGAGGAAAACCTCTTACGCTTCACTCTGCTGTAATATGATGCATTTAAAGTATTAAGGCACCACAGAAGCAGTGGCGGTACGGCCCAGCATCCTTTGTATCGATCACATTTCCCACAATGCAAAACGGCAAGTACACAACAAGGCAGAAGCACACTACCGAGGCGGTCTTACCAGTCATCCCCTGACATACTAAAGTCCTCAGCTTCAGGACAGTGGCTGTGGGTTACAAAGGAGAAAAAGGGGGAGAAAGCAAAACAGTGTGATGCAGAGCCAAAGGTGTCTTTGATAAATATGTACGACATCTGCAGTGAGCTCCATAATGTTAAGGACAAAGATGATATTTTCTTGACTTGGCTCTGTACTCCACAATTTTAGATTTGTAGTCAAACAATGCACATGTGGTTAAATTGCAGATTTATAGCTTTTGTTAAAGGGTATTTTTGTTTTACTTGTATGTGCAAAGCAAGGGCAAGAGCAAAAAGTGGAGGCCAAATGTTGCATGTTACCTGCGCTCATCCATCCCGCCCCCCACATCTGTGAAACATAGTAGCAGGAGTGTTATGGTTTGGGCATGTACAGATACTGGCTCACTTGTCCTCATTGATGATGTAAACTGCTTATAGCAGCAGCCACAGAATGAGTTCTGTTGCGTACAGGAGCATCTCATTGGCTCAAGTTCAAACAAATGCCGCCAAACTCATTGGACGGTGCTTCATCCTATAGCAAGACATTGATCCCAAATGTACAGCTAAAGCAACAAAAAGTGGTGTCATTTCTACATGGTGAAACCAAAATGTATAAAAATGCCCTTTAATAAAGCCTGAGAATGCGCACATCAGCCACAAGTGAATTGTGGAGTACAGAGCCAAATCAAGAATAAATATGTCTTTGTCCCAAACAGGAGCTCACTGTATGTGGAATAAACAAGACACGCAGCAGTCCAAGCCCAGTGAAACTGATACTGATATCATTTACATTCAAACACTCATAAAATATGCTTTAAGCCCGTATTTCTCAACAGCAGAGATTCCCCAGGGACTCAATACAAAGAACACACACAGGTTCATTAAAACTTGTTTGAAGCGTAAGTTGATTGAACTGTTGATTACCGACCATTACTTGGCCTATCACAAAATAATTTGCTATAAGTGCTTTGTGGAAAAAAATACATGAGTGGTATATCAGTGCCAATAACAAGAAAAAAGAGACTTTTAAGGTAGTGGTAAAATGTCTTCGCTACTCACTACAGTGGGAGCTAGGCAGTGAGTGGGAGAGACGGACTCATAAAATGTATTTATTCTGAAGGACCCATAAATAACAGAAAATAAAAAAGTATATAGTGTTCAAGACACAGTCAGTTGCTCCATGTTTCATAACTTATCCTTAAACAAAGTTCATTAATAGCTCTAGGCCCTTTTGCACAACTTTGGAAGGATCAGGATAAACGCTCTTAATTTGTTACAGGGACACAAATGAACATAAATATCCTAAATAAATTTACGCTGCGTTTCCTCGCTGTTTGAAAAAAAACTACCAGCAACTAATTTATTTCACAAATAACCTAAAGCGGAGAACTGCGTCCTCATTTATTACGCACAAAAAAGACGCATGTGCCACTTTCAGAAGCAGATTTGGGATTTATTAAAACAAAGTTGTTGCATCTTTCATCTTTGCAACTATGTGAAACTGTGCCGCTATAAGATGCCAGATACATTTGTGTGTAATCCGACAATAAAGTATCATTGTATCATATAGCATTTTATATAATAATGTCTCATCACAGGCTAGTAACTGTTGTGACTCAATTAATCACAATAATTATCATTAATTCCTGGCCATGGTTATCTAACCTTATAAAATTTACAGCGGACATTTATGCAATGTGCTTCTTTGCATCCACTTTAATGTCCAACCACTTTAAATTTCTGAAATGGTTCGGCAGCTGTGACCTGCTGCTACTCCACTAATTTTCTTTTATTGCTTATGCCACAACTATTTCCGCCAAAAAATATAGGCCGTCTGGCCTCTTCCTCCATAACAAGCATCTCATTTTACACTCCGTGGAGTTTCCTTTTTGCTTTGTGGCCAGACATCCCCATTCTCTCTGACAATTCATCTGAATGACAAACTGATTTAAATGCATATCATATTCATAATGTCCCATTAGCCATTAATGGTTAATTGTGAGAGTTAATGGGGAGGGATACTAGGCTTCTGCACGTACGTGCTAAATTTAAAGTTGATTGTGAATTAAAGAGAAAATTGTGTGCAGTTCAGCGTATGCATGGTTTTATGAAACAGGATATTTTTTGACCGAACGCACTATTCTTCTTTTGTGCGTACGCAACAATTTAGTATGAAGTCTGCAAAGAGTTTTATAAATGAGGCCTCAGGTAAGCGATGTTAAACTCCGGTCAGAATTCAACTGACAGATCAATCAAAATGAATTAAAGACACAGCTCTGCTAGGACCCACAGAAACATGTACAGTAATTCCCTGGGATCAGGAATGAAACACTGTCTTGAAAGGTCACCTCAGTTCTGCTCCTGGGTGATGCACCGGATCAAGCAGTGTACAAACAGCACAAGAACTTTTACCGTACTCCGCCAGCTGGTCTACGGTACTGAGGGGCGGGGGGATGACTGACAGCTAGCAATGGAAATGAATGCGTGGGTGTAACCAAAGGAGAGGGTGTGTGCACAGGATGTACTGCCAGTGGAACACAACGAGACAGACGGAACAAAGAGACGGGACCCAAAGCAATCAGTCCTCTCCCGACCGCTGTCACGAGGGGCGGGAATCATTTTGCCCCCATCTGGCCTTAGATTTATCCCGATGGAAGACGTCCAGCACTCAGCAAATGCAATTGTTGAAAAGCACATTAACAAACGTGCTACGAACTGACTGACTGGTTGGCGGGGTAACGTGCAGGGTATTCGCTGTGGTAACACAGGCTTCACTGTGTAACATTGATACATCTGATTAACTGGGCACCAACAGCCTGCCTGTACCAACACAGCAACAACTGCAGTCCTCCGGCACCATGACTATGCAGTTTGGACAGTAGACCACGCAGTGAAAAGGAATGGTGTCTGGCTGCAACAAGCCTATCAGGGAATCTAAATGACCCTTTATTTATACAGGGTAGGCTGACTGAGCATGCATACTCTTCTGCAGCAACGGCCTGAGAATGCCCCCCCCCTCCACATCCAACCCTTACCCCCACCCCAAGTAATACCATGTCTTTGGAAGTGAGTTCCGAGTTCTAACAGCGATAAAAAATGTCCAAAAAAATAAGGAACAGAATGTTCAATAATAAGCTGAACCTTTCTTTGACACCATGTTTTTTAAAAATCCATTATTATAAACTAACCCAGTATGACTGAAAAAAGACAAACCCAATTCCCTCTGCAACGGCAGAAACACAGTATTGGTTCGAAAAAGGAGAGGACACACTGACAACATGTAAGCAGCAAAAAGAACAAACAGACCAAAAGCCTATGGGCCAACATATAGAAAATGAAAGCATGTCAAAAATACGAGGTAAGACCAGAGAACCTGATCCTGCAATGTAAGGGTTAAAATAAATTATGCGTGTTCTATGGCCCTCAAGCTTTCCATTCAAAAGCCATAATGTTTTGAAGCATATTTAAACCCATTCATATTTGTAACGGCTGGATCACAACACATCTGCCCGTATGATAAATGGCCGTGAGTCATCACTTACCTTCGTCCCTAGAATCAAATGCTTGCAGAGAGAGCCATTAAAATTACAAAGCACTCATGTACCCAGCTACTCAATACAACTCAATATGCATTCAATGTCATGTTGGAAGAATATGAGAAATATTTACTGTTAATTAAGGCAAATGTAAATTCACTTTAGCATACACCATACCTACTGGTATTTGACCTTCGGTAATTATCTTCATTGCCATTATTACTGAGCACTTAGGTATAGATTTTCACCACAACATAATAGTCCGCTGCTTAGCATTGGAACATTTTAGATTCATTTGTTTTTATGTGATACCTCTTATCCTTGTTCATTTCTTGAAAACACACACACACACAGACACACATGCACATGCGACAGACAGACACACAGACAAACACACACAGACACATGCAGGCACACGCAGGCACACACAGGCACACTGACAACACAAGCACAGACCCTTTATTCACTATAAATGTATAATCTACATTTAATACATGTTGAAATGTGCAATGCCTACATCCTCCACAGAGAGAAGGCCCCTTTCATCAGAACTCTCCTCCAACAGAACACCAACCAAACAGGAATAAGAGGTGCTGCCACTTCTGTAGATGTTTCCAGTCTCTCAAAACAGTCCAAAACTTGGAACATCAGGACAAGAGGTCAACAGTATTTTTCGAACCTCATAATTGATCCAGTTGCGTAATTACAGGTTCAGCCTAAACGCAGTCAATATAATCCTGGAACTCTCTGCAGTTCACTGAATGAATGATAGCACTGCACAGGAGTGTCAGGACTTTTACTCTGACACATTGCCAGGGATGGTCACCCTGTAAGATGGTGACCAGACCACTGGCACAGACACGCTCACGTTAGCCAATGACAGTTACGTTGCAATTGTGCGGTGTTTAGAACAAAATTATAACAATACTACATTAACATGTGAAATGAAAGAAAAAAAGAAAAAAATGACCAAGGCCAAGAAATATAATGAATAAATAAATATATAAATTAATAAAAAAACACAATGTATGGAAGGGAGGGGCCACAGGAGGCGCTTACAGCGATGTTTTCCATTGGGTATCTCTCCTGTGACACCTATGCTCTCTCAAGAAGGCTACTCCTGATGAAGTTAACAAGAAAAAACGCTGATGCGTGACTGTGAGCGAGGCTGCCACTGACTATGGCCCCGTAGGTCCGCACGGCTTCTGGAGGCAGAATGAAGCTCAGACAGCAGCCAAAAGGGGACGAGCAGCTCTCTACGGTCCATACCCTCCCACGTGTCACATACGACTAAAACAAAGACCACAAAAACACCAGTAACCCGTATAGGGCAGAAGGATCCTCTCTATGTGCGCTTGGTTCCACGGAATGACAATCCAGTGCGAGACCTTTTATTTTGAATAAACGAGCACCGATATGCACAATTACAGATGGCAGCGAAGGCTCTTTCTTTTCTCAATTTAGACTGCTGACCAATGCATCGACGAATGAAATTCATCCGTTTTAGTAAGAGGTATAAAAAAACCTTCAGTTAAAAAATAAAATAAATAAAGTGTGCCGGCCTCAGTCCCACGCAAACACTTGGGGACAACGCTGTACCTGCCAATTATCCGATCAGCCGAGAATACAAGGTACGAGTTGTATAGGGCGCCGGCCTGTGTAATTATTTCTAATCACGTCAAGGTGGCCACACCGCCGGGCTGATCAGGCGGAGGCCAGAGCCGCCGGTCGGAGAGAGGAAAGTGTATTCAGTCAAGGGCAGGTGGGCGAATACGAGAACACAATACCGCTACTTAGGGTGGATTACGCCAATCGCAGGAAATAGCGCGCTAAGCTCTGAAACCCAGAACCCACCCACGCTAATCCCCAGCCGGGGCCTAAAAATAAACGCGAGCTCTGAACGGAATGGGGGGTGGGGTGGCGGGGGTATGGAGATTAACTATTTTTGGTCCGCGTGGCACGGGCATTAACGTATCTTGGTATCTGCACGTATCAACATCGACGTTCAGAGCTGCGTTAATCTGGAAAAGAGGAAACCGAGCGTACGCCCGACGGGGCCCTTTAACGCGATTTCCTCCTTCCTGCGGCCGGCGGCAGCTGTCCCGCGGGCGGCGGGCGGGAATCAGGTGGGAGGCCTTTTACGTTCAAAGCCCCACCCCTTGAAGCCCTGCCCATCGCACCCAGCTGATTACTTTAAAGAGGGCACAGACACTGGATTAACCCGATCAGTTCTTCCGTGGGGAAATCAGGTGCTGTCTTTTAATACCACTATTGATTATATGGAAACCTCTCAGACGCCAGCAGAGTTTGTCACTTGAGCCAGGTCCTGCTCTCTGACACTAAAAGGTGAAAATACGAACATAAACAGTCACACTCACACACACACACACACACAAACACACACACACACACAGTCTGACACTGTAGCTAAGGAAAAAGAAGTGACTGCTGGGTAATCGTAAAAGTGCCAATGACTGCCATGCGGGTGTAAGGACGTACACCTTCAGCACAGTGTTAGCGATGGAAAATGGAGCCAAAATGGCACACTTGGGGGCCCTGGCCTTTAATTTGTCTTCCAATTTCCTGTTCAGCATCCCTTTCTACCTGCTTCCCCACTGCTCATGCCTCTCTTCCTTCATCCTCAACTCTACTGTGATTTAACTGGCAGTTGAGTTTTTATTTGTTTTGGTTGGCGAAAAGAAGTTGTAGCTCCCCAGTTCCCCGCACAGGGACCCTATTGATATATTGATGTGCATTCATTACAGTCCTGTTCGATAAGTAATATATATGCAAACGAGGCAGTGTTATTAAATTATATGTAGATGAGCTGGATAGTCTCCCATTCTCATCTGTATCCATTTATTATAGATCTGTTAGAAAGTTATATAGTGGTTAAAAGAGGTCTTCTCTTCAGACAACGGGGACAGTAAGTTTCTTTCTTCCAGCACTGACAAAATTTTAGTGCCACCTCAATGACAAAATGAGACAAACTTGCCATAAACATAGATTCCACACAACAAACTCTAGGAATTCAGTTATGGAAACTGAAAATCATCTATCTAAAGTGAGGTATGTATAAATCAAATAAAATAGTGTAAACAGTGTGGAATGTTATTACCTGTCCACAGTTTCAATTTGTTTTGGGCCACAAGTATTACAAGAGACATTCTGATAAAAAAAAGGGTGTGTTCCCCCATATGCTCTGAACAGTTTCATTCTGTGAGTAAATCTTAAAATGAACAGTCTTGTTTTTTACAAATTGCGCACGACTTTTAATTTCTCAACTGTGGGGAATAACGCATGCGAAATAACGAGATGAAAACATAAGACAGAAGCCCATTTATTATGGCCGCTAAAATCTCGCGCCTGGAGCCAAATGGTGTGTTAGAGAAATAACTGAGAAAGCCAGAAATGCTCTCTGCCAATTTCTGTGGTTTCTTAATTAAAGGAAAAAAAAAAAAAAAAACACGTCAATGTCAGGAAGTCATCTATTACTGCCGAGTTACAGTAAAATAATGCCATTTCCCAGAAGGCACCACGTGGCCACACGAGAAATTTGATTACAGGGAGAAACAAGGGAAAATTGGGATAGCAGACACTGCAGTAGCTAATCTCATTTGGTCGCTTTGGTGTGACCACGCCAGCCAGCTTCAGGGGGCTGTGTTTTCTTAACGAGAGGAACGATGTGAAGCGAAACCAAACGAGTAAATTCATCCGGAGTGACGATATTATCTATTACATCTCTGGTTAAATAGCCACTCGCTAATGCAATATGTAATGTGAGGCCATCTACTTCCCATGGTTTCTTTCTCAATTCATTCAGTTTTCTCCCCAAGTCCCTGTTTTTCCATCGCATTTCAAGGTTGGAGGTTACTTTTCGGGGCGGGGAGTTGTTTGGTGCGCAATGGCTACAGCTGAGCGTGTGCTGAGATGTTGGGTGGGTGGGAGGGGTAGTGCAGCGGTCTGATGACATAATAAAGTGGAACCAGACAACCCCACCGGGCAAGAAACGGCAACGCGGACATGCAGGTCATGCAGCTGCATCATTTCAGATATCGAGCCCGTTAAATGAAATCAAGGCCCTCGGACTCTTCAGTACGGATCACTTCCCAGCAGAGTAAGTGGTGCTTCTGCACAGCAGGGAGCCTTAAAATATTGTATTACTTAGAAAACGCTACAGCACCCCAGGGCTCCTAAGAGCTGCAGTGGGCAGTAGTCCTTAAACAGCTGCGCTACTGAAAAGGCTGCAGGTTCAAGTACCGGGTTCGACTCTGGTGCTTCATGCCTGGGTAAAGAACCTAACCTGAACAGCACAGGTCGGTATCCAGCTCTATGAATCAAGCAAACACAAATTGCGCTCTATGCAATGAGGGCGTGTGCCACGCCAAATGGCAGAACACTAGGAGGCGGGGCGGTACAGAGCGCGCTCCGAGCCGCGCGGGGCCATGCTTCCGCGTCGTGTTGCTTGCCGTAACATTCGGTTGCGGAAAGCGCAGGAACACATAGTGTTCGTTTCAGAGCCCAAATGGCGGCTGCTCATGAATCGCCGCTCCAGAAGAACTGCGTCACACTCGGGTAACTCTGTACCGGTTTGTCTCTATCTCGCTGTACGCACGCTCAGCCTAAGCTTTCAGGAGGAAGGGACGGGACTGAGAAGCTGTAATAAGACCGTTCATATGGTCATACATATTAATGAGCGCCACCAGACACCTCTCTTCATCGACCTTTCAGAGATATATTTAGAACACGGCATATCCCAATGTTTTGGAAATGCAGTATTCTCAATGACCTTTGAAAAACTAGTTTTCCGAAAGTGAGAAGGAACTGTCACATGACCACATACTGCATGTGTTAGTGAAGCTAAATAGATTAGACTCCTTAAAATCCTTTAAAAAACAGCTCAATTAAATATTGCATAAACGGTTTCAAACCAAGTGAATGAATATTTATGTAATACTTTAAAAGAAAAGATAAATGTTTATGTACAAAATGAGCAAAAATCTGTTCAAGGTAGGCTTTTGCTCATATTTCTATTGCCACATACAGACAAGCAATGCATTTATTTCATTAAAAAACTTCACTTGTAGGAAGCTTGCAAGATTTCCCACCTCCAGGTCTGTATTAAATTACCAGTTCAATCAGAACTGATTTAATTAAGGAATGTCTCCATTTAAAGGAAAGCTCTGTGTACAAGGAGAGGCATCAAGAGCAAGGTGAAGTAACGATGCTTTAAGCTACTGAGCATCCTGATTGCTATATCAATGCAACACGCACTCCACCCACACAATGAACTACAGCAGTTGCTTCAGTTCGAGTAGGGAATTGCAATTAAATAAAAAATTAAACAGGAAGCCTCAGACAACAGGTAAGACAGGACATGAAGCACAGCCAAATCAAAAAGTCCACAGGAAAGATGATCATGTGATTTGTATACTTGTAGTTTCTCCCTCCATGCCCATAGCTCTTCACTATCAGCCTGCTAAAGAATATTCAGGGAAGCAATTTGCTGATCTAAGAAACAGCTGACATTTCTATTAATGAACTGGATGGTTACCCACTGACTGGACATACGTGTGACTTGAACTTTTTATCACTGCAAGTGTGATATGACATTTCAACTTTTAGAATCTGGACATACACACAATACTGAGGTAGAAAATCAGCCACATTGATGACTTGAAACCACATGGAAAACTTTTGGGACAATGCCTGCTCTTTAAAATGCGAACCTCTTGGTGTTATGAAAAACAGCAGATTCGCGCCAGTGGTTTCTGAACAGGGCTAGTGATAAGAGTCTCTCACCCGTAGGCTACGCCCGCGATGGTGCATTTCTTAAACTGCATCACGTTGCAGGTCAGGGTCCCCGTTTTGTCTGAGAAGATGTATTTCACCTGAAACAAACCAAACAAAGCTGCACTAAACCAACACACGAACAGAGTATGAAATGAAACCTGCCAGCCTCACATGGTTCTAACCGTGAGGTTCTGGTGCACTGCAGGGTATAGCTAGCTTTAGATCTCACAGTAAAACCAGCAATAAACCAGGTTAGGTGAGCAGACAGTGAAGCAAATACTTCATTCGATCGATCAGGTACTGAGTATCAACAAAAACCAGGAGCGGGGTTGAAAGCTCCTCTTCTGAACAGTATGTTGAGCCTCAGCATATTCTCAGCATATATATTTCCCACTTAAAATGCCAGAGGTCCTGACCATAATATATATCTGATTTTGACACATAAATAACCATGAAAGAAATTCAGCCACTGAAACAGAAATAGGTGTGAGAGAAAACAGTTTATTTAGAGCGGCCTTAAAACAGTCTGTCAAGAGGGATTCTTGAGAAACAACGTAAGAAAGACTAAACCCGTGCTGTAGGGGGTTTAATTGTGCCCTGGGGGCCTGGGCCGAGTCGTGCCGTGAGTCACATCGTGTCCTGTTCTGTGTTTAACCGATTTGGCGGAGCTGTCAGTTCCCCTCTGATGAGGCTGGCTCACAAATGAGTCTCAGTTTTACCAGATAGGAAGTAGGGCAGGGGAAGGAAATTAGTGCACACCCTGGTGCGTCTCGGACACATTTCCCCCATCATCCCATTAGCAACACACCAATGTATTTGATGGCATGACATGAGACATCTTGGTTTGTACTAAAGAAAGAAATGGCTGCCATGGTGACACGCATGATAGTAGGGTTATACTTTCTGACAACTGCCCTTGGAAGGATTGTGTGGCTGCGCTTACCTGTCCCAGTTCTTCGTTGAGGTTAGACGTCCTTGCCATGGCTGGAGTTTTGGTAGCTTCATAATGCATGTCCATATCCTAAAATAAACCAGACAGACATACGGACAATGGTGAGAGCCCGTCCATACAACCCCCACCTACAGCTCAGTCACCCACGCACTCACTCCGAGATCTGAGCAGGCATTCACGGACTCAGCTGCTACTGGCGAAGGCTCTGGTTTACCAACCTCCATCTCTGAATCTAATGCCAGCTCCTAAACTGGACTGTCCCCAAACACCTCCCCCACAGCCTCTGTGACGCCATTTCAAAACCTAGTCAGACATCCTGACCGGCGGGTCTCGGTGTGAAAAGACCAAACTTCGCCCGCCTCGACCCTCGACCCGCTGGCCCAGACGGGCCCTGGTCTAAACCAGCTGCTGTCTCTTGGATTCCGCTCATGGTCCACCGCTCGCGGGGGGTCGAACCGCGAACGAGATTACGCCAATCAGCAGCAGAGCTGCTAGCGGCGGGAGGGGGAGCGACGTGCCCCCGTGCCGGACCCATCTTCGCCCCCCCGCTCCGCCTCGTCTATTTTTGGAGCTTCCCGCGGTGCGCCCGTCATGCTGGGCACAGGAGGGAGGCTGGCGTCGCTGATCTGTTCATCACCCCCCGTCGGTACCCTTCTGAGCCCCCACAACAAATCAACACATGTCAAAGGGGAGCATGACAAACAAACGCTTGCCCGAAACCAAAAAAAGGGAGGGGGGGGGGGGCACACACACTGCTTACTCCATAAACCTGCAACTCAGCTGGTCTGCTTATAGGGGAAACTGAGATGTTTGCAGTTTCACTTGCTTGGAGCACTGAAACATTTTATTAACACTAGGGGCATAATATCCCGAGGAATCAAACACTCAGCTTGCTTTGCAAGTGTTGCAGCTATTCTGGACTAACTGGGCTAACAGGGGTAAATGCACAGATGCTCCAGCAGAAATGCAGAAAAACAGGTGCCACTTACAGCCAGAAGGATCATAGTGCACTTTCCCGCTCTTTTGAGAAGGCCTTGATTCAAATGAAAATCGATATGGCCGCTGCTGGTGTTCTTTCGCTCATAATTCCATGCTATTGACCAGTGGGTCACGACCGTATCTTGCGTGAGGTAACCAGCCCTCATGCCCTTTCGCTCACCCAGTTGATGAAGTAGGCCTGGACAAACTTGATGACCTCCAGGGTGACCAGCAGGCTGATGGGAATCAGGTTGTTGAAGAGGATGATGAAGGTCAGGAAGTTGAGGCCGAAGTTGGCAGCGCCACCATCTGTTTGAAGATAGGGGCCAGTCAGCGGAAGCGAGGATCTGAAGGGCTCTCAGGGTTCTGATACTCCTCCCACTCACCCCCCCCCCCCCACCTTCCTCGCCCACCTGCTCCACCCCCTCCCCCTCACAACCCCCTTGCTCACGGAAACGGCGTTCACCTCAGCGGCGGGCGGTGCTCCACAGAGAGCCGGTCGTTATGTCACAGCTGCGGCCGCAAAGCTCGCAACACATGTCATAATAATAATAATGTCTTTGGTTTCCTTTCAGCTTCCCCCCCCCCTCCCCGCCCCCCCACACCCCCCCGAAAGTCCTGCAGGGAAATAATCAAAAGGAGAAATACGATCCCACAGCACACAGAGAGACCCACATGAAATATCGGAGTGATCTGTATTACCTTTCCTTCCTTCCGGAGCCGCGAGGGCTGTTTTTCCCTCAGCCCCGGCTCTCGAGCGCCCTGGCGCTCGCTACCGCGGTTAGCCCGAGCAACTCTGGAGCCTCGGCTACTCGCTCGGTTCGACAGGTTTTTGGACGGAAAATAAAAAACAAAACAAAAAAAAAAAAAACGGAAAAAAACGGAGGATGGAATGATGGACCCTACTGCTGTCTGCATGACTTACAGCACGCAGAGGGGGGAGGGACGGGGTGAGGTTTGCTAGCAGTGCGGAGGAGGACAATCTGAGTGCTGGACTTCTCAAGACAAACCCCAGCCAATGCGTAACATTCTCACAATGCAGCCGCAGGGCTACGGCAACGTGGTGACGTTGCGGCGACGTTACAGGAACATTGTGACAACGTTACACCTGAGCTGGGCAGGTAGGAGCTTCAGTCTAAAGCAACAAACAAAGTGGATAAGCAGGGTTTGATTTTTAGTAGATTAAAGTAGATAACAGAGATTTACTATATTATGTTAAACTGAACAATAATCAGAAATACCGGTCTATAGTTTACTTAACTTGCTGGATCTAAAGTTCTATTTGACTGCAAGGTGTCAGATTCAGAGCAGGTTAGAACATCGACAAAAAAAAAAAACTTCACAGAAGCCTACACATGCATACATCCATTGTCGCAGCACAACTTTTTTTGAAGTTAACCTTGCCATCGCATTTTCCGCAAGGTATCCGGTTTCACATTTTAGGTTGTGCAGAAGCCATCAGGTTCTACACATCAGCACAGTCTTAAAAGATCTGCAGCGAGGACCAGTACTCCAAATTAAACAGGTGCGATGCAGGATCAGCACATTCTTTTTTTGACGGTCAGCAAAAACAACATTCTGCACAGAATCTCTCTGTTATGAAGTTAGCAGCCAAGCAACAGAAAGTGTTGCAGCTTTATAGCATAAATTATGGGTGGTTTTATCACCATCTCTGCTCGTGTAAAGAAGAGCCTGGTGCATAAATATGACAGAAAAGATTTCTAATTTACACTGAACTCCATATGAATTTATGATACTTTTTCATTATGAATAAAACTAAATTACTATCTACTGTCGGATTACTATCAATTTCCCTGTGCTCTCCTGCACTTTAATGGGATTTTATTTGTTTTTAAGCATAAACCATTCACCTGTACTACATGCTAGCTATTGCTACATACATTCTGTTGCAATTACAATTTCATCTCACGCTGGTGTATTTTCTGCTGGGCTCCAACACTAAAAACCAATGGAAGGTGGTGGAAGTCGGAGGTGGTTTGCAGTGCAAGTAAATAACGATGTGGCAGAACTGACATGTTTACAGGGCAGCAATCCACACAATTCTTTACTCGACAAAAGAGGGGAAAATGTGCAGTAGACTGAAACACCCCCTTTTTCAGGGACACAATCAATCTGAAGATGAGGAGACCTGCTTTATGACTCCACTTCACCCTCTCATGCGATGTCACAATCGGCAGGGACTGTTTCCCCTGACAACCACAGCGTCTGAGCTGAGGAGAAGCACTACGACACCGGTTTGGCAGTTCGAGACACTGTGGTGCAGGAACGAGGGGTTAAGGCGTAGGTCATAAAACAAGCCGGAATCAATCTGGCACAAAAATAAATAAATCAAAAAAATCACTCCACGACAGACCCGTTCAGAAGAAAGAGATGGTTTCATCGAGACGCTAAACGTTTTGCAAACGTGTATCGGGCAAATGTGCTAAGCACTTTGTACACTTTGAACTTCCGAAATTATTGAACTCTTACGCAAAAGAGTACTAATCTAGGCCTACACTTCGAGTAGTCGCCTCTTCAAGTTGTTCAAGCAACATCATCAAAAAAAACAACAAAAAAAAAAAGATGTAGATCCCTGGCCTGATTAGGGGCACTTGCTCCCAATCATGCAGCTCGGTTGGACATCTTTGGTACAAATCGAAGAGTACTAAACGAGAGGCTTGGCAGACATTTGGCAAATGTTGCCGTGCTCTGTCCCTGTCGCTATACTACTTGTAAACAAAGGAACGGATACGTACACCCGGCAGATCTGAAGAGCTTTCCACGACAAAGCCCAACAGACGAGAGCAAAACGTGCTCATTAGCTAGCAGAAAAGGTCAAAAGCCTTGGTTTGCAAAGAGTTTAGCATGTCACCGGATGCAGGGTGGGGAGAAATGTTGTCTGGATCAGGCACTAGAGAGGATCTATACCAGGGGGCCCCAATCTCATCTGAAAAGGGCCGGTGTGGGTGCAGGTCTTTGTGTTATTCCAGCACCAAGGCACCTGATTCTACTAATCAAGGTCTTGATTGAAGACCATGGTAAGTTCATTAGTTGAATCAGGTAGTGTAGTGCTGGGGTAAAACAAAAACCAGCACTCATGCCAGCCCTTTCCGGATAAGATTGGGGACCCCTAATTTGTACGAGCTACGGATCCTGATGTGTGGGGTCCTTAGGCCCTCCTTAATAAAGTTGGGGTGACTACTTAAGGGGCTTCTTTTGTTTAGCGAGTCAGAGCTACGGTTAGGTGTTAACTCAGGGGGGGAAAGGTGGGTGGGAAAGGTGGGGGGAAGGGGGGGACAAAGGACAGAGGGAGGGGGGTCATTCACAGATGGCCAAGGCACTGAAATGGTTGTTACCTGGAGCTGTTAAAACGACAACAACAAAGAAAACAAAAACCAAAACAGAATGTTAGAAATAAAAAACAGCACATGGGCGCTGAGATAGTCAACCATTTCATTCAATGTGTGGGGGCGTTATCTTTACTTTGGGGGGAGGGGGGGAGGAGAAAAGGGGGAGGGGTCTATTCTGCCACAGTTTTCATTTCTTCCCCTTAGAAGTCTTTTGTACTTGTGGTTTTGCGATACACAGTTTTTACGAAAAGCAACACAAAAAACGACGACAAGAATAGCAAACGAGGTACACACAAGCAAATAAAGGAGCAAACACTGAGGAGGAGCATGTGTGCTTAAAGCGGGACTACGAGAGGGCAGAGAGGAGGGGTGGGGGCAAGGGGGGGGGGGAGTGGAATGGGGGGCGTGGCGCGGAGGACGATGCTCTTACAGTTGAGGTCCATGTACCAGGCGTCGTTGCCGTGACGCGCCTTCCATATGGTCTGACCGATGGAGCACACGAGCGATATTGCTAGGAGACAGCCAAACAGAACCAGGATCTGGAAGTTGGTGATTCGCTCCACATTCGACAGCTTCAGGGGTGGCCGTGTTGTATTCTGGGATTCGGTGAGAGGGGGGGTGGGGTACAGGCAAAGAAGTTCAAGAAAGGGAATGGAGGAGAGAACTGTGATTTAATTGACCTTTATGTGGCCTAGACAGAAAAAAACAGTAATGGAGGTAGGGAACAAGGGAGAACAAAAATGTCATTATTTCCTGAGAAAATCCCAGAGATGACTAAAGCTCAGATTGCACAGGACCAGTTTTACCAACTACTCCCGTGATTTCATTCCCATAGGAACCCTCCATGCCCATAATTTTTTACAGAACAGGAGAGTAAAAATTCCAGCCAGGATTACCTACTGTATATCGAACTCAGAGATCCTTATATCATACTAATCCGAACAGACATTTCAGAAAACGCAATTTGCACTCTGCGGGAGAGATTTGATTGTCATATGCTCAACCACTCAGCAAGGAGTCAAATTTACGAAAGAAAAAAATAAAAGTTCTCAGACAAGGAAAATCTTGCAAATACATGAGATTGGTTGGATGAGCAGCCACATTTGGAAAGCCTGAAACAAATGGGAACACTAAGTCCAAAAAGCAAGAATTTGTGGTAACGCTGGAAAAGAATCACATCCTTCTATTAATTTGACATTATATCCCATTCACATTCAGGACACGGTCAGTGACTGGGGTGAAAATGCAGGGATTGTTTCATCCTGTATGAATGCTCTGCTGCAATTACCCACATAATGAGTAAAAATTAAATTACAGGATCTCCTTGGGTCAAACTTGTCCCATGCGAACAAGGGTTTAGTATCTAATTCCACTGATGGTGGTGGAATGACACAGTATGGTACTGTATAAGTCATTTACAAATATGCAACCGGTTTCCCCATAGGAGTCAGCCACAGATTCATTCAAACTATGAAAAACGAGTAGACGGTACATATCAGTTGACATAAATAAAGATACATACAGTGCCATTACAGCATAAATGAGTGGGGCTCCCTTCGGTCATTACAGAGAGAAAGCCGCTCTTAGTTTCAAAGTGCATGACGGCCACTTAAATGGACATTCCCTTAATCCCTGCTGAAGGCAAAATGATGAGACAGAGTCTGGGCACAAGCTGGCCAGAGAGACTGTTGAGACCTGCCGAGACCTGGACTTGGAATGGGCTGAAATTGAGATATAACTTTGTGTGGTCTGTAAAGGGATGTATGTTATGCAATCTATTTTTGTATGCTCTTTTTGATGTATTATGAAATGTTATAAAATCAATAAAGTTATTTAAAAAACCCGATACCGGCCAGCGCCTGCCGGTACCTGCCATGCTGATACTGCGCACTGCCAGCGCTCCACGCCAGCCTCCTGCGACTGCGCTGGCCTGCCGCTCCGGTGCAGCCTACTGCAGACTTGTGTCTGCCGGTGTAACCACGATGCGTGACCCTGGTTTCTCAGCCGGGCGCCCCTCAGCAGTATCTGGTCTGGACCCAGTGGCACGGTGCTGGAGTGAAAAAAACCACAGAATGCTGTTCTGTCAGCCACCTGTCACAAACGCTCAGAAGTGCTCACACAAATAGAATCATAATAAAAATCATAATTTCAATGAAATTAATAAACATCTGCTTTCTATGTAAATACTTTTTTCCTTTTACTTTACCCCAGATACACATACGTATTTCCAGAAATAGTCTTTAAAAAACCTTGGTATAGGTGTTGCAAATGAGCAGGTCCTGTAACCATAGAAGCAACGCATCTAGAATCACTTCACAATGCATCAATGAAAATTCCAACATCCACATCAAATACATAAACAACAATTACTTTTGTAACAGGGAAAGGATAGCACTTTATCCATCCGTGTTCAAAGGTGCTAACGCTTTTTTCCTTTTAAAAGAAAAACGCGGGTAGTGCTCGACAGAATGTGCCATGCTGAGTACTTGTAAATAAGCTATGTGCACAAAACCTCAATTTCAAACTCCAGTTAGATGCAAGATGATTAGGTACATGCTTATATATGATAAACTACTGAAGTCAAACGACAGCCCTAGGTGCCACTAATGCATGCGCACACAAAAACAGCACACTGTCTCGAATCAATATACTGGGTTCAAGACAAGTGCTTTAAATATGCTGAATGCACTAAAAAATGTTCACATGCAATATGTTCACAGCTTCATATTATAGCATTTAA
This sequence comes from Anguilla rostrata, assembly GCF_018555375.3. Lineage (NCBI taxonomy): Eukaryota > Metazoa > Chordata > Actinopteri > Anguilliformes > Anguillidae > Anguilla > Anguilla rostrata. The sequence continues at coordinate 14,392,028 of NC_057937.1, forward strand.
TGCTTCAAATCTGTACCGATGTAAGTGTTAAACAATTACATAGCTGAGCATGTCAGATATAACATATGAGTTAAAACTCAGCTGAGGCATGACAAATCAAAGTCATTATAACGCAATAGTATTTATATAGGTATGTGGACTTCTTGGAAAATATAGTAATAAACTTCACAGCAGTTTAATATATTGCAATATTTTGAAGCACAAGTAACTTGTATATTTGCCAATATATTGTTAAGTTTTGCAATACATTGGTAACACATTTATTTCAGTATACTGATAATATATTCAGTTACGATGAGGGACTGTTCGCACTTTGCATAAGCCATTCAATCTGTAATCATGCTGTGTTCATACAGCATCACAGGTGTGCAACGCATGTATGCAAAGCATGTGCTGATAATGATCACAGCAGCCGATCCCGCTGGTGGTATTAGGAGGTGGGGGTGGGGGAGGCCTGTGCCTCTGAGGGATGACAGGTGATAGTTGGGTAAGAGGGGAGACGATGACGAGCTAAGCGGACAGGGCAGCCTGGAGACTCCCACAGCGTCCTCGAGCCAGATTAACCTGGAGCCTCGCCGGAGGCGCCGCCGACGCTAATCCCTTCCCAGAAGCCCTCATCTGCGCCAGCTCTCACAGCTCTGCTGAGAACTCCCAGGCTAAAGCCCTGCCCGGGGAACCCCAGCGGCCATGTGACCGCTGACAACGCACCCAAGGGTAAGGCTCATTAATTCATGCCTCTTAAAGGGACAGTTCAGTTTTTCTTCGATTATGTCAGTTTTAGAGAATCTTTACAATTAGCTCAGGCAGTTTTTGTGTGCAATGAAGGATATCTGAGACATTTACAAATGTTTCTGACAACCTACCAGCTTTGCAGTAGTCAGTATAGGGGCAAACTAAGTCACTGGAAACTGGCTTGTACAGCAAAGTCATGCCTCCAGGTTGTATGTGTGTATATATTACCCAATTCTTCAAAAAATGAAGTTTTATCTTCTTTCTTGTTGGAACGATACAGTATACTATGGTGCCTGTAACCTGGAATGAACTGAAACAGATATTTATGTGTGATATAAAAAGCTATATTTATGTTATAATTGTGAATAAGTGCCAAAAAATTAATATGTTCAGAAGTATAGCCTCTCTAAAAATAATGTTGCAGTACAAGCTGCTTGCAGTTACTAGAAGTGTATTTTCTTGCTTCACACCAGAAACCCCAAAATGCTCTTATACCAGCTATTCTAAAGCTGTATGCTCATCATAAACCTTTTGTGAGTACCTAAAATATCTGTCATTGCAAATAAAACTGCCTAGGCCAATAAAAAAACATATTAAAACTGAAATAATATAAAAACCCAAGAAAGTTAACTTTACCTTAACCTTTACGGTAGCTACCAAAACTAATTCTACTGTTTTACACCATAAAAAATGAATGCATCAACAACATAATATTAAAATATTACATTGGATAAAATTGGCATTATGAAGTAAGTTGAAAAAAAATCTACTTAGTTTTTCTTGTTATATACAGAACCACCACTACATTGTTCTTTCTTGTAGTGATATCATATGATGTCAAATTAAGAGGAATTCAATTAAAACCAAAATAAAACCTATGGGATTGAGCTAATAACAAAAAAACAGCCCAAGTCCAGTGTCTGTTGGCCAGGGGCTCTGAATCAGATTTTTGATTCTGATGGAATTTTTACAAGTTAAAAATTAGATTACCTTAAAATAGTGCATCCAATAAGAGGAAGGTAAAATAACATCTATCCTAAAAGCACTTTAAGATTCAGGGCCAAAGAAAGTGGAGAGCACCCTTATGAGTAAGTGCTTGGGTTTGGGGGGAAATGTAATTACACTGAAATTTACTCAAATGTACTCAAGAGCTCTGTGCATGCTGAACCTTCTAGGTAAGCAGCTTCTTTCACAGAACAACAGGAGTACTTCACCTGGAATTAACACGCCCCCTACCCATGAATCACCCGGTAATCTGTCCAGAAACACTACTATGAACGTGAGGCGAAGCTCTGCAGAAGCCTGGGGAAGTTCACCACCCTGTAGCCAAATGAGCCAACCGGTCAGACCTGAAAGCAATGCGAGAGCGAGTGTCTGTCGAACCTGTGGCCTTCCAGTCTCATGTTGCCGACAAAGTCGTACAGGTGACGGTTGGGGCTCTCGCACTCCATGCGCCCGCCCAGCCTGCTCAGGCTGTCAATGTCCTTGTTTTCCGCGGTGACGTGCAAGCCCTGGGAAAAGCAGCAGAAGCAGGAAGAGGTTAGAAGAACACTGGGGCGGCCATCTTGGCTCTGTTAATGCAAACTCTGCATAGGTCAAACATAGCATTCACTTAAAAACAGAGGCCTTCATTTTATTTATTTTTTCCATAAGGCCAAAGCCATAATGTGCCCTTCTGTGATGTGCAGAGTTTTAAAATTGTATTTACTGATGGATTACACTGGCCATACTCCATAAGAAATTAAATGCTAGATGTTTATGGCTGTACATTCATACATACAGCTCACATTGCTACTCACTATAATGACCTAAAACCATTATGTCATTTCCTCAAGATAACAAATCTTGTTGTTATTAATACAACAAAATCATTGTGACAGAATCGTGCCCTACAGGGGTTTCATCACCGCACTCTTCACAATGTAACTCTAGCAAATGATTATCACCGCTCTCTTTTCACACCTTCCATCTCTGACGACGAACAGGCTTTTACCCACACCTGCTACACTTTTCACCTCCGATATTCTCACCGAATAAATCAGTTCGCCCAGCATCGGCAGCGACGCGCTATATCTGTCCTTCCGCGTTTTAGATGCCGTATTTTTCCTAATCATTGCTACACGAGGAACCGAACGCAAGCAATTCTAATGGTTTATGGATTGGTTGTTTCCCTGACGCGTAGCGTCCAAGGACGCCCTGCATCCAGGGACCTCCCTGCCGGCCTTCCCCTCCAGCACAGCACGGATTTGGGGCTCACTGGAGCAGAGGGAACTGTCCCTCCCTCCTCTGGGAACGAGAAGCTGAGTGGGTTCTGACCCCAGCTGTGGGCGGTGCGCTCCAGCGCAGCGTCGTACCTGACAACCTATTAAACCGAGAGCCGCTGCTGTAACAGGACCTGCCATTCAGCACCTGCTTTCTATGAGCCTGGCCGCTATTCTTAGCCTGGTTTCCACACCCTTTGGAAACACAGGGCTTTTAGCCTTATCATACTTCACAATCCCTACAAAGAATAAACTTCCGCCATTACATTTCATTATACTTGACACCTGAGCTCGAATCCTCGTGCCAAGATTAATGGATGACTGACATATAGGCCTGTGTGTCAATGCTAATCCGACAGTACACAACAGGATTGACGCATTGCTAATGACTTCAATATAGACAACGGTAGAGAGCTGTAGCTACAGGCTGTGTCACAGTGGTTTACACAATCGACTGTCGGCCATGTAGTTGCATGATTATTTATGAAGCTGAATCTTACAATGGGGCCTCCTTGGTATAACTGTAGCGCTTCCTAGGATATAATTTCTGCCATGACATGAGTGATGCAATTATTTGTAGAGGAATACAAAGGATCAAAAAACTCCACACCGTCTACAAACGCACTCACCTGTCGTATTTTAAGGTTTGTCTCTCCATCCAAGTTTGAGGTCTCAATATAGCACATTGCTTGGGGCTCGCTGGTAAAGAAGGAATGAGGGTGAATTTTGTGTTCAGTCTACACGCGCACACACACACACAAGACCAACTGCCACGGCATCAAACATTCATTTCTCTGTATTAATCAACTTATTGCTCCTTTTATTTGTTTAATAGTTTAACAATAATGAGTATTTCATTCGAGTGCACACTGAAGTCTTCAATTGAAAAAGAAAAAAGGGGAATTTCATTTTGTCATTCTCTATTACAGTATGAGGAGTGTTGTTTCCCCAAAGATGTTTGATGGAATGAAAGCTCAGAAAGGACAGCTAAAGATGAGGGCGCCAGTGTAACCTGAGACAGGAGAGCCCGCTTTGAAGCTCGACAGTGGAAAATAACTGAGCCGACACATTTTCTCTGTAATGAAATGTCCCTCAGATCTAGAGTCAATAGTTAATTTTGAAATTTCAGATAGTCCTTTGCCAGATTGCAACAGAAAAATAATAATAAATCAATGCACCAATATATATGGCTTCCAGTCCCGCTTTTTCCACATCTGGCATATTTAGCTGTCCTTTGTGTACAACACAAAAACACACAAGACGGCAACCTGCACACACACTGCAGTTAATCAGGCAGACAATTAGCAGGCAACAGGCACAAGCACACCGAGCCGGAGCAAGACGGTGCTTGCCGCGAGCCGAGCGGCTATTATGGATCCCTTTTGTCAGGTAAATAATGCACAGCGAGGACCGAACCTAAAGATGAGAAATCACCACTCTAATGGGGACCTTAGAGCCCACGAGGTGGCTTGAACAGGCACACAATGTTCCATTCGCCAAACACTGAAGCAGGACCTTACCGCACCTCAACCATTCAAAAATGAGCCAGTGCTTGAAAGATGCAGAGGTCGCTTGCATACATGCACAGGCTAAATGCAAATATAAATGTGCAAGACATATTGCATGCGAGCATACAACTGGGAAGCAATCTGCATGCAGATCAACATGCAGCTATCACGCAATTTGTTCATGAAAACTTGACACAATACCTGTAAGTGCTTAAAGCAGTTTGTATGAAACCGTACACATCGTGGCACATTAAGCCAAAGTTGGTGGTCAGACTGCAGCAGAATTCATGCGTGGTTCAGGCAATGCATGCAACATCAGCGATAAGAAAAATGCAACGGCTCCTAATAGCTGTGTGAGAGCACCAATCTGTGCATTTCTCATTCAATTATTTAGTATTGACAATTGCTGCAGAAGGGAAGATTCATCATTTCTACATTGGTAGAGCTTAGCTTTAGTCTAAATGATATCTTTCCAAATTTTCCAGTTCTTCTGCTAAGTCCACATTATGAGTGAGTAGAAACATGGACCACGTTCTACATGTCAGAATAAGCTCTAAACATTGTGTATACAGTAAGCCACTAATATCATTCTAATTTGTATAGCTATTGAACCTTAGCATTAGATTCAGAGACAGAAGTAGACAGAGACTGCTTCCATCACTTCTGGTACTTCCAGAAAGGCAGTCGGCCAGGCCAACGTTGCTTGGACAACTTCAAACATACGTACAGAAAACACCAAGGGCTGTGGGGAGATGCATTAATGCCTGTGTAATAGGAACTGTGTCTCTCATTACATTACAATGACTTGTCAATGACCAGCACTTGAATATGTTTTGTTGGCCTGGCCAAGTGCCTCCCTGGTTGAAACAGAGGACACACTGCTCTGCCAGACTCTCTAAAACAGGCAGCAGGCTGGACTCCTGACCTGGATGACAGAATGACGAGGTCGGCAGGGAGGTGATCTCCATTGGTGGCTCTGACTATCTCCCCGATAGAAACCTACATTAGCAGCCACCACCACCGCAGTGCCGCCGGAGGGAGGGTGGTGAGAGAGGAAGAAAAAGAGCAAGAGAGAGAGAGAGAGAGAGAGAGACAGACAGAGAGAGAGAGAAAGCAAACAAGGGATTGTGGGAAAGCATTTGTGAGCTAAAACGTGAACAAGGGAGACAAACAGAATTTACTGACAAAATATAACCACACAAAATGTTACAACTGCTTCCCCAAAAATCCAATTTAGTTTTTTTTGCTTTTTTTCCCCCAAAAAGCCATTTGAGTCAGGTCATACACGCTAGAAATCAGAGGCAGTGGAGCAGGCCGGAAGGCTTACTTAAAGGAGCGGTACACCCTAATGCACAGCGCCAGACGTCTGCTCAGAAGACTGATTTCGTCATTTGGGATGCGGCTGACCAATCGGAACCGGTCAGAGGGTTTCGGTTCAGCGCTTCAGCTACGCCGCGACGGAGAAACTTTATGGCACGTAAAGATTGCCGCCTCCTGCCCACTTAATTGTAAATCTCACAGCCAGCCCTGATGGGGCATGTATTTTGAAAAAAAAAATGGAGAAGCAAAAATGTGGATCGCAACTAATTAATGATGCTGTGCTCTCCAAGTGAAGCGATGGCTTCACTTGGAGGCAAAACATCATTAGTCCCAGTCAGAGCTCACACTGATCTCAACTGTGTAGAATGCACAAGTGGAGCCATTCACAAGATGGGAAGTGTATGACATTCTGGAAAGTTCTCAAGAGCATAAATCATTATGCTTACATGTGTATGTGTGCATTTCCTATCTACTGTTGCTAATTCTGATTAGCATCCATAATTTATAGGTCATTTTTGTAAAGGCACTTTTTGCTTTTGCGTGACCCTCTCTACCTGGACCAGAGAAGGATTGCGTCAGCTGGCATGTATTCTTCGTCATTTACTTTAACAATATCTCCCGCCGCTACATGCAAGAAACAAACTCGTCATTGGTTAGGAGCCTTCACAGACAGAACAAAACTGTTTCATTGTAGGCCCTGTTCCAATGCTGGAAACTAACTATTAGCATTTTCATATCACTGTGCATCAATACACAGACCAATCAGTTACTCTGGCTAACCTGAAGGAGGATTTGACAGGCTAATGCCTGATTGAGACTGTTATAAATGCCTTATTATCAACAGCTGTGTGCTTCTCGAAATAAGAGTGGAATTGCTTCGATTGCTTCGTCAACATCGCTGAGATAAAATATGCAAAGGACAGCCAAACAAGGGAGTCCAACAACAATGAACATTGAACTTTTCATCATGTTTTCCTGCACAGAACTGTCTGCCTATATAAGTGTCAGTCCCATTGTTATAAGGAAAAAGGATGACAACTTCCTTTCTGTGCGTCTGGTTATATTGTCCCTGTCTGCACTGAAATGTCAAGCCAAAGAGTTCCAGTGATGTAACCGAAGGGTCAGTTCAGCGGGGGCATGCTGTTCATGTCAAATGCAGACAGAGTCGGATTCATTGCTGCAGTGCTTTACAATGCAGCACAAAACTGTTCCAGTCATTTTCTTTTCATAGCATTCAAAATAACAATAGAAGCACCTTGCATGTGTGTGTATGTGTGTGTGTGTGTGTCTGTGTGTGACTATGTCTATGACTATGTCTGTGTCTGTCCGTGTGTCTGCGTGTATGTGTGCATGTAATGTGTGGCTTCCATTTAGCTTATAATCATAAAACATAAAAAGTATGCCTATTCATTCAGTTTTTTTAAGAACTCAAGCCAAGCCGTACTGTGTATAAATCTTAAAATGAGACAACAGCCTCAGATTGTGTTTGCAGAGAAGATGCCTCGCTGTATGTTTCCTCTGCTTCTCATAAACGGAGCCTGTGTGAGAGCGCTGGCTAAACATAGTTAGCCAACAGAGAGCGGGGCTTCGCACCTTCTAATTACTGCGACTGCATTCTTGACAGGGTAATTAATTCTGCTCGTGAAAGAGGAAAAAAAAATCACAATCAAAAGCTGCTTTCCGTTCCCCAGCGACGCTGCCGGTTCCCGAGGACGCTGAAAAAACGCTGGATTTAATTACAGGCTGACGCAGACGGCCGTCTCCCCACCTACAGCACACAGAACCAGAGAACGTCTCCTCCTCTTTGTAATAAGCAGATATCGGTGGCGGAGGAGAAACGTGTAGGGAAAAAAAAAAACCACACCTGCTCCATGCTCTAATTCCGCAGAACAGACTGCTAATTGCCCTTAACAATGCAGGCGCAGTTGCGTCAGAGCCCCGAAAGGCTTCGCAAATGCAAACCTGCATAATTTATAGCGCGGCCTATGAATATCACAGCTCTGCCGGATCCAAACCCTCACCCCACCGCCCCTCCGCCCCGACACTCCATCTTCACATGGAATAAGACCCGGTTACATACCTTCTCCCAGTGGACGATCTCCCAAGCGCCGTTCCTCAGCACTTTCGAAAAGCAGAAGGAGAGAGGAGACAGCATTTTTTTTTTGATATAGGCTCATAAATAAATCACCTTAAAGCAATGAGGGACATTATCAAGGCAAAACAACGCAGCGTAGATCGACGTCGTATCTCGGCCGAATATTTAAACTGAAGCCGTCGATCAGATCTGACAAATTCACGTATGGTAAACATGTAGAAGGTGCTAGATCAAATAAGGGCACCGTGCATAAATTCAGGAGGCCGGTAGAGTGCAGGGTCAATGTTGATGGAGGGAGATGTCAGAGTTAAAGCTGTGCGCTCATTTAAAAAATGGCAACATCCCATCAGTCACTGCTCTGCAGCACTCACATATGCATCCCCCACGAACGTGCTTCAGTTTCTGCTGAGCAAAGCCACGTTCTGATCAAAACAAAACCGACCTGCATATTCATCACCGATCTGCGCACTGCGCATCTTTCAGCACTGTATATTGCAGTTGATCCCAGTTTGGCAGATTAGGCCAAGCATACTGCTGTTCTAATTTCACCTTGTGAAGGTGCTGTAAATGAATCTTGGGCTGCGCTACGGAGCCTGCAGGTAGGCCTTACCTTGCGTTTCCTTCCTGTTTACGACGCTGTCTGCATTGTGCCGTTTCTAGGGAAAAGAAACGGGCAATGATTACACACTTTGTTCTACAGTGGTGACATCACATCTGGCCTGCCACCAACAAATATTCATCTTTGATGCTGCACAGCAGGAGTGTGTCTTCAGAGGGCAAAATCCAAAGATATACTCTTGGCCCTTTCTTTCCATTGACAAAAAACAAATACATTATTCAGATGCATCAAAAATTGTGATTGATATCCAGGTCTGAATCTGCACAAATGTCAATATACCTCCTACTAGTGACAGAATAACAAGTAATAACAATGAATATTTCAACGAGGAACCTCCTTTGTTTACACAAGTAAAATTCATCTTATTCAAGCAATATTTTATACACAGGAATAGGGAAAATATTTGGCCTGTCTGAACAATTTTTGAGAAGCATCTTGTCCTAGGAGCTGAAGCATCATTGCTGTGCAGTAACCTTAGGCAACTAGCACCATCTACTCGCCAGCCACTTCACAGATAATAAAAGAGACATTGTGTCAGGAACCAATCATTCAGATTTAAGCGCAGCTGCACAGCCCACCGAAGCTCTGGGGGCGAGAGCAGAGAAAGCGAAGGGTCAGCAGCTAGCATGGGGAAATGGAAGCGTGTCGGACACAGACACGACCCCCGCCCCTCTGTTTACACTCTTCCTTTGATCTCCCTGAATAACCGCCCCCCACACCCTCCTTAGCCGAGATGGCGCTGGCGGACCTGGGCTTGGCTCCGCTCGACCGGAACGGAGCGCCCGCGGTCAGAGATGGCGGTACGCGCGATCCGTTGGCTCGTTACCCCGGCGACGGGGCCCCGAGTCGCGCTCCCTTCTCTGATCTTCGGGACTACGCGCAAAAGCAAACCGCCTTTTGGGATATCTTCACCCAGTTATCCCCTGATCTGGGGTCAGTTCTCGCAAGAAACCAGTCTCCTCATTATCAGCTGCGCTCTGGAAAAAAAACTTTCCGTGCTCTGAAAACACGAACGCACAGAAAGCGAACAAAGCAGCGCGAGCGCCACGCGAGCCTCCCTCCGATGCTTTTCTGCGGGACTGATGATGCCCACCTCTGGGACTGCTGTAAGAACCGTGGGAAATGCTTTCGCCGTACAAAAAGCAGCCTATTCAAAGCCGAGGATTCCAAAGGGGTCAGCAATGCGCTGCCCACATTGTGAATTCGCCAGCTCTTGTTAGCACGCACTCAAAATTCTGCACCCATTTTGCACACATAGCGCGCTACGCAGCACTCAATACCCACCAGCCAGTAATTATTAATTGAAATACTTTCTGCACCCGGGGCCCCTGATTGTGTAGTGACTGCAGCTCAATAACAGAACCGCCCGTTACTGGAATACAGATACCTACTGACGGACCGAAAGTTTTTTATTTTGTTTATTTTTTACATCGATACAGAACCGCAAAGCCGTTTCGAAACACAAAAGGCGGAACCTGACCCGGCCCACAGACGCAACGCGAGAGTGAGAGCGTGACGCGTGGAGGAGGGGAAGAGACAAATAAGAGAGAGAAAACGGAGCGGAGACGGGGTCACCCAGTGGGAAGAAGTCCTGGGGGTGTTAGGCTTGGGAGGCAGGATGACTCAACCGCCACAGCGGAGGAGGCGGTGGTGGAGGGGGAGGAGGGGGAGGAGGAGGGGGAGGGGAGTGGGTGGGCGGAAGTGGAGAGCCAGGGAGGGCATCACTGTGGATTTCCCCTGGCACCGCAATTAGGACCGTGACCGCATCCGACCGCAGCCTCGGGGGGAAGCCTCTGCTGCAGGCCCCTGCACAAACGCGTCTGCGTCAACGAAATGAGCGAGGGAGCCCATCACACCCCCCCCCCCACCAGAGTGACGCACAGCGCAAACGGAACTGACCACTCTCGCTCCTCACTAGGAAATACCCCTCCCGTTCTCCCTCCGGTCTGACACTCCGTTTCTTTTCGTCACAGGGGAACGGCGAACGCCCGCGCGTTCGACCGCCGGGACCGTTCTCCTGACCCGCTGAGCCTCGCCTTTCTGTTGAGAGCGTGGGGCGGGGGTTGTGCTCTCCAAGCAAGGAGGAATGTAACCTCCCCTCCTGAGCTCAAATTAAACCAGTGGAACATCCCAGCCAGATGAGGCCACACACATTACTACAGTGCCTTTCAAAGGGATTTAAGGAAACCCTAGTGTGTGCAATTAGAATGCTTTTACTGTGAGCAATTAGAACGAATTCAGAATACACACAGGGCATGCAACGGTACAACTGCCACCGACTCTGGAAAAATGGGATCTCTATAGCTCATTAGCATAGCCCAAGCTTTAAAATGATGGGATGCTCATGACATTTGCCTCATTTATGAGAACGGGTCACAGATAATTATGAATGGATAAAAATGTAAAGATGCTCGCTCTTGATAACAGCGAATGGTGAAACGAAACACACACTGAGGCAGGGACATTATCAAGATAAGCAGGAAGTTAAAGGAGCATAACTACCCTCCGGAATATTCTCCGACCTCAAAACAGCTCATTTGCCCGAATTCCGCACTGCTGAGGACAGGAGGAGCACAAGTCGACTCAGGTCTCAGGGGGGGTTGGGGTGGGGGGGTGGGCGAAGGTTTGCTTTGGGCCGTTTCCAGAAAAGACCGAGAGCGGCAGATGCCGTTGGCGCGTGCTCCTTGGCGGCAGCTGACGGCCGCCCTCGTTAGAGTCTCCGCGGCGCCGAACGGGGGCGCGGGACACGCGTCACGCTCGGCTCCCGCGGGGGGAGGGACGACGCTACGGCGCGGAACGCTTGTCACCGCTCAGTCCCGCGGGTTTCAGTGTTTGTACCTCACAAGCACTAAGCGGAGGCACTGAAATAGGCCTTTTCAGGTCCCTGCACGGCTGCCCGCGTTTCATAGACGGCTCACGGGCTAAAGCTTCGGAGCCTTTTCATGCCAATGCAGACAATGACCTCACTCACAGTCAACACACAACATTGCACCATTAAAAAAAAAAAGACAATTTACAATTTACAATTCAATATCATTTAGTAGGAATAATTCATCAATTCATTCCTTGGGGTTATATTGTTTGTACCTCACAAACATTAAATAGAGGTACTACAATGGTCAATAAAGATCTGAGTCCCTACAGCAACATTGGGATATCCTGAAAAAAAAAAAACCCTGCGTAAAACTACGATTAATGTGCTTATTCATCCAGGGCCCAATGAGACAGCAGTGAGGCAGAGCCATAATTATTTTGTTTAAATCATACAGATCAAAACACAGCACAGCGCGATTCAGAACCGCCTTACGACGATTACCACCATGAATCACAAATTATTATAATAAAAGAGCTTCGTTATAAAGACACGCTTTCATTCACTCTTCTGTGTTCGCAGGAACAAGCGACGTCTTTTTTGGCTGAATGAAATAAGGACAGCCTAAATGGTGGGAGAGCCAGTTCTCTGTCTGAAAACAGGCCTTTCCCCAAGGATGGCCTTTAATTAAAAAGCCTGAACAAGGCATTACAAACCTCTCTGAAAAGCAGACTTGACACGTTTTCATCAAACGGAGCCATGCGTTCTGTTTTATAACTGCCTCCCACAAGTCCATAACAGCTTTCTGACAGCAATATTTTTCTTTTTTTTATATGACTCACAAATATGTCAACAGTTATCATTCACACTGATGCTGCCATTACACATGAAGAAAACCAAGTTGAGGGCAGCGACTAAAGACGACTGGATGTTTAAGGCCACTGCCTCCAGAACAGCTCGGCTCTCGGGTCCTGGAGGAAACGTTTACGAGCAGCGTATGAATCACGCCTCATGGCATCTCCGGCCCTGTACGTCGGCTGAATTAAAAGAGTGATAAAACACAGGCCCGGGAGAGGGGTTGTGACGGACAGAAGGGCTGTTCTGAGGGAAGGCCAGGGGGAAGAGTCCGTGTTTCGGTGCACCGCGGGTGAGACGCTAAACCAGCGACAGCTCGGACCAAAGAGTCAGCCCCGGGATTGCTGATTTTAGTCCCCCTTTCTTAGTTTTAGTCCCTCCTCCCTTAGTTTTGTTCCTCAGTACCTGAACACAATCCCTGCAATACAAGCTCATTACAAAGTCATAATACTCTGTACTTTTTGTTCATTTGACAAAAGGGGGGTGGGCGGATCGTACGCAAAGGTCCCGTGAGTCCTATGACTGCTGTTCTCGGCTGACCGCGAGCTTCTGTCTTGCGGCTGACGCGCACCTGGGTAAAATTAGAGCGCGTTTCGTCAGCTGTTCCCAGCGGCAGTTCCCGCTCCTCTCCACGAGCTCGGGATATGTCACAGGTTGCCATGGTAACCCCCTTCCCTCTCCCCACGAGGTCTCCCGACGCTGTTCCGCAGCCATCTCCTCTCCCCTGCGCCCCGAAAACAGAGCGGGGCCCGGCGGGGCGCCTCTCTTTTCCTGAATCCAAAACGACGCAGTCATTACCGCAGGGACAGGCGAGCGCCCCGGCTTCTCACCGTTTGCCGCGGCACTGCCCGATTTCCGGAAAAAGAAAAAAAAGAAAAGGGGAGAGCATCTGGGAGAGCATCAATCACAGGCAGGAGAGGCGGGGTCAGGAGAGCTTCTCTCACCCCCGCCTCCCTCCACCCCTTTTTTGTCTGCACACTTCTGGGAGGGGCGGGAGAAAGATGAACGTTTTTAATCAAGATGATGCAGCGATAAAAGCGGGGATAATGAGGGTGGAAGGGGGCGCTGCGGTGCATTCTGGGAAGGGGTGGATTGAGGACTGTGACCTAGGCTAACAGGGACGCTAAAGAGGAAGAGAAAAGGGAACCAGAGCGATGCAGGTGACCTCACCTGTTAGATAGACATGAGTACAGTAAATGGACATAATAGCCATAATTACATGGAGGTTAGGATGCCAAGGATGTATCACACTTCATGAAGAGTGTAGGACTAGCTATGAGAGAGAGAGAATTATCTATCATTTGGTTTGTACTAATTGTAAGTCTATTTATGTTCCATTAGTATAAAGATGATATCAATAAACTGAAATGGAAACGGAGAGTCTTCCCGAACTCTGTTCATCTTGCCTGTGAACTGCATCTGTGAGGGAGCGACCTTCACCGCGGTAACGAGGTACACGGTATGTCCCCTGGCCCCCAAAACCCTGCTCGCTCAATGATATTCGCATGCGGGGGGCCTCTGAAAAACGCTGGGCTGGCTGTTCATCAGGAGTGAGCGCAGGATTGGGGGGGGGGACGCCCCTGCGGGGGAATTACACTGAGGTGCTGACTGCAGAACTATCACCCAATAGAGTTCAAGCGCGCGGCAGACCCTACGGCACGCCATCTGCAACCGGACAGGTCCATTATAAAGACAGAGTGGGAACGGAGCACGTGCAGTGAGGAGGGGAGGGAGGGGCTTACAGTACAGACAAAATTATATAAGGGAAGGGTGTGAGAGTGGCTAGGGGAGGGGCTTAGACAAAAGAATTCAGGTGACCTGCGTCAAGATTTCATCGTCAGGATTGAAATGTTTTTCTCTTTTCACTTTCGATAAAGGAAGCAGATTTAACTCGCTTGCATTCTTAATGCGGTGCAGACAGGATGTCAGTTCCCTGTGGTGCGGCACTAACGCTGTGCCTATGGGCAAGAACCTCCATCTTCAACCATAATTGCAGCAACAGTTGCACTCCTGTCCCTGCAGGTACAAGCAAAGGCCACGCTTCATGCGCTGCCAGCTGGCCCGTGGATAAAAGCCGCAGTCATCTCGGGGAACAGTACCGTGTGCTCATCCCAGGGGGAGGGGCACGCTCTCCTGTGTGTGAGCGTGCAAGGCTTCTGTGTTCCTGTCCTCCATCGGCTGTGTGTGTGTGTGTGTGTGAGCACATGTACGTGTGGGCGTGCACGTCCCTTTTTCCTTTTCTCTGTCTCTCTCTCTCTCTCTCCGTTTGTCTCTCTCTCTATCTCTGTATCTCTATCTCTCCCTTTCTGTCTCTCTATCTCTCCTTCTCTCTCTCCGTCTCTCTCTATCCCTCTCTCTCTCTCGATCTCTCCCTTTCTGTCTCTCTATCTCTCCTTCTCTCTCTCCGTCTCTTTATCTCTCCCTCTCTCTCTCCAGGTCTCTCTCTCTCCCAGAACTGAGAGACCTCTGAGCAACAAGAGAGCCCTGTGATTAATGATAGTGGCAGGAGCGCACTCAAGCTCGCTGAAGCCTTTACTGCGGTCAGCAGCTCGCTTGCAGGGCTGAGGGAGAGGAGCTGGGCGAACCTGCCGCAGCCTCCTCATCGCCCCAGCCACCGCAGCTAAGCAGCTGCATGCTAACGGTGATCCAGCCGAATCAAACCACATTATCCTATCAGACAGGCTGTTTCCTGCAAAACAGCCCAGAGAGAGTGAGGGGGGCTCCAGTACGGTCAATATTTAGCTTCACAGCGACCCCCCCCCCCAAATCCACAATATTCTGGCAGCTGCTCGCCCCCTTTAGCAAGCGCTTTAGTAAGCGGGTGTGAACGGGACGGCTAGCTGTCCATTCGCCCGTCGCGTCCGCCCGTCACGTCAAACCCGCTCATCGTTCCGCCGTGTCCACGGGGGCCGCCAACTGACAGGTCTTCTTAACGCGGCGTGGCAGGCGACGGAGCGGGACGGCGGCGTTTGCGCCCGTCACACAGAGCCCGGAAAAGTGACCGGCTCGGCTGCGTGCCGGTCTGAGACATGGCGGGAGGTGGGGGGGGGGGGGGAGCCGGTAAATTTCCGTTTACATCAACGGCCACCCATCCGTCCAAATCAAATTTATAAATAACATCGACCTGATTTATTACATTCCGGCAAACGCGGGCGGGCGACGTTCACAGCCATGACACCAGAGGAAGTCCGGTGTGTCAGGACAGCCGGCTGAATTTAGTTTAATTATTCACACAAATCTCATATGCCTTGGCTGACACTTCAATTAAAAGTGAGTAAAAAATTCAGGGTACCATTAAATACAAGTTGGACCGCGGCCATCGCGAGATCTTGCTTTTAATCATTTCCAGACTCCAACTCCTTCAGAGAACTTCAACAGAAAGTGAAGCTGAATACATGATTAGCAGAATGTTCGAATGAAGACAGCCAGACTGCAAACTGCTCTGGGTTTTTAATTAATGAACAGCGCCTGGCTGGGCTGAATGTGGCTTTGGATAGCCGACCAGCTTGAAGCCCAGTCAAACTCAGTTAAATGAAAACTGATTCGCGGATAAGACAGAATGCCTGTGGAAGTGTGGGTTTGGGTAAGTATCTGATGCGGTGTGTTGGGTTAGGGTCCTCACCAGGTCCTCGATGACCTCTTTCACGGCCGCCACCACCAGGATGAAGAGCAGGGGGACCAGGGTGGTCCAGCGTCCCGTCGGGGAAACATCCGGAATTTGCTGCAGGAGGAGAAAAAACAAAAAAGAGACAGGGGGTCAGAGGACAATGTATTTTAATTAAATGAAGGCTTCAGCTGAATTTGTGCTGTGGAGACACCCATCCCCCCATTCCCCCTTAAGAAGCTGCAGCTATCAAGGACTGCGCCTCGGTGGAAAGCTTTCAACCTCCTAGCCTCTCGGCCCTGTCGAAAGAGCTTCATATTACTGAACAAATTAAATCAAGAATCCAAGAAGCACTGTGGGAAGTACGTAATCATTTTTAATTGCGGGCACTGCTTGTTTTTTTTTGCAATCACTGATGTCTATTATTCTATGCGTTTTGTGCATACTGTGCTGCCTTTTGGCCAAATCTCCTTTGTAAGCCAGATTCTATCTCAGTGGGAGGGCCTGGTTAATTAAAAGTTCAACAAAAAAATTATAAAATAGACATGGAATATGCTAAAGCGGCATATAAATATTTTGCTCATATTGTACCATTCCGCTTGTATGATGCCAGCAGGGCTTTGCACAAAACCTCAGGCTTTGAATACCAACAGCAATCAAAAACCTGCCAGCTTTCTTCCATTAAAAATACATAAAAAAGGAAAAGATGGCAGATAACACCTGAGGCAGTACATTTCAGTAAATGGGCAGTCTCCACTCTGCTGAGCTTTGACCTGGTTTCGTCTCAACAATATGTGGTGCATTTAAAATGACAGCATCACTTTGTGATTAAGGCCCTGAATGTCAAATCTGTGCATTCAAAAGGAATCGGAAGTGAAATGAATTATAATCTGGGCATTAACCCTCCCTATATGATACGCAACAGAAAACCCAGTGTGTGCACTGTGCAAAGCTTCCAATAGAGATTTTGAGGTGCTGCCTTCTGTCCGAACCATTAGCTTTATTGTGAAAAAGGACAAAGGATTTCTTTAAAATTTAAACGGCAATCAAGTCCCCTCACGTTTTGTCTGTTGACATGTTAGGATACAAACAGAACACTACTCAACGATTCAGCACGTGTCAAACAGATTTAAAAAACAATGAGACGATAATGAGGATTCGATGCCTGCGTTATCAATACCTGGGGTTGGCAACCTCGTGTTAAGGAAGTTTCTGTTCCCAAAGGCTGCAGCTGTCAGCGATACCGCCCCATTTGACCGCATTTCCTTCTGTCCTACAGGCTAGGGTTACAGTTCCACCGCTCAAGATGCGTGGCCTACCTGTAGCCCGTTGTTTAGCCATATTCGAACAAGCGTTCGGCGCATCAGAGCTGAGAGGGTGCAGCCGCAGACTCTCGTTGGTTACTGCGGTTCAATCGGCCCTCGAGATGGCCCCTTCCGTGTTGCCTAGTTACCTGGTCGACCTTGTCAGACCGTTGCATATTTAAAGGCCCCTTTGTTCTTCGCTCCGAGGTTCGGCACTGTGAACGTAGGCGTGTGCCTTAGAACGTGTTCTGGTTTCCCGGCTTTATTTGAGCCGAAGCTCTACACGGTTCCATTTTAATTTCAGACTTGGGAAGTGCTGCCCTAAAATAAATGGCTATCGTAGCACCTATTGACCACACAGAAGGCCTGAGCTCAGGTTTATGCATCTCCCAGGGTAGGGACGCCACTTGGGCTCACAAAACAAAGGGGAGGGTGGTCAGGTGGAGGAGGTCAGGGCACCAAGTATGGGACTCGGTGGCATGACCTCTAACCTCTGACCCCTGAAATCCAGCCTACCTGCAGGAGAGCGATGAACAGGAAGAAGGAGTTGGCTGCCCTCCTGAACTGAGAATACAGAAACCTTGGCAGGAATGTGAGGACATTGTACTTTGCGGTGCTGAAGAGAAACAGGAGAGAGAGACAGACATTCATGTTTGGTGGAAACTGAAGCCAGTTTAGGTTATTACAAACCAATAATGTGGTAATAACATGTGAATAAACACATTTTGCATGGTATATGAATGGATATTAAAGCCATCATAACACAAATCACAGCTACTTTTCACACTAAACTAATAATACTGAGTTTTGGTCAGCTGATTATCATTAGACTTAAGTCAATTAATTGAATATTTACTAACAGGAAGATTATCATGCAGTTTCATTGTAAGTATGCTGGATTTTATTAATTATTGACCTTTCTATCTGAAGCTATTTCACTGTGAATAATGCTACAGAGAGTGACAAATAGGTTACACAATTTTCTTGTTACCTTTCTGAAAAGTGTCATACCTTGTGCAGTCACTCTTAGTTAGAGTTATTCTCATGCTGTACAAATACATTTCAAGGACGGCAGCATTAATGCATCAAAGTTCATGCACTCCTGTCAGTCTAACTACAGTGGATGGTGGGAGGGAAAACACAGCACACGGGGCCTTTCAGAAAATCCCATTTACCAGAGTTCTGTGCTTGTCCGGTACACTCATACATCATTCACTAACCTTTAGAATTAAACATTTAGAATGACCTACTCCTCGAGCCCTTAAACAGTACTGCTGCAGGAAAATGCCAGCGTCTGGATTTAATGCAGATTCATAGAAGTTTCCAGAAACCATTTTTTCTTTTCTTTTCAGTAATCACAGAAAAAACCATGGACTGAAACAGAAGCACAGCTTTAGCTTCACATGCATAGCACTATAGGTAAAATCATGAAAAAAGCAAGATATACCTGTACAGGCAAACGTATTGGGACAGATACATAATTTGTTGTTTTGGTTCTGTACACCAGCACACTGGATTTAAAACAAAACATTGAATATGTGGTTAAAGTGCTCACTGTCAGCTTTAATTTGAGGGTATTTAGGCTATATCCAAATGGAGTGATCCATGTTTAATTTCAGCTCTTTGTATACACAGTCCCCCATTTTCACCTCCAGGACAGCCTGAATGCTTTGCAGCATGGATTCAACAAGGTGTTGGAAATATTCCTCTGAGATGGTCTATGCTGACTTGATAGCGTCACACAGTTCCTGCAGATGTTTCAGCCACGCAGATATGAATATAAATACCCTAAATTCTAAAATTAGAGTTGACAGTCCGCACTTTCACCTCACCTGTTCATGATTTCATTATGTCCAATCTGGTGTACAGAGCCAAAACAACAAAGATTGTGTCATGGTCCCAATACTTTTGCATATATACACAATATATATATATATATATATACATATACATATATATTCTAACTGACAAAGTGGTAAATATAAATAATATTTAAAGAATAATTTCAGAAGGGGCAGTTAAGTGCGACGGGGTGACATGAGCTACGGTATGGTGCGTCTGACAGAGCCTGCAACCTGCCCCGGGTCCTGATTTATCCCTGTATTACGGCCGGGCAGCACGGCCACTTTGGAGGAGATATATGTGATGATCAGGCCCGGGCTTGCTTACTTTTGGCCGCAGCCAGGAAGAACAAATGCAGCGGGTCACCCCTCTGACAGGGGGCGGGCCGAGAGACTGACAGACACACTTCATCACACACACACACACACACACAGTCACAGGAATATACCAGCACACACACTCCATCACACACATACACCCGATCACAGATACACCAGCACACACACTCCATCACACACATACACACAAACACAGGAATATACCAGCACACACACTCCATCACACACATACACACAATCACAGGGATATACCAGCACACACACTCCATCACACACATACACACCATCACATCACAGGAAAATACCAGCATACACACTCCATCACACACATACACCAGCACACACACTCCATCATACACATACACACGATCACACACATACACATGATCACTGATACACCAGCTGTACCACAGAGATACACACACTGGCACCATCACACAAACATGCACGCTGGCTTCATCAGTTTCCAGAGAAGGCACTCGCCCGCAAACGTGTCTCCAACCAGAGACCCACTCACAGCCACAGACAGCTGCACACACACACGTAACACAGACAATGACAGACACGCCCAAAAACCGGCAGCTACAGACACACAGGCCTACACAGACTGACAGGCGTGAACACTTTCCACACAGAGAGAGATATGTACACAGACACTGACAGATATGCACACTTAAAAACACAGAAAAAGAACCACCGAGCTGTTTTCAGAGGTGCACACACACCCGCAAACACACACAAATGCACACGCACACACACTTCCGTTAGAGGAGCATACTGTATAAGCAGGCACACACTGACAGAGACAGACTCTCCGTCATTTCCCCCTGCACCAGGGAACAGCACACGAAAGCTTCAATGAAGGTGTCCGCTCATTCACACAGAAGGCTGGGGGAAAAAAATCATCTGCGGCTCCCTAACAGCTGCAGCCTGGGTCCACACACACACACACACACACACACACACACGCATGCACACACGCACTCGCTTCCCCTCACACTCATCCACACTCACAGGACAAAGAGTGTATCACAGGGCAAAGAGTACCGCATCTACAGTGCGGCTCATTATGGAGGCCATTCAGAAATTTCCCGTTCACACGCCAGCACACAATCCCTCTCCCCCTAGGATCAGGGAATCCAGGGCATCACTGAACATGACGCACAGAAGGCCAAAAACGCATCACTAATACGAAGAGAGGGGGAGAGGAAGGGAGAGGAAAGAGCGAGGGGAGAGGGGGAGGAAAACGGAGGAGGGAGGACAGAGGAAGAGAGAGAAGCTTCCCTCCTTTAAGGAAGACTTAGGATTGAAGAACTGGGATCTGGCTCAATAAGGTAAACATACCACCATTGCAAAACACTTCACTGTGCTAAAGCGCTAGAAGAATTCATAGCACAAAGGCGGCCATAGCTAAGTGGATAATCTGCAAGACCAATCAGTTTGTGAGGTTCTTGTGCACTAAACCATGAGCAGGGAAGTGTGCAACATTGAGGAATGCAGACCAAAATGATGTCCACCACTTCCTTACCTTTCTTTCTTCCCCTGCTTGCTTTCTCTCTACCTCCTGTCCCCCAAACCATTCATCTCTCTCTTCCCACATTCTTAATCCCTCCCCTATATTTTTCTCTCACTGGCTCCATCATTGTCATGCTCTCTTTGCCCATCTCTCCCTCCCTCCATCCCTCTCTTTTTACATCACAAAATCTAATCTTGTTGCCAGTTTCATTCTCACCCCCCCACCCCCCCCACCCCCCACTTTGCTAAATGTCCTTGGAGTGACAAAGACCTTCTTTCACGGTCCCTCAATAACAATTAAGCAAGTGGCTCTTTTCATTTTCTGTTTGTGGCCCGCAGACCAGGGGAAGATACTTCACTTCGACAAGCTGAACGCAATTTCATAACGAATACGCTAATTAAAATTTCAGCGTGGGCTAAAAAAAGTCGGCCTTTCAAAATCCGGCAGGCAGACCCCCTAGCTTCGTGCTTGCTGTACTGATGTATAAAGCAGCACAAGCTTATTTTTAAACTTCAAATAAATACAAACTGCAAATAAAATGACTGGGCTTATCTGTCTGAATGTTGGCATTCTGTATCTGTGAGCGTGTGCTCTACGATGCTCAGTAACCTCAACCTTCAAAGCACTATACCAAACCCAGAGAGGGAGGCTGGCCGCTTGTCTGAGGTCAGCTTCTGTGGTGCGGATTTCAAAATGGACGTCACCTCCTCTGACCCCCCATTAACGTTTCAACTGAGAGTGTAATCAGGGCAGACCATAACGACCCAGAAGCAATCCCTCTGATTTGTCAGACAGACACGTTAAGTCCGTCTAATCCACAAAAAGGAAGAAACGGTTCTCCGCTCATTCACAACAAACGGTGAATGGTTGAGCTGATGGGTTTTCTTGGTAAAAGAAACTCACAGAAATCAAAAACGAAAAAATAAAATAAAATAAATCTCCAGAACACTTAACGCTTGTTTGTGTCTGAGATTTGACAGAACGGCTCATCCCTGTTCAAGAAACAAGGCTTAAGGTACAAGGCTTAAGATGGCGCAAAAGACTCGGGGATAGAAAAGCATCTTATTCAGCTGAAATATTTTTAAATGCTTTTTTTAGAGTGTGTACTCTACTCAGATATGATGTGAAATGGAAAATGGATCAGGACCCAGAAGCCTTTTCTCGCTCCTGATGTTATTCTTCAGGCCAGGCATGAAACCTCAGTCATACACTAGGCAAAAGGAAGCGTATCAGAGCACCATAGATGTAAAAAAACAGATAATGTCCCTGTGCTTAGATTTACTCAATACAGAAACAAACATACCAACAGCATATCAGAGGTTTGAATTTATAGCAAAAACAAGACGTGACACAATGAAAGCTGTGAGAAACCAATACACATTGAGAAAAGTACAATATTATCCTCATACAGATAATATTATCATCGGTATTAGTTATCAGTTCATCATCATCACTAATAATCATCATAATCATCATCATCATCATCTGCTACCAATGCATTTCACACACCTGGGAGACATGCCAGCCATTGAGTCAGAACACATGTAAAAAGGTAGTAGACCCTAAATGTAGTACTTTGATCATCCACAGTTACAATGCAATTAATGATTCTGACAGTTACTGTTTGAAATCAGTTGCAAGTGTACTGCAACTAGCCAATGTTAGCTGTAAGATAGCATTATATCACCAACGATATTGTTTACGCTTTAATTCAGAATACTATGAGCTAGCCATTACCTGCCAGTTGTCCCCAGCCAGCAAACACAGCAGTGGTCTTCAGATTGACATTACACATCACCTGGTCATCACTAGAGCAACGGCAAGCAAGTCACGTCATCTCTTTACAGCTGCGTATCATTAGAATTAGATCATTAAAAAAGTATCTAGCTGATGTCAACAGCCAGCCGTGCAGGAATTACCCACTGGACAGATTTGTTTGGCTGGTCTGTGCTTTTACCGCAGTTATCAACCTTAACAACTACACAACGGCTTGGAAACTGTAGCCAAGCCATCTGGAGCAGGGTTGTCAGCAAGCCATCAGTGACATCCAAAAAAGGAAAGAAAAAAAAGAAAGAAGCCTTTTCTATCTTTTCCCATCATGTCACGCACAATTAAAAAGATTGTCTAAAATTCTCAGCTTTTTATCTGATTAAAAATGGGATGATATGATTACTATTATTTACTACTGTGCTGGGGTAAAAACAGCTCAGCGTTTCTTTAAATAAAACCTCAGGAATGAAATTCTCCAATGCAGTCAGTCAATCTGTGGGGTTTTACACCTCATATGTAAACAATTCTTTCATAATCATTATTAGCATGATTTCCCTCAGGAAAGAAAAGACACTGTAGCCTACTGGATTATTTTCTGAGAAAGAAAAGCTAATATAGTGTAGAGCTCAGCAGAGAGACTGCCATTAAATATTTAATTCCAAGTCCTACCCCCTAACTGCATTTCTTTAATGTTTAAAGTTGCAGTAAGTTTGTTGTAAGAACACTGTAGGTCATATTTGGTTATATTTCCTTCACATCCTGACCGATATCAATAAATTAAATGGTCTAATAAAAAATATGGTCCCTCTAACTGCCCCAGAGTCTGAAATCAGCCACTCCAAATTTCACCACGCCTGAATCTTAACAACCAATCCGGACAGCTGCCTGTGCCATGCCTCCACAGTGCTGCCAGAGCAAACAGGGTGGGCGGGGCAAGGGCTACAGAGATAAGCAGAGCATGAATGAATGAATTTATGAATCCTAACTGCCACAGGCAGCAAGTGGACGACCACAATAAGCCAAAATAAAGCTTCGGCAACTTCAACTCGGTGAAGAGGAAGCCCACATAGCTCTGAATTGTCATGTTACACATTCACACAGTGCGGTGTGCTCCCAAGAACACAATGGCAAAATCAAACCTAAGAACAGAACTGGCGACATTCTGGGTTTTATTTCGCAAAATTGCTGCAGTGTGGTGAACTTTGCTACCCCCTCAATGGATATGTAAGGGTGGGGGAACGGGGGGGATTGTTCCTCCCAGCTCTGCTGATGGTGTGGAAATGGCGGGAACAAGGGGAGTATCATGCAGCGAAGCACCGCAATGCGCCAACGCCCCAGCGCCGCTAGCCCAGGGGGGTCTCTGCAGCGCTCTACGCATCTGAGGGGAACTCCAGCAAAAACCTGGCAACCCACACTTATTATTCAACTCCTTTAGGCTCTACAAAACTGTACAGCAAGCAGCTGCTGCCAAAACAATTGGGACGGGGGCCAGTGGTACCTCACTGGCCAGCCTAGATGTATTGAATGGCCTGCTCCTTATCAAATGCTCCC
Source organism: Anguilla rostrata (assembly GCF_018555375.3). Taxonomy (NCBI): domain Eukaryota; kingdom Metazoa; phylum Chordata; class Actinopteri; order Anguilliformes; family Anguillidae; genus Anguilla; species Anguilla rostrata. The sequence continues at coordinate 14,416,155 of NC_057937.1, forward strand.
ATGTTCTTAGGAATTGAATTAGTCTTAAAAGCAGTGCACATTAAAAAAAAAAAAACTTTTAATTTGATACTTCAGGACCTTCATGGCCTTTGACCTGACTTGGCAGTACAGGCCCTCACCTGGAATGGTCGCCTTACCTGACACGGTTGTTGCAGAACTTGGTCAGCTGGGGCTGGTTGATGAAGATCAGCCTGGCGTCCTCCTGATCGGCCAGAGAGGTCTTCTCCGAGGCGTCCTCCGTCTTCTCGTACCCTGAGGGGGGCAGAAAACAGACGGGAGGGGTGTAAGGAGTACGGTATAAGGAGCAGCGGGCTCTAGTCAGCAGGCCGCATGGTTTGAGCCTCGGGCATTTCTGGCAGGGCGACAGGCTGCCTGAGAGCAATACCCAATCCCCATTTCTCCGGTCGATAACGGCATCTTTCCCGCCATCTGTTCAGAGAATCATTTCTTTCTGCATGGCTACACCATAAAAAAAAAACAGACCCAGCGTATTCTGTCCGAGCGTACGGGATTCTGTTTTACTAAAGCGAATGACCCGGATTGGCCTGTCAGGCTCGCTGATGTACTGAGATCCTGAGATTCGCGGTGCTGGCACGCAGGCCTCGGTAAAGGGGGAGGGGAATGGAGTCTCCGTTCGTGGTGACATCACGGTCATCAGCGCTTTAATTTGATTATAATTGTGACTGCAGACTGAGGAGAGCTTGCGGACTTCCGGATTAAAAAGCTGCAATTGGAACACATGCAAGAGCTGTGTGAACTGTTCTATTCGGAGCTCTGCTAAGTTCTGCACAAAAATGACATCACCTCCCCCCGATACAAACTTGTGAATGATAAGACAAGGACCCCTGGCGCCACACCACTGTCCTAAAGCCACACTGTTGCCACATACACTTCAATGAGAGAGAGAGCAGAGGCATACAGAGAGAGGCAGAGAGAGAGAGAGAGAGACAGACACAGTGAGAGAGAGAGAGAGACAGACACAGTGAGAGAGAGATAGTGAATGACAGAGTGGCTTAGGGAATCATGCTTTGGGAGGGGATTATCGCCATGGAGACACGCTGCTGAAGCGAAATCCCCGCTGGATCTGACCCCGCAGGAAATCCTCCGGGAGCTTCCCGAACGCGTCAAACCGCGGTGACGGGAGCGAGCGATCCCGATTACATCACGTCCTCCCGCAACGAGCCCGGTGACGCAGCAGGAACTGGCGGCTATGCGCTCACATTTCTTCCACGCCGCCATCCCGCCGACAAAGAGGGCCTGTCCCACGGACGAGCTCATCTCCCACAGCACAGCTTCGACAGTACAACTCCCACAGCACAACTCCCTCAGCACAGGTCCCTCAGCACAGCTCCCTCAGCACAGCTCCCTCAGCACAGCTCCCACAGCACAGCTCCCTCAGCATAGCTCCCACAGCACAGCTCCCACAGCACAGCTCCCTCAGCACAGCTCCCACAGCACAGCTCCCTCAGCACAAGTCCAACACAGCACAGCTCCCACAGCACAAGTCCCACAGCACTGCTCCCACAGCACAGCTCCCTCAGCACAGCTCCCTCAGCACAAGTCCAACACAGCACAAGTCCCACAGCACAGCTCCCTCAGCACAGCTCCCTCAGCTCAGCTCCCACAGCACAGCTCCCACAGCACAGCTCCCTCAGCACAGCTCCCACAGCTCAGCTCCCTCAGCACAGCTCTTACAGCACAGCTCCCTCAGCACAGCTCCCACAGCACAGCTCCCACAGCACAGCTCCTCAGCCAGCTCCCACAGCACAGCTCCTCAGCACAAGTCCAACACAGCACAGCTCCCACAGCACAGCTCCCTCAGCACAGCTCCCACAGCACAGCTCTCTCAGCACAGCTCCCACAGCTCAGCTCCCTCAGCACAGCTCCCACAGCACAGCTCCCTCAGCACAGCTCCCACAGCACAGCTCCCTCAGCACAAGTCCAACACAGCACAGCTCCCACAGCACAGCTCCCTCAGCACAGCTCCCACAGCTCAGCTCCCTCAGCACAGCTCCCACAGCACAGCTCCCTCAGCACAGCTCCCACAGCACAGCTCCCACAGCACAGCTCCCTCAGCACAGCTCTTACAGCACAGATCCAACAGCACAGCCCCCGCTCTCCTCCCGCTTCTCCAAACAAGGATAACCCCAGAAAGAGAGGAGCACGAGTGGGGGGGAAAAAGAGGAGGAAAGGTCCGGTAGAGATGCAGAAAAAGGGGAAGACAGGGAGGCAGACGGAGGTAGAGGGAGCGAATAGACGGGAGAGAGCCGGACAGAAAGAGCAGCGGTCTGAAGTCCTGATAAGTCTGTGTGAGCCTCCCGTCTGGAGCGCTCAATGCTAGTGGGCTGGTCTGGGTGGAGAACAATGGCTCTCCTATTTCAGTGTTTACTCCACCACTTGCGTAATCTACCAAACAGCCCTGATCTAATTAGTGTGCCAACATGAGGGCAAGTGCGTTCTTTGCCCACGGCCATATGGGCACTGCTAGTACAAGCACATTTGCACGCATGCCCACACACACAAGCCCGCATGCATACGTATACAAAACCACCTCTATGGCAACTTTTTCGTAATTCCTGAACTCTGACAATGTATTCCTGACCAACGCACAATGTTTACATACATTTGGCAGAAACATTGGTGCAATATTAAAAGGCCATTTAGTTGGGTTGTCCCCAGTCCCACCTTAAGTCACTATTTTGTTTGTTTAACTCCTTGCTTGTTTCTTATAAGCAGAGAAGAAGAGAAAAAGAAAAGAAAAAGAAAAACATACTTTTGTGGTCCTCGATCTGAAAGTCAGACCAGTCTGTGATCCGAGACCGTTATGGAGTCATGGTGCTTTTACAAAACTGAGTATTTCAATCCTTATGAGTAAACCTAGTCCGGCCCTCATAAAATGATCGATTTCAGCCCAGCCACCCACTCCTGACATCAGAGGTCATTATTTACGGTGGCCTAAGAGAGCAGTCTGGATGCCAGAGAGTTACTCATGAACCGAGCGGCTTTAGTACTGCAACAGGGCAATAATTCAGCGCGGAGCCGCGCGCGCGGGCTTCTTCTTTCCTTCCTTTAACGCGCTAATCGATGTGCTGCCCGAAGCGAAGCTGCCATGGGCTTGGTCGACGGACCACGGCGTACTCTCATTCCTGCAAGGCTACGGTCGTTTCCCAAGACCATAAAGCAATGGGTGCTCTGGCTAACGCTGTACAACTTGTCCGGCCAGTCTAAAGTTACGGAGAAGGCTTTGCGGTGAGCAGGAGTTGGGAGCAGGCCTCTCAAAGCCAGCTTACCAGCAAAGACTCGCCATCAGGACGCTAAGGCTCTAAGAGCGCGCCAGAGTGAACGATAAACGTCCAGAGCGATGCCGTTCCCCGAAGCCTGTCAGTGAGCTTCTGCCTTCCTGGGTTACCTACGGATTATCAAGAGAGAAACGGCCATTTTGTGCCTCTGTCTCTGGGTGGGTAAAAGGTAAAGCACGGTTTTGTTTTCGAGCACAGCACATCAATATTTGTCCTGACACCGCTGCATGAAGCTAGTTGACGTTTTTGTCCCTGAGGCTGTCTGGTAAGAGAAAGAAGAGACCGTAAGCTACAGACTAGCTCAAACAGGGGGCGTGCCCTGACTTTGTTTCATTACTGTAGGTCAGCATGTAAATGCTTGTGATAATAGGCGATTTGATTTTCAAACTCGGTACAGGAACAAAGGCACAGCGCATAAACTATTTATAGGCCATTTTGGCATTTGTGCTTTTTTAAGTGGCAGACTCTTAAGAACCAGCATTCTGAACCACCTACAGTTGGGGACAATGTACAAGCTTCACTGCTCAGTGAGTGGCACTTCTGTACACCTAGGGATGACAACATATTAAATCCACCCCAGGGCACCACGGCAACCATCCCTGTAGGGCCAGGACAACTCAGAATGAGATTAAAGGCACCATCAGCTGCATATGGCAAATCCCTGACTCTAAACCCAGATGGTCACTTCTTGAAAGATCTCAAGACACTCTCACCTTACTGGCTGAGAACAGCACTTTCAGTAGCCTCAGTAAAACCACCAGAGACATGCCAGTTTAGACACCGGACAGGTTCTCAGAGGAAGGTTTGTGAAAGTGTAACACAAACACACATCTCACTATTCAACCAGCATCTCATAGTTCACGTATGCAAAAAAACCCTGGTTTACCGCTCTGAACTGCACTGCTTCTCCCAGGCCTGTAGCAAAACAGTACAAGACTGGCACTCAAGACGAGGAAACCCCTGACAATTTTATCTTGTGAGGTTGAAGACAGAAAAATCTGAAAAGTCTGTGTGTGGCAGTTGTCTCACACCTGGTGTCTTCGGTCTAGTGTACACAAAAGTAGAGCACATGACTTTGCGGAAGTGGAGCAACTATTATCAAAGGTTCCTCTGGTGGTGGAAGCCTTCATGAAACCAAAACTGGGTACACTGATCATATGACAGAGCAGTCTCGATTGGTCCAATCAAGTCCGCGAGTGATTATGGGCGTTCCCATTATGGCGTTCATGGAACCTCACTCTTGCGTCTCTCGTTTCCACAGGAAAGCAATCCTGTGGTGGGAATAATTACTGCCACTTAAAATGAAGGCCTGTCAGTCTCAGACCTGTCCTGTACCCGCAGTGAACTCTTCACTTTCTCATCAACACTGGTGTCAAGTTTACAGAGGGATGGAAAAAGGAGAACTTTGGCTGGATGTCAAGTGCATCGCTACGGAAAACAAGCCATTGAAATAAGGTCACGCCACCTGATCACACTGCACATGTTACCAGGAATACGAATGCATGTTCACCATTAGCTTCAATACATTCAGCCTACAAACTTCCTTCATATTTTATATACATGCACATACATGTGCACTTTGTCATTTTGTCAGTCACAGTGTGGACGGTTGATCTGTGTTCTATGACCCATCAACCACATTATGTCCAACTATGACTGTGGATTGCTCTGTGAGCAAATGTAATTTTAGCAATCTACCAATTGCGATTGTCCGTATGACCTCATTTTATTTATGGCCTATATTTAAGAACAGGAAAATGAATACAACTGAAATAATGATTAATAGCGACTGTACTCAAATCAAATAAGTACTTAGATCAAACACAATCATGAATAACTCATTAAAAATAGACTGCCTAAATATGATAGCCATGTAGCCTAGGTTATGTACCGATAGAGATAAGGAAAATCTAACCTACTTGACAGCATGTTTGCCGTGTCATAATTATGGAAGCCTAGAAGACGAATCTTAAATCACTGGCAGCAAACTAATTTATTAATATAAAATATGAGCCAAGTCATTGTCTTAAGCGTTAGATTAATATAGTAACAGCATATTCTGTTCAAAGTGTACTGAGCCACCTTTATTAAAATGATGCCAGGATGCCCCAAAGATTACATCGCACTGAGTCTCCGGAAACCAAAAACCTTAATAGAAATCATGAGTGGTAATTACTTTACCTTCCATACAATAGCTGTCGGATGACTGCAGGACTGGCCTTGGCCTGCAGTTTCTTCAGTGGGAGTGAGAAACACTCGTTCTTTGTGGTGCGAACTCTTGGTTTAATAAAGAAACCACTCAGTTTTGTTGCTGTGGATAAGCTTACCTACCTCTCCGGTATTAAATCCTTTCCACTAACAATGTTGAGTGCAGACAAAATCCAACAAAATAGTTCCGGATATCACCCTGAGACACATCCGGTCACTTCACATTAACAAGCCTTTTAATAAGTTACCGCTGGTGAATGACTGACACAGACTCTCCAGCCTGTCTGCTTAGATGTGTCTCTGACAGGTGTCAATCTGCAGAATACGGTCCATCGGATTGCATAGTCCGATCTGTTTAAATGCAAGGCAGTCAAGCTTAAAAATCTAAAAATGTGTAATCACATGATTAAAATGAACTAATCAGAGGGGGCGCAATGTAAGTGCTCATGACTAGCAAATGAAAACCTTGATAACGAGGAAAGAAAACAACTTAAAACCACCTGAACATTTCAAAAACGTCACGTAGAACACAAACTTACGTGTGAAGTAGCAGATTTAAGATCTGGATCCACAAAGAGCTGATGCCAGGCAACGCTGGTATGACATCAGAGAAAAACCTCAAATGTTCCCTGAGGAGCTCCCAAAATAATACACAGATGCAAAATACAGAGATAACATGGTTTATGGACTGGCACTGTGTATAGCATGGATGGATAGCTATTACAGATACTGCCCATTTGTTACATCCAATATGATGGCAATGCATGACTGTTACAGCTACCTTACAACCTGCAACACAACTAACACCTTTTTAGCATAATTATAATGTAATAACTGAGCATAATGTAATTGCATATACTGTAATAAAAATGTAATAAAATTATAATGCAATAATCTGCCTACAATAAAATTTTGAGTGGATAACTTTTTACGTATAATGTTACGTAAACACATTACACACAAAAAGCTATGCTCCTCTTGGCTGTCCACCACCAGGATTAGCAACCCAAGTTACCCAAATTATTACGCCATGCGCACGTTTTTATTACATTATAGGAAGATTATTACATTATGAGTTTTTATCACTTTTTAAATTACATTTTATGTAGTCATTACATTATGTACCATTATTACATTATGAGTCGCTACACGCATGCTGATAAACACACTAAACATGCATTAATGCAGCGACGTACGCTATGCAGCTCAATGCCTGCATGAACCAGCTGGCAGACCTCATATACTTAATCATCCCTCTCATACTGCACATCCCATTAAAAATATGCATGGCACTTGAAAGGGATACAGACCCATGCTGCCTTGTGGGTCTCTTTGATTGGCTAATTCCACTTGACATGCTGATTTCTCCTCTAGTTTAGGGGGCGGCAATCCCAAAGCGATAAACTCGCCACGAATACGTCTCCCCACTCTGAATTTAAACCTGGCTGAAAGGAGGAGACAGCAGCACGTCACAGATAGTGTTTTTCTGCGGGGTCGACATCAAAACCCTGCTAAAATGAACGGCTTTGAAGCTCACTCCGCACATTCGGGGTGCTTTGAAATGCAGCTAGCGAGAACTCTTTTTGTTCTCGGGCCAAGGAAACAAGGACACGGCTCACAGGACTCTCCGGACGGTAACTGAAGTAGGACATCCTGTCACAAAACTACTGGACTGTGCTGAATATTTCACACCGCTTACCATATCGTTAGCATTTAATCATTCTAGCGAACTGCGACAATGCCTTCAACCACATTCAGCAAGCCAGTGAATCGCTGCTGCTGATCAGGTGCTTCAGTGTACGCAACACACACGTGGCTCTGATTGGTCTAGTTCAGGGGTGGCACACCCGACCCTGAAAGATTTCTGACTCTATTAAATAATTTCAATCTTAGATCATGAACTGAAATGTAATCCACTCATAATGATTTCTGATGATATTCTGAGTGTATAAAAACAAATAGTACACGACCAATGTATCAGAGTTCCACATCAAAAAATCCTGTTTGAAACACATTTGAGGCACACTGTTTATGTTCAATGTTAAAATTAAAGAGACCTGTTACATGCAGTAGAATAACTGGCACTGATTTGCACCGAGAATTAGACCAGATTTTGGCAGATGTTACTGCAACCATGTATGAAATGCAATGTTGAAAATAGCATTAGAGTGCAATGATCAGAAACTGAGTCTCAAAACACCTCCCGTTCGTACTCCCACGCAGCCTAATGTGCGAGACAAAAACATCGCGCACTAGCGACACGTTCCATGTGAAAAATGCACAGCCGTGACCAGCGTTACACCACAGCAACGCGCCCAAAAGCGGGGCCCATCTAGAGAGGATGTCATTCCCAGAAAGAGACTTTAATCTGGTTTTGGAGAGCACTCCAGCGGTGTCACAGATGGGGCGTACTGAAGGCTAGCGCGTCGGCACCCAGGTTCGAGGGCCCCACTCCAAACCCGGAGAGGAGAGGGGTTGCTGCCAGATCTCACAATAGCGGCTGAAGGATCAGCGCGGTACGTGAGAAGGTCTGACGAACGGCGCTCAACAACGACCAGTGGGTGGGGGGAGGGTTCTGGGGGTGAGGGGGGGAGGGCAGGGGGTTTCAGTTACGATTGTTTGTGCGGTTGATGAGATGAGACACGTTTGCCAGACCCGCGCTGAAAGCCGATCGCCATGGCGAGCGAGGACAGCCGCACCTGCAACCCGCCGTCGGTGTGCCGTGGCCCCGCCCCCGCGGACCCTCCTATAGAAGTCACTCCGCTTCCCTTACCGCCATCTGCAACGGTCAGAGGGACGTTACAGGATCAGTCATCGGCTGTAACTGGAACCCCGCGACTGTGACTGAACGTTTAGAAGAAAGCGCGTGGCTATCGGGAACCGCAGGGAGAGGAACCGTGACGAACGCTTTCCAGTCGACCGCAGTAAAAAAAAGAGGAGGGAACCGAAAACTAGCAGCGTCATAAAACCCTGTAATCGGAGATGTCGTTCGGCAATTCCCTGCTCGCCTGCGATATGCCCCGCCCCCTCCTCTCCCCACCCCCCCGTCTCCCTCCCGTCTCCCATATGAATGCGGGGAAACGGAGTGGAACTCGTGTCACGCCTCCTCCGCCTCGATCCAGCCTCCCCCCTCCTGTATCGCTCCCGCCCGACTGCGTCACACCATCCCGGGGAATTTCGGGAGCGGGGTGCCGGTGCTTGTTTATCGTTTGCGCCTCGGCTTAGAGCAGGGGCGCTGCCCGCTACCTCTCGCCGGCTTCAGTGGTGAGATTTGGGATAAAAATAGCCCATCCCCACCAGCCTCACCGTCATAGCAAGGAACAGGAGGGGAGGGGCAGGGTTACTCAAGTTCAGCCTCCCCAAGCTGAGGGATGGGGGGGGACATTACACAACGGCTAGCCCCGCACTGCAGAGGGAGGGGGCAGGGTGGTGGGGTTGAGCTAGGTGTTTCCCCCATCGCTCTATGATGATGCTTAGCTGGTGTTCGGCAGCAGTGCATTGTGGGAAAGAATGTTGCGGTGTGCCAGGGCTTTGCAGAGGCCGGAAGGAGGAGGGAAGACAGGCGCAGCACCAGGACATAAGGAATACGGGCAGGGGATTTTTTATTTTTATTTTTTTAAGTAAAAATCTCAGAATATGGGAGCGGCTGCAGTCAGTAGGAAGGGAACTAGGCAGGCTTGGAATGCAGACCGTAACAGTGTGCATTTACAGTTACGGTACTTCTGAAGTCAACCTCAGATATAAATGAATAGTTGGCTATATAGAAGCTTTAATAGGAGAGATGTTGACGAGGAAAGCAAACAGGTCTGGGATCTTGTATTCTGTAAACAATGTGTGTACAGAAATCCCAGAGAGAGGAGGTGGAGGAGGGTGGTGTAGGTGGGGCTGCTGGCGGTGTAATGCAGTCACGGGTCACAACAGGGCCCCGTACGCTTGCTAATGCTTTAGCTCTGGAACCAAAACGCTCATTAAAATTCAATTATGAAACCTCAGAACAATAATTACCTCCTCGTATGGATCGACCGTCCTCGACCCCACCCAAACCGCTGCCCTCGGAGACGAGAAGGACCCAGGAGAGCCTGCAGGAACGCCCTCTCCGTGGAACAAGGGGGGAGATTTTGAGGGGGGAGTTTCCACGGCTTCCGACCTACTCTGTCTTCCTGTTTATTCGTTTTTTTTTTTGGTTTATTTTAGAGCCTGATGTCCAGATGCATTCTATACAGCCGACGCCTGTAACAGAATTTGGGAGGGAGGGCGGAGGGAAAACGCAACGCTTGGCGGGACCACACATGCGTGAGCTGGGATCGAGCTCCCGCTGAGGCCGAGCTGAAGTTTAAGGGGTCGCCATGGAAACCGACACATGATCTAAAGGTCCTGAGTAAAAAAAAAAAACGAAATTAGCCCCGGCTGCCTCTTCGCTTTCCGAAGCGAACCTCTTCGGTGCTGCGGGTGTATATCAAGAGCCATTAGCAAATAAGCTAAATAATAAATCTGCAAATGGACCACTCCGCCTAATTCAGCCACCCCTAAACAAATTAGGAAGAATGACTGGCCAAATTAATTAGAGCCGCGCGCATTCTGCAAGCAGCGGTAACGCGGTGATGGACAGCCAGCCCTGGCGGCTACAGACGTGATTGATGCGCCAACTCAAACCGAATGAGTTCGCAGAGTGGAACAAAGTGTGTGTGCGTGCGTGCGTGCAGGTGTGCCTCTGTGTATGTGCACAGGTGTGTGTGTGCGTGCGTGCGTGCAGGTGTGCCTCTGTGTATGTGCACAGGTGTGTGTGCGTTTGTGTGTGTGCACGCGTGCGTACACAGGTGTGTCTGCATGCATGCATGCCCCTTCCTCAGTGCAGATGATCCGCCACATCGACACTGAAAGGCACCGGTGGTTTCTCCATGAAAAGATCGAGGACCACCTGCTAATCTCCACAAAGCATGCGTTTAATGGACTGAAGCTAACAGCGCACCGTCCCCGCCTCCCCCCTCCCATCCCACATACGCTTCATTACAAAGACACAAAGCAGCTAAATGTCATTTCCATCGGACTCGAGCGACTCGCACAGCTTAAAGTACAACGACAAACATGACAAAATGACAAAAAAGTAACTTGAGTCGCAGACAGCAACTGCACTGGCATTAATCAAACAACAACCAGTAGGTCATTGTAAAGCAGGGAAACCTTGTTAGCTGGAAATGGATTTTTTTTCTCCCACCCTTAAGGAACGGTCCCTGTGTGTATACTAAAAGCATTAACATTTAGTGCTTCTCTAAGCCCAGTCACTTTAAATGAACACAACATTAACCTGGAGGAGATCTCCATTATCCTGGTGGTTTAGCCAGGGATGAAGGCCCCTCTCTCACAGAAACAAAGCATGGTGCAATATAATGCAAATATGTGGACAAAAGAAAAAAAAAATGTGATACATAAATTTCACTTTTTTTTTTTGTTTTTGAAAAATAATTACAATTTCTGAAAGTGCCAATAATTAGCATGTCGGCCAACATGTCATCATATTGTGAAGTGTCACAATATATGAACAAAAAATAAACAGAATACAATTTATATGTCAAGATACAGTCGTTCTCTCAATATACTGGCACTGCATTGCGAGCGTTTCCCAGTGGAAATATCCCTTCCACGGCTTCTCTACGTATCTCCGAAGACACGCGGCGATCAGGTGACTGAAGCTCCGGCTCGGTTTCAGATCGCGCGTGGCTCGTTTCGCAAGCCACCCCTTGTTTCTCGCTTCCTACGACTGCGTGGACGTCGGTGTCATCTCCCCGGCGCCGCTGCCAGCCGCACAGCGTTCGGTCGTGACTGGCCCCTCCCACACATCCACTGTGGGGGGGGGGGGGGAAGAAATAGGACCCTCTCTCCATGCAGCTCTGCGTGTTCTACTTACACTTCTCTCATCTCTTTAAGTCTGCTGGGAGAGGCAGGCCAAGCCATTGGACTCAGACTGAAAGCAAAACTGAAGACTGACCTGGCCTGAGACTAAGTTATATACACATTTCTTGTGTATTATCCCAACTGTTGAAAAAACAAACAGGGGAAGCAAATGACAGAGGGGGAGTGTGGAAAGGGGAAAATACGGTCCAGAGATGCGAAGGAGTCGCCAGATATTGCGTGGAACTGTGTTTGCCTGGCGGTGTAACAGCAATAGGTAGGTGTGCAGGGTGAGTGAGCGGGGCGTGTCTACTACATCGGTCTGTACATCGGGTAAGAAATGAGTCCTGAGCTCCCCTAAGCCTGACGTCTTTATGGCCCAACCCGAACCAGCCTGACAAGCTCTTCCCGATTTATAAGCCCAAACCCAATAGAGCCGGAACATTGAAATAAACAAGCCAGCAACACAATGTGGCACAATAAAAAATAATGCAGTGTTTCCCACAGGAAATCTGCTAGTGAAGGTTTGGGGCAACACTTCCACCAGCTGTTAACAATGGTTGACAACATGGCGCAAAGCAAATATTTCTATCTGTATTCTATAATCTATTATTCAGAGCATAATCATTATAGCAAATTAGGAGCCGTTTTGAGCTTTCATGCTTAGTTTTAAACATGTTTTTCCTTTCGTTAACGTGACGTGAAGTTGGCCGCTTGCACCTTGCCAACTTGACATCACAAAGTATTCTTGTAAAATAGAGGAATAATTTACACAGTATTTTAATTTGCTTGTATTGATCAAAACAGGCTAGCCATGTAACTTTAGTGTTATTTTTCTTGTGTTAAATGTCACATTAATAGATTTATCATTCCTGGGCTGTCAAATACAGTGGTTTTAATTTGCTAGTTGAGCATAACGGTACACTACAAAAACTCAAGGCTTTGCGTCACTGTCGTCAATCTTTAACAGCTGGCAGAAGTGTCGCTACGCTACATTTGTAAACATCCGGGCTGGCAGTGGACCCCGTACCCGGACCAGATGCAGATCCAGAGCGCCACGGCGGGTGCTCTGCACCGTGTTTCACAGAAATTTCGGCTAAGGGAGTGCGCAGTGTGCGTGGGACGGAGGGAGGACGCGGGCTGCCAAAGCACCTCTGCAGAATTGGCAGTTTCCCCCCAGCCTGCCGCAAATGAAGAGGAGAGGCCTGTCAAATTTAATAACACCTCCTTAACACAAACGAGGGTGCGGGTTGTCGATACACAGAAATAGATGAGGAGAAGAAAAGTGTTTTTGTAGAGAACGTTGGCGAGGACGGGAAAAAAAAAAACACATAATGCGCAGCCTGTTGTGACGCGTAAGTCACTCAGCACGGATTACGTCTTATAGAACGTATTCTATAATGCAAACTGGCAAAATGTTATGTGGGAATATTCCTAACTACAGTTCATTTTAAAGGGAAAATATTAAAGGTCATTACATATCTCCACTGACAGAAAGACAGCAGATCACCTCATAGGCAGACAGCTACACGTTTTTTTAAATGGATCGCCATGTCAGCGCCAGCCCTGAAAGGGACTGCTCCCGACGCGACTTTCCACGAACGGCGCATTTAATGCCGCGTTCAGTCAGCGGTCGCAGAGCCCCAGATTAAATGCGCCGGATGCATTTCGCTCCGCTAAATCGCGAAGGCAAAACGAGCACGTGCAACGGCAAGCAGCCACGAAACCTTTTTATTAAACGTGAGTGGCAAAGTGCTACGGGCATACATCAGGTGGTAGGAGGCATAATGAAAGGTATTCTCTTAAAGGTTTAAGAAATGGACCCTTATGTAGATCGATGATCTCTTGCATAGGAAATGTAATTTGGAAGAAAAATGGATGTTGCGCTGCGCACCGTCCGGCCGAGTGTACACCCGCTCTCATTTGAGCTATTCAGTTATGAGATCTCACAGACTTCTGAGGCTAAGCACTTGAGGCTCCAGTCCGTGTAATGCTAACATGAACTAGCGTTGCTATCGAGGGGCCTATGCCTTCTGGCTGAAAATACTTTTTAACTCCTCTTTCACATTGATTTTTTACAGCTACACTCAAAAGGGTCTCAAAATGTATCTCACATATAGGCCTACCGTTTTCAAATGATTTGTGCAAAAAGCTACAGACAAAGCTGTTTCTTGAATGAGCTGAAACAAAGGGGGGGTGGGTAGGAGGGAAAAAAAACAGAACAAGTTTTATGTATATTACAGTATGTGTTTGTGCGCGTGTGTGTGTGTGTGTGTGTGTGAGAGAGTGAACCCCACTAGTCAGCAAAACTGGAGGACCCCCCTTCTCAGCATCCATCCCTCTGCAGGGAAAGTAACATGGGCTGGAGGCTGCAATCGCAGGAGATAATCTCCTCCTGTTTCTGTCTATCTCAGCAGGGAAAGCTTAACCTATCCCGGACTGCGGCTGCACCGTCGAAACCCAGGCTGGGACGACAGCAGCGGTGCCCCCCCCCCCCCACCTGCCGCTGAACGGGGATGTCCTGACCCAGGGTGACAACATTAGAGGATTAGTCTAACTAAAGACCAGAAGGAGGGGGGACCTGTGTGGGCTTATAGGGGAAGCCCGGATGATGAGGGATCTTCACATAAAAGGCAGAGGATGGAAATAGAGCAGATAACAGCTCCCATTGAGTAAACACCAGTTACTCACAGTTTAACGAGGAGATTAAAAGTATACAGAGTCCCTTTCTGAAAACACCGACATACTTACACAGGATCGATAGTACGATCAATAGTTTTTTTTAACTTTATGTCCTCATCTGCAGTAATCTTTTTTTAAGTATTATGCAACATAAACACAGTCAGATTAGCAGATTACAAGTTATTAACTTGGGTCAGCTAGTTCTGGAATACAAGTAAATCCAGAAAAACCTCTTATTGACTTAAAAAAAATTAAAGAAGCACAAAAGAAGTTTTAATATATTCCAACTCAATACACTGTGAGAATATCTGTGGTAACAAAGATTAAAACTTTGGCTACCCCCTACAGCAAATTCACAGATTGAAGCTGTCCCTTCCCCCCACCCCTACCCAACCCCCTTGAAATTTCTCCCTCAAATAAAACCCATCCTCATTTCGAGTGAATGCTTTGTCACTTCTTCTTTATTTCAATCCAGAGTTCTAAGCCTCTCTCGCCGTCGCCATGGCAACCTCTGGCAGTGCCACGGCTCCCTGCTGCACTGTTGTGAGAGAGGGAGGGCCGGTTTGAGATCTTGCTCCGCGCCGACGTGTTTCTCAATGATCCGGGACTGTCTTTAAGCCCAGAGATTCAGCAAGGAAATAATGTTGACGCTACGTTTGCTGCATTTCGTTAAACTCCCGTGATTGATAGCTGCCAATCTTATAGAACTAGCCACAGAGGCCGATAGCACTTGTTTTATGTAAAAAGCAAAGGCACCTTTGTTATCTTTTCATGATTTTCTTATTTTACATTTTTTTCAAGTCAGTGGCCTTCTCTGTTTATCCTAGAAAACCTTCCATCTATAGGAAGTTTTAATAATTTTCCATCTCTATCAGTTCGAAACATTTTGTCCTTGTAGAAGTGAGATTAATACTTATGAAGCTAGCTGAACTAAAGACAATACATTAGCTGCTGACTATTAAAACTTTAGACGTACAAATATGCGTCCTTCCCTGTTCATCCTAGGAAACTTTTAAGAACTTTCCATCTCTATCAGTTTGACACTTTCTCTCCTCATCCAAGTGAGATTAATACTTATGAAACCATCTGAACTAAAGACAATATATTAGCTGTTAAAAGTGTTCCTTAGACTTGCAAACAGCATAGTACCATGTTCATTCAGTGAGACAATGGTGTGGTACAATGACATCATATCAAATGACATTAATTTAATAGACGCCCTTATTCAGAGTGAATTAGTACTTTTATGTATTAAAAAAAAATTCTGGTGAAAAACATCAGAGGACACACAAGACAGAGACAGAGAGTGAGAGTGAGAGTGAAAGTGAGAGTGAGAGAGACCCAGTCCTCTAATGGCTTCACTCTGAGTTGGTTACCACCAACGGGCTTTGGCATGACTTGCCTTGATCCAGGTGCTTGGACAGACAGAAATATCCGTGACTGTGCGCTTCCTCTCACAGACGATTGGAACAAACCAAAGATGGCCCCTTACTTGTAAACATACTTCTTTGCTTCACACACGATTCGCTGCCCCACTCCTACTGTTACCGAATCGAATCGCAAGGCGACTGCATTTCACACACCCATTAAGCCTCGTGTCTAGATGTGAAACTCCCGTGAATGAACAGAGCGGGCTTAGAGCTTACCTCTACGCGCAGTCAGTGAAGGTGGAATTACTAGAACGGCCCAGCAGGCCCAATTCCCAGCTGCGGGAGAGGCAGGAGACGGGCGCAAGCAAAAGTAATCGGCCTGGGGCTCACCTGTGGCTCCTGCGGACAAAGCAGGTAGCCTCCCGCGGCCTGCTGCTGGTCCTCTCAAAAGGCACGACGGGACGCGCCTGAAAGAGGACTTCCCACATCGATCGCTTCCACGCTCCAGTCTCCTCTCCGCGCTGGAAAACTGCTAACGTTTTTTTCCCCTGGCCCCATACATGGAGTGGCAAAAGTGTCAACCTCGGTCCCTTTATGGCGCTAGCGCGAGATGCTAAAAGCCTTTCGGACGGAGGGATGTGGATTCCTCAGGGTCGTCTCCGGCCAGGATGAGTGTAGAGCAGATAAGTAGAGTGGCTATTAACAGCAACAGCGGCACTGTGATGTGGGGGTAGGGATGCATGAGGAAAAGCACTTTTAAACATGCACGATTATGCGTAAGTTTTATAATTAACATATTTATCATATGAACCATAATGTAGCAAGACGCTTTGACCCAGTTCCTCTACAACACACACACGCACAAGCGCACACGCACACGCAAATGAACACAAACAAACATAGCGTCACGTTTGATGGCCTGCCATCTCAACACATTTCAGCTTGCGGTGTACTGAATTTTCATAGGATTATGACTCTACACATGCCCATCTGGTCATCTGCCTCCTCTCAGATTATTCCGTTTACTAAAAGATTTGCACCCACGCCGGGATTTAGCTCCCTAATGGCCAAGGTCCAAATTCACTGCTCTCAGGTCCCGTCGATAATGTATGGGCACAGCTGACAGGGGAAGACTTTCCTCTTAACTTTGACGTACGCCACATTATGTCCCCTCACAAGGTCTCGGTTTGCCATGTGCTCCCAAACTCCCTCTGCTAATGCTCATAAATGCCTGCAGCAACAAAGTCATCAGCACCGAGCCTTCTGCACTTACATCTTAATCTGACTAAATGTGATTTCATAGGTGTGGCTATAAAACAGGAATTGGGCCTAATGTGTACAAAAGACAAGAATAAGAAAAGAAAAAGAGAACTGTGTTTTATGTGATCACTGGGAGTTGAACTGCAGAGCAGGCACCCCTGCTGGCAACCCGTCATATCTGACAGCCGGCTTGCCTCCTACACGGAGGTGAACCTGGGGAGACACTAAGTAAAGATGAGTCCTCCTTTACTGACTGAAAGACTGTCCTTGACAGGTCAGCACAGATACAACAAATAACAGCAATAAAAGCACGGCAAAAAAAAAACTTCAGCTTCCGTGGCTGCTGTGCTCTGGGAAGAGGTCCGAACCCACGCTGTAACTTCATCTGACAAAAGTAGACTAATAAACGCGTACATCGATCCAGATTTTTGCAGAACTGTTTTTGTTCGAACCAAGGACATGACAGCACCATCAGTAATTGACCCTTTTTTCCTCCCTGGTATTAGACTCCCATTTGGACACATTCATGAAGTAGAATACACTCACTGGCAGATGAAAGTACGTTAGGCAATTGGGCCGCGTGATGCTGTCATCCATCGTGGCTTGGAAGCCGGGTCGCTTGTTGACCAGGTGAAATAAGACCTGGGGCGGCCCTGAAATCATATTTCCTAATAATGGCCGGTTTTCAGTTCCCCTGTGCTATGGCGGCCGTGGCCTCTTACCGTGAACGTGTGTATCTGTGTGCGTGTGCGTCTGTGTGTGTGTGTGTTGTGACCACAGATCAAGTTCAGTGTACGTGGCTCATAAGGAGGGGAGCAAAGCACGCCAGGCAACCCACACCCCACACCATCACCCCCCCCCCCCCCACCCCCCTTTCTTACTGCACAGAACCAGCCAAGCTGAGGAGGATGCAAAGAGAAACAGTATGAGTCATGGAGCCGGTGCGCACCAGGCATGCACAAATCAGGGAGACACTGCACGGGGGCTCCCTGCCAATCACAGCACAGGTCTGCTGCTCTCAGCCAGTCAGTGGCACAGTTTAAACAGAAGAGAACAAAAATGTTTTAAAGATAATGACTAAATCCCATTTTAATGCTATTGCTTCACATCATTAATCTGAAAACTCTTTGGTTTGGTCAATTTGTAATTTACTTAAAGTCTCTCGGGTAATGTTTGAATTACCTCCATGTTTGTGTTACTCTATCTAACGTCTGACTCTGCATTCTGTTCTATAATTCGGTCCAGAATTCCTCAACCTTTTTTATATTAATTCACTTGGGCCTAAGCTCTATGTACACAGTAGTTGTACATTTTGTATTCTGAAACAGTATGTTGAGAATGGGACATGGCTTAGAAATGCCAAGAAAGTATGAGAACTTTAGTCATATGTGCTACCTATGGGAACGTGAATGAATAAATCACAACAGTGCACACCCACACAAGACAGTAGTCTACAAGGGATGTGGGTGGATTGGCCAGTTAGGGTGCTGGTCTAGTGCATGGATGGGCCCCACAGTCTCCAAACAAATCCCGACCGAACCAGTGCTGACTGCATCCAGTAGACCAGTAGAGCGATGGACAATTCAATGTACTGTCACCCAGGGAGGGGAGGGTCCCAGTACTCCAGCATGATTGGGCTGCAAGTCCACCTGTTAAACTGCACATGAAAGGTCTTCCTCCGATTCACGTCTGTGCAATCCTGACTTGTTAAAAGCGGTGTGATAACAAACATTCGCTGTCCAGCACTATGGAGGAGGGCACAGGCTTGTCTCCCAAATGGATAGAGGAGGCTGTGGTAATTATCATGGATTAAAATATGATTTGGTATTCCACACTAGGGGGTAAAAATATTCAAGCAGTCTACTGACCTTTCAGAAAAAGACACTGCAAGCAAAAAAAATGTACATTCACTTGGACTTTCAGCCCTGTCTTCCATGAAAGAACAAGTCTAGGATTACTAGGTCCTATTTAAGCCATTTATCAGCTGTCAAACCTAATCCTATTTAATTATTCAGCTCTGTACCTCTTCTAACCGGTTTGTCTGAGCTTCCTGGATATTTATGGCTGTATAAAGCAGAAATAGCCTATTTGTTTGGCTATACACATTCTTCAGTAGCACAGAAAGACTGTTGTCTGGAAACTGATAGGTGGTTTAAGCTTGCAATTATCATTCAATTCCTTCAATTATCATTAGCTTGCACTATTATTACAATCATTGTTTGTCTCATTGGTACTTGAAATCTGTTGTTTAGAAAAAGTCAGCAATTAGCTTATCGGATAATGAAACCCAGGGAGAACGGTTGATGAGACAAACCAAGCACCAAGCCAGTGGGCCCTTAAGACAGATTTACATGGTGCTGAAATCTGACCAATCCGTCCTAGTATCCCTCTGAAATCTCTTTAGCCTGACAATGCATTTCCAAAGTGGTTCCAAAGCAGGCAGCAGGTACATAGTGCAGCAAAATGAGGGGGCGGAGTCAGCGTTAGTCTGCAGGGCTTGCACAGATGGCTGCCATTGGTGCTTATTAACCGAGTGGGCTGGGAGGGAGGGGCATTTCAAATTCAGCAAAGCAGCAAGACATAACATCTCGCGGCTGGAGTGGCTGGCTGATAGAGGTCACGGGCTCCTCAGACAAACAGCCCGATCGATTCCCATGCTCTCAGAAGTGCTTGCACTGAAAAACAGGATACTTCCCGCAGGGGGCGGGGCTGCAGGAGCCAGATACAAGAGGAAAGAGCACATACTTCTGCACTTTGCGATGAATAAAAACAATCCTACTACGTGTGTACGCATACATGTATGCATTTGTGTGTGTGTGTGTGTGTGTGTTGACAATTATTCATGACCCTTTTTTACAGCTGTAAGATTATTTCTCGTCTTTAGTCTATGAAAGAAGCTACACAACTCAATATACACTGCATAATGAGCCTACAGTGTCACTGACTGTAAGTAGATTTTTTTTTGTGTGTGTGGTCTTTTTGAAGCCTTCTTTTAAGCACAACCTCCAGTGGCACGGGAAGCACACACATATTCTGCTTTAGGCACTGTTTTTTCAATAAAAGAACACACACACAGACACACACACACCTACACACACACGCACACGTCACAAGAAGAAAGACAATAGCAAACTGCCAAGCCACCCTGACTTCATGGCACATACTTCAGAAGGTAATAATTATAGGTCTATAATTATTAACAGTTCACTGTAGCGAGAAACCATTCATGTACAATTATACAGGCTAATTAAGTACAAGAATTATACGCTCATACAATAATCTAAATTGCAAAGATAGAACAACAAACAGAAGGCCTGTTTTCCATAGCTAATGAAAAGTGCCGTGAACATGCCTTGAAGTTCTTGCCTTCAAGTAGACGGAGCTTGCAAAACACCATTACTTCACATGGTCAGGTCATAATACTGAAAATCAAATAGGCTAGGCCTACACTTGGTTCTTTGTTCAGTCCCTTTGTGAAGTCCTTTAATATCATTAGAATGCAAATAATGCAAAGCAATCATAAAGGCTACTATTCAAGACATTATCACAAAAAAATGTCTTTGTTACAGAATATTACTAGTGAACAGTGAGAAACGCTGCAGACAGACTGAAGAGCAGAATCGTGCCATCTGATCAAAATCCAATTGTGCGTGGTATTACACCCCATTTCTTGGCTCCCTCCTTCAAC
This sequence comes from Anguilla rostrata, assembly GCF_018555375.3. Classification (NCBI taxonomy): domain Eukaryota; kingdom Metazoa; phylum Chordata; class Actinopteri; order Anguilliformes; family Anguillidae; genus Anguilla; species Anguilla rostrata. The sequence continues at coordinate 14,436,551 of NC_057937.1, forward strand.
AGTCCATCTGTCAATTCAGTCAGAGACACCATGCCCTGTGCCCACTTGTGACTGCAAACACTGATGCAAGCTTTGACACAAAGCCTACAGGCACAAAGACAGAACCACTGCAGTGGCCTTTAGATATTAGCCTACCTGTTGAATGATTTACAATTGACAGATATAGTCCAGTTCTATTGAATTCTCCTTTTAGAACTCAATGTCTACATATTAGTATGGCACAATACTGAAACTAATATGAAATGGTCTCAGAATACAGAATATAAGTTATATAATATACTGAAGAAAACATCAACAGTATCATTGATACATCTTGAACTAGGACTTGACAATAACTGCATGATGACTTAACGTTTAAAGAGTCAAATGCACTATAATTATTAGTGCACTCTGACTGCAATGAACAACTGACAAATAAATGATTTTTTGAGCATGAACAACAATTGGTATCATTTGCGCTCGATACCAAACCATACCTTCACCTCACATGTGAACGAGAAAGCCTTTTAAGTACAATGAAAATATAGCGTTCACGGTGCAAGTGCGTAATCTTTAAAATAATAAAAACAACTGTGGGGGTATGATAAGGCGAAAAAACTAATGGCTTCTCATTGTTTCACCACTCGTAATTCATAACTCCACCAAGCAAATCGACAACGCCTCGCGTGCGCTACTATGACACTTGGAACTGCCTGGCTTCGGGGGCTCCCAAGCAAAGCCGTTACATTGTCTTCCCAAGCTTTTAGCCACTTTGAATGCTTGACACCTCCCTAAAACCGGGAGCTTACTGAATGTATCCAGTATTTGGATACTAATACTGTATTTGTAGTTGGTAGCAGGAAGGCTAGCTGGACATCTGATCTCTAAAAACCCCTGCAATCAAATTAGTTCTAGTCATTAACATGACTAACAGAAATACTACTGCAACCATGCTAGAGCTGTCTTGCTAGGATTATTGCTAGGCTTGTCTACAATCACTTTACGTTGTATGTCCTCCAGCAAAATGGTTGAGTTTTAGAAACAACCGTAAGCCTTTCTTCGCAATGGGTGATGCTAATTACAATCGGAAGAGTTTATGCAGCCAGAGACTGCAAATACTTTGCAGCTGGATGCAACCGTTAGCCTCCAAACTGTGCGGAAAGCTACAGCTTGTTGCTTACGCACGCAATGCGAATTGACAGCACGTTTATTATTGTTATTGTGCAAGTGCCTATAAATATCAACAAGGGATTATACTATAAAGTAAATATTTTCTATTCAATCAGGAGCCATGCATTACCGCAACCCAACCGGCTACCTACCTTCCACCCGGGATCGGAGATCGGACATAGTTCTTTGGACCGGCATCTGTACCGCACCAATCCTTGTAAAGGCACCTGTCAACCGCTTCTTGTGCGCTCAGTTCCGTTCCTTCTCTCCAGTCGCTGTTTTTCAGAACCAGCCCACATGTAACAATAATGCCTTGTTCTTGGGTAAAACGAAGGAATTACGAATTCAGACTAATTAGCTAGCTCGCTAGCTGTCGATGCAGATCATCGTCGCGTTGCAACTTCGAATAAAACACAGATAAATCCGCAGATCTTCATGCACAGACGGCGGTAGATTGGTGAACGTACGTCTCAAACATTTCGTAGCTGACCGGTGACAACGCGTAGCTAGCGAAAAGCGCAGAGCAGTGGCTCAACGTTTCGAAGCGATTTGGTTTCCTAATCTGAAAGTGACAGCGTCCTTTTACAATTCAGGCGGTACCATCTGCGTCGCAGGGGGGAGGAAAGGGTTTCACTGGTCGGTATTGATTACAGCAAGGATATTACAACTTAAGAACAGGACGCTTCTCATAATGAATTAAATGTGTTTGCGTGTGTGTAAAAAAGAGACCCACACACGCGCGCACAATTGGTGGCCACTTTATTAGGTACACCTGTCTAATACCAGGTAGGCCCTCTTAACTGTCTCGAATCCATGCTGCATTCTTCAGGGCATGCATTCAACAAGGTTCTGGAAACATTCCTTAGAAATGTTGATCCGTGCTGACTCCATAGCATCACACAGTTACTGCAGATTTTTCAGCCACACATTCATGCAGCTAACCCCGTTCCACCTCATCCTAAAGGTGCTCTATTGGATTGAGATCTGGGGACTGTGCGGGCCATTGGCGTAAACTAAAGTCACTTTCATGTTTGTGCATGCTTTGTGAAATGGTGCATTATCCTGCTGGAGGTATGCATTTGAAAAGAATAGACTGTGGACATAAACGGATACAAATTGTCAGCAACAATGCTTAGGTATGCAGTGACATTCAAATGATGCTCAGTTGGTATTAAGGGGCCCAATGTGTGCCAAGAAAACATTTCCCACAAAATTACGCCACCACCAGCCTGCACCGTTGACACAAGGCAGGATGGATTTATGCTGCTTATACCAATTTCTGACCCTATCATCTGCATGTTGCCATATAAATCAAAATTCATCAGGCCAGGCAACAATTTTCTAATCTTTGATCATCCAGTTTTGGCGATCATGTGCCCGCTGTAGCCTCATCTTCCTGTTCGTAGCTGACAAGAGTGGAACCCGGCCTGGTTTTCTTTTTTAACGTGTTTTTTCCCCCCAAATAACTGCTGCTCACTAGATGCTTATTTATCGTACCATTCTCTGTAAACTCTAGAGACTGAAGGGCAGCTGTTTCTGAGATGCCTGGAACCACCACATATAGCACCAACAATCATACCACAGTCTAAGTTACTTAGACCCCATGTCTTTCCCTTTCTAATGTTTTGTCAAGCAACAACTAAATCTCTTTACCATGTCTGCATTCCTTTCATACTGCATTGCAGCTGCACGATTTGCTGTTTGGGGGAGTATACATTCTGTATAGTTACCTCTGCATAATATTCAAACCACAAGTGAACTTGTTTACTATGCTCCATGTGATATCCTGTGGCTGCCGTAGTACACTGCTCCTGTAACCTAGCAGGTTCCTGCACAAATATTAAATGATAACTGGAGATGGCATACAATATATTTACTTATTTATCTTCTTGAGACAGGGTATCCAACACAGGTTTCACCATTTTACATTGCATTTTGCTTGTGATTGTACTTAGCCATGTGTTCTTCCACTTTTGCGTCTTGTTAACGTTTCTCCTCAGCGTTCCCAATTGCGCCACACTACTACCTATAGAGATAAGTGGTCCACACCCATCAATGTGGTTGTGACATGATAGGCAGGAACAGGAACCCTGTGATATAAAGGAATTAACATTTTTTTCTCAGGTTTTTCCTGAAGACAGTGAGTCGACAGAACAGTATTTTTAATGCTCAGGGAGCATTTTATGCTTATCACAATCTCTCTGGCTGTATAATCGACTGTTGGCCTACACACCAATTTCTTTTGACATTATGTATTTCTGCACAGACAGGGTGTAGAAACTGTTGTCTATTTAAACGTCGTAATGCAAACTGAGAGCAATAGTTGGGAGCAATATAGTATAAGCAATGATAACAGTAGACGGCTAAACAGCACTGTCATTTCTGTCCCTTCTCCCACTGGTTGCCACTGAGCAGAAGTAGGCTAGTAAAAACAGTGACTGAAATGTTTTATCCTTGCATATGATTTTGATGGAGATAGGCCAGTGCAATTTTATGTTTCCTAATGGTGTGGGTTACAGCTGTGTAATAACCTTAACCCCATAGTAGAAATAGTGACTGTTTTACCCTTGCATATGATTTTGATGGAGTAAGGTAATACAGTATTTTATGTTTCCTAATGGTGTAGATTACAACTCTGCAATTCACTTTTACCCCATAGTAGAACTATGGCCTCTCATTGGCCACAACATTGCCAATGTTTTTGTGGACCTAGTTGAGGCATTTTGATAAATGAAAATCACACCATGACACAGGAATACATCATTACAGTTTTTTTTATATTTTACTAGGGCACGTGCATCACATTGCTCCCATCTGCAAACCGTCATTTTCTAAAATCTATTCTCTGTTGTTTGAATTTTGTGTCACACATTTTAAAGGACAGATGGTCCCCTGCATAATTGAATAGGAGCTTGTGCTATTGTTTGGATTCCCTGAGCCATAATGGACAGGTGCATTTGCACAGAGGAAAAAGTCAACATGTGGGCACTATTAGCTGGAAACTGCTTTATTAAAGTATAAACATTTCCATTACGGCTGAGCTTTAGTAAGCAAGTAAGACTGCCAGGAAGTGGCCAACAAAAGCTCAGTTGTATCTAGAATGACTCAACACTTTATGGGCTATATATGGTCTCTTGTCTTTAGCCCCTCCCCAGCATCTCCCCAGCTAACCACATCCCTTTGTCAGCTACCAAGCAACAGTGCCCCCTCAGTTCTGAGATGAAATTAATACAACTTTTTTCCACTGTCATGTCCTGTATGCCCAAATGGGGTTGGTACAGATTGCCCAAATTTTACTGTATTTGTCGTAAATACAGTACAATAGGGACTGCTTATGCATACCTACAGAATCAGATGTATCATGTTTATCACATTAGAGTAGAGTGAAGAATATGAGCTTAGTTTCAGATGGAGAAAAAAATTGTGCGTTCCTTTTCCAAGCATGTAGGCTGTGAGGTTAGGAGAGAAGAAAGTACAGTGTAAAGCTGTCAAGAATCAGCGGTGAATAACAAGCTTCTGTTCTGTTGTTTTTGGAGACAAACTATCCCAGTGTACTTGGAACCCAAAAAGACCTGACAAAATGAGTCCCCATAAATTATGTCCCAGCATACCCCCAGTTCTCCTCTACCCCCCCCCCCCCCACCCCCGCCAATGCTTGTTTACAAAAAACAATCAAAAGAGAGCTTCACCTACAGCTCCACATTGAGTGCATTGAGATGGCAGGCAGCCAGTGCTCAAAAAAAAAAAAGTGAGGATCACTGCAGCCTTTGCACAATGGTGGTGGAAATAGACAGCCTGGGGACCACAGAGGTGCTGGATTTTTACAGAAATTTTACTGTGCTGTTAAGCCGACAGTAAAAAAAAAAAAACCAAATGTTAATGACGGTGACAGACACCCCAGATTTGTCTCATAAACTTGACGTACGCACATTTAACAGAGAGCGTACACAACACGCCAAACACACTCTGCCCTACAGGTGTGCTGTTCTCCTGCTTTCTGTGCTATCACGGATCCAATTTCCATAGCACTGGTGACCATGAACTGCAGATTTAATCATTTTATTGCCCATATTTTTACTGCAGGTCATTGGACATCAATGTGAACCATTGGAAGACTACTTAATCCAGGGAAGTTCAGAGTTCACAAGCCATGGATCTTTTACTCTAACTAAATCTTTCTGGCTGTCAGTGAGGTCAAGCTTTATTCTCAAGGCTATGGTACCAATCTAGTACCATGGTCACAAAAGCCTCAGGTCTAGATCCCTGTGTTATAATCACTACAGCATATACTGCTCAAAGATGGTGGCAGCTGTACATAGAATGCATATGTGCAATGTCCAAACATTAAGTATTTCACTGCCAAGCTGTCATATGCTCAGGACCACCAATCACAGTTACCCTTGTTGATTGCCATGTAAGCCGTTCAGCTAAGTGCATCTTCTTTGGGACTACCCACACTTAATGAATTTGAAATGATTACCAACCTGGTATGTCTTCAAATGAACTTACAATTTGAGAAAAGCCTAGTTGTTTGGGTTCACTTTGTTTCAGACAAGTTAAATACAATTGAACTTGAATTCATCTGCAAATTAAGTGACGCATGTTGGTTAATCCACTAACTGTTAGGTGCAGACCAGAATGCATCAATGCATGTTTTGAAGTTACACTTGGTTTTGCTTGCAGTTCATCTGCAGTGGAAGTTTCCTGATAGGTGTGCAAGGATACATAGATCACAGACCCTCTGTGCTGTGCTCTTGCTGTTCCTGAATGTTAATCTAAGCTAAGTGGCAGCACGCAATAATTTAACGTTCATAGACAGGGTGTCGGGTTGTAAATTGCAACCCACAGCAGTAAAGTTGCATTATTTAGTGCATATGTGCAACATTTGCTTGCTTGACATTCAGATGAACTGTTATAATGGAATGCAGCAAACACTCTCATTCATTGCTGGTAGATCTGGGAAAACATGATCTTGCACTGTTTTGAAACAAGCTGCAAATATGGCGATTCTCAATGTTATGCTTTCTACTTTCCAGTAGTATCAGTTGCCTTGCTATACACCATATGGTGCGTGTTTCTTTCATTAATATTCATGCAAACCCCATTGTGAAATAATTTTGCAGTGGATGTTCTGCAGTAGATTGTTCTGCTTGTTTTTGGATGCTTTTTTTTTATTTTGAGCTGCATGGTTTCCAAATATTTCCATTAGTTTTATTATATATATATATATGTTCTGAGACAGCATCATTACATCACGGCTGGGTTCTAGATTCATGATTGGTAGGTTGCTAAGCAACAGGGAGGAAAAGCCTGCCTCTCTGCTAGTGTGCAGTGGTTTTATGTTTGAGTGAGCATCGTATCTGAATCATGAATCACCCATGCAATCCACATTTCATCCCCGCGTTGAGGCAGCGTAATTTACGGGCCTCGCAATCCACTGAACTTTTTTCAATGGAGCGAAGCGGCCAGTCACCCAGACGGTCTTGTTAAAACAATTCAGCCGCCTAATGCGGCTAATTACAGTAACAGCATTCACACACCAAAGTCTATCTGCAATGGCAGCAGGGTGTTTTGGCAGAGAAAGACAGGCACTTTCCTTCTGAAAATTTTGCTTGCATCAATTGACCGAAGCTGAAATTGACATGATATATCTAAATGATACCAACAGCATTGAACAATTTGTAAGCTGTGGAAATGACTATTTTTGACCAAAACAAATGGTGTATATCCATTCACATCTGTCTATTTGAGAATATACTGTATATAGCCCTTATATACTGTGATCAGAAGCATCCAAACTGCAAAATTAGCATTTGCAAGGGACCAAGGGGGTTTGCACAAAATAGCTTGCATAATATATCATGACAGTAGTCTTGTAAAGTTGGAAAGACATCTTTATGGACATCATTTTGCATGAAATATTAAAGATGTGTTGGACAACTGATGGGAAATCATATCAGTAAAGCCACAAGGGCATTCAATCCTGGATCGAAGGCAAGATCAACAGCTGTGCAAATTTGACCTGTATGCCTTGCTGGACATCACCACTGACAACTGTAGAACTGCAGATCTGCCCCAGTTTACCGTGGTAAAATCAAAGGCATTTAAAAAAAAACTTTGGACATGCTGACATGACATCTGACAGACTGTCACGGTGTTTAATGTGGTGTGTAAGGCAAAGGCAGATTGGGTGTTAATGCTTGGAAAAGCTTGGAGAGTCACCTTGGGAGCCGTCGTCAGCCAAATGGCATGGTAATGATGCGAGCATATGAAAAGTCTGCATGACACAACCAGCGTGGAACTCCTGTGGTGCTCTCTCCCAAGCCCCTCTTTCTTTCTTTCTTTCGTTCTTTCTCTTGCTCCCTCTGTATCTGTCTATATCACTCTCTTTCCCTCTCTCTCTCTCTCTCTCTCTCTCTCTCTGTCACACACACAATCTCTCTCTCTTTCTCACACACACAGTCTCTCTTTCTCTGTCTCTCTCACACACACACACACACACACAGTCTCTCTCTCTCTCTCTTTCACACACACACACACACACACACACACACACACACACACACACACAGTCTCTCTCACTTGCTCTCTCTCTCACACACACACACTCTCCCTCATTCCTTGAGCTCTGGAGCAGACCTTTCAAAGTTCAGCACAGCAGAAGACATTGGCGTGATATGTTCTGTCTTTCAGCATGACAGCATTCTGGGCGCCGGTGGGGTGTTGCAGGTGTTGCATTGCTGCAGTGACTGTGTCATGGAAAATTTCCACAAAACAGTGCAATCTGGCATTCTGCCTATCTTTTCCTGCCATTGCGTGTCCCGTGCTTCCTGTGTGTATACTTTACCGGTGATATTCTGTCTATTCTGAATGCAACTATCTGCTTAACATTCATTATACACTGTGTTTGCATGTGCTCCTCATCAGCAGACAACAGCTACACAAACAGGCAAGATGTTATCTAGAGGTTTCATATTTCCATGTACTTGCTTGGCATTTTGTTTACATTAATAATGCATTTGTGTACTAATCATAACAATGCTTCTTGTTTTTTGTGTGCATATATTGGCTTTCTCTTAGTCAGTATTGTAAGCTTGCTTTTTGTCTGAATTGCAGCAGTGACGTGAAATTACTTTGCGTCTACAGGAAGCCTGCAAGCTCCTCGAGAGAATTCCCTGCATTTATTCATTAATATTGCATGAAATTTAAGACGGTGGTTCCGGTACTTTGTCGTCTCCATGGTGATATCTTATAATAACCATGTGTCCAACGATGCATGCATGCATGCATACATTAGTAAAATAAACAAACTGTATTAAATTGCACATAGGTCTGTAGTTATTAAACATTTTGGAACTAATATAGTGAATTGCATATAGTGTACAGAAGGAATGCCAGCTAAAATAATTTTAGATAAAAATATATTGGATAAAATATGCCTTAAATATAGCCTATTTAACATATAACATATTGCTAATATTGTCACACTCTACAAAAAGTTAATTTCAACCCTATGAAAGTGTTATTTTTCTCAGACCATCATAGAGTTATGTTCACACAAATGTGGTGTTAAAATTAACATACAGAGATACTTTTTCTCACACATTTTCCTCAGTCAAAAGTAAATTAAAATATTTATTGTTATTACAACACATTATCTTATTGGCCAGCTGGAATTTATACATTGGCTACCACTACTGCCACATAATAACAATGAGGAGATGTATTGTTAATGCACACTCTCCATTGGGAAGTACCACTAAAGATATTGACAGAATGTTGTTCCAATGTCTGAATTAGCAATGATCACACATTTGAAGCAAAAGATAGAAAATATAAAATATTCTTTGAAGAACTGCTTCACCAAAAAAGTTATAAACTTGCTCTGGGGAGACAGTGCACTATTTCAAGATATGAAACTATAACATAAACCATAAACTCATCTTGCTGTGTGAGTAACATAAATTACCTATACCTCATGACTTCACATCCATCCATTGGAGAGCTGGCATCACAAGAGTTTCACAACACGTTTCTGACTGTGCCAAAATATCTGTTAAAATATGTAAAACATGTAATTAAGAGAAAATATGCATGGAAAATGCCTTTTGGAAGCTGTTAACTGTTTTTATTTGGTGCTGCTTCAGCATGTTGTAGACATTGAGGGACATTTTATTTTCATTTCTGATTGGTACTATTTATTTGCAGCACTGATTTGATGAACATTATCAAGCCATGCCTATTGCAACCACAAAATCACCATAGAAAGAAAGAAATAAAGATAGATGGATAGATATATAGATATATAGATAGATTGATATACAGATAGTTACTACTGGTGTAACAAAGATAGCGAGACACATCCATTTTAATCTTGAGCACCAGGGTGCAAAAATGTATTTCAGTCCAGCAGTGATCCCGCTGTCATGCGGCCGTAGTTCGCAATGCCTCCATTCCAGCGCATTTCATCTGCAGCAGCTCGAGGAGCGCAGCCAGGCGGCTAAGCTGTGGCGCTCTCTCACCGAGCACTGATCAAAGCCCCCGGCTGGCATGTCACCAAGATCTGAGGGCTGTCCCCTGATGAATCAGAGGCAGGAACAGCTGCTGTACGGCACTGCACTGGACAGGCGACGGGGATTTGCGTTTCATTAATTGTGTCCCGCAAATGAAGCCATACCTGTTTTTAAAAAGAGGTGGACTGCTGACCCCTAGTGGATATATGTTTCTCATTTTGAATTAACATTTTGGGCATTTAGGAGATGCTCTTATCCAGAGTGACATACACAGAGCTTTTACATACAATCCAAGTAAACAGCTGTGTATTTCCAGCAGAAAGTCAGGTTGAGTACCTTTAACCTACAATCTATTACAGTTTTCAATGCTGTTATGTAAATGAATGCTACTATAGTTTCCACTAAAGGGACCAACTGTAAACATGACATATTGGGGTAAAATTAACTGTCTATTTTCCAGTAAACTTCTGTCATGTACTGGATTCCCACTGATATTTCTTTTAGGATTTCAATCCGAGGGCTTTGGGGGTTTTAGCATGGAACAATATGAATATTAATTCACCATTACAGTCATTCTCCATAAAGCGGTAACTTTATTAATTCATGATTACAGATTCACTCTGGTATACTTAGTGGAAATTGTGTACACAAATCAAATGCATACACTAACCTCCAAACACACACACTCACACACAGACTAATAAAGATATGCTCAAGTGTAGTGCTTTCTTGCATTTTTAAAGCACCAGTAATTCAGTTACTTTGATCTTTGTGTCACAGAAAGCAAAGAGATAAAAGGAAGCAAAAAGATTTGCCAGTTACAAACGATAATTCCATTACAGCAGACCGTCCTTTCAGGCAGTTTAATGCAATTAGTAAATAAACACACAGAGCATCCGTTTGGGTCTGACATTTAGATGTAAGAAGCTGGTGGTTTTGAGGAAAAAAGAAAAGAAAACCCGTCTCATCTAATTTAATTGAACGACTCAGGCCTAAATGAGAAGCGGTTCTGGTGGGAAGTAATGCCAACAGAACCCTGCCCAGTTCCTGATCCTGGCCTGTAAGTCCTGAGAGCATAGGTTTGTGGGTGTGGACAAGGCTGCCTGAAGACGTGATTAGAAAAATCTGCACGGTAAAATGTTCAGTGTTACGTCAACACTTACAGGGTACATATGGTCCCTATTTGACTCACATATACTCTGTTAGAGTTGACTTAACACTGGACATTTGACTGTGTGTCTGCTGGTTTTCAGTCTTCCAGGGAGCAGACTTCATTTCCCAGGGTGCATTGAAGGCATGAGAAAGGACAAACAGAATCACCCTTCCGCAGGCCGTACTTCTCACGCACACTCATGCTGCAATAAAGAGTGACAGGCCGGGCCACGGCCTCTCATGGGGGGGGGGGGGAGGACCGCGGGCAGCCCTCTGAGCGTCTCCGGACCATTAGAGGGTTGACGCGAAGCTGTGGATGTCAAGGGCCTGTGGCCCTCTCTCTGCTCGTCTGTCACAGAGAGGCCTGCCCCGCTGGCGTAACCTCACACTGCTTTGTTAGCGCAGCTGACCTGGGCCTCAGGATCCGGTCTCCATGCATGCCTCTTTACTCTGCTTCCATGCACTGACATGGAGGAAGACTGACGTGGCCAGGGAAGAATGCTTTGAGGAACATTTAAATGCCTCCAATAGTCTGTGGAAATTGACTGAAGGTTTAACTAGGCAGAATTGACATCACTTAGTCTACTGCAGTTACAGTATATAGGCTGACCAGGGGCACCCGCAGGACTTCTAACTAAGTTACACAGAAACAAATCAAGTAATGAAGCATAGATACCACCTTTCCCATTAAACTGATTTTAATTCTTAGAAATGAATGTGCATTGATTTTTAAACAAATACGTTTCAATGTAACTGATGTACGCAGCGTGCACACTCAATATTACCGAAAGAAATGATGTTCAGGTCTCATAATGTTTTCGAAATGTAGGAACCGTCATCACATCACATCATTGAGGCAACAGCGCAAAAAACATCAGGGGTTTGGCTGGCACACGTTTTCATCGATTGTCTTTACGTAGTCGGCCAGCACCACAAGGTATATTTTCAGACCGGAGACGCGCCAAGAGACACTGCCAGACGATTCGTATCGACTTCGGATTTGGACGCGGACGTGTCTTTGAATGAAGTGTTCGTGTTCTCCCAGACCCGCGAAAGAGGAGGGGGGTAAAATGAAACAGTGGTTCTAAGAGAAGCTCATCATCGATTCCCATTTCATGCCCTGATAGATGATTCGCACTGTCGGGATAATATAGTGGCGAGGAGTATTGAGCCTCACAGAGTGGGATCGCGGCGCGCTGCATATCAATAAAGTCGGCCGGCTCCGGGTCTCATCTCTCCCTTATACGGCTCATAAATTTGCTTTATTACGACCATCAGACTTTACAGTGCGAATCTCATGATTCACGCAAGAAAGGGGAAAAATAAATAAAAGAATTGCTTTTGATCATACAAAGAATGTAACGAATGATAAATGTTTATTCATTTCACTACTGACAGACCATATCTCACAGAATCGCTCTGAAGTGCTTCTTAATGAAATTAGCATTTTTGAGAAATCTGGGGAATTGCATGTATGAAATTATTCGGAAATATTATATATAAAAGCTTTTTGTTTTGCCAGCATGCAATTTCTTTTTAAGTGGAAAGCCATTGAGTTACAAATGATAATTGAAGATTCATTAAAACGTAGTACACCTCTACAAAATGAAACTGAAAAGGATGTAAAATGAAACAGTTCTCAGAAAAACATGAAGTGTAGTGGCTTTGATTTACAGAATTCCTGATTACTCTCAACTGCAAGTGCGAAAGGCTGTTTTAAGCTCAATTCAATTTAAACAAATGTGCATTCTCAGTTAACAACACATTTTGATGAATTTTTGTTTAGAACAAACACACTATTTAGAATGCGCCAAATAACCAAAAAAACATCTGCTGTCGAAGTACACTTCACGCTCTCATCATGTTTCAGATATTTAGCTAAAAATGTACAATAAAGGCAAACCTTTAAAAAATGAATAATAAATAAATTAATTATTATTATTATTATTATTATTATTATTATTATTATTATTATTAATAATAATAATAATAATAATAATAATAATACATAAAATTATATATATGTAAACAACAAATCAGTTAAAACCCATGCAATATTTCAGTTCATAAAAAATGTTTAATAAATCTGAATAAGATGGACTGGAATTTGGACCATACCTGCTTAAATTTCCAAGATCTGTAATGGACAGGCATACTGGACTGCTAATGAATAATGCAGACTTCCTGGAAAACAAAACAATTTTGATTAATAATTCTGAACATTTGTCTAAATAGTGTATTTAATATAATTTTGTGCTTTTCAATTGGTGTATGAATTCCCAACTGAAAATTCAGTTGGGACCACTGTTAAAAGCTTTATTATCAATCTTGAAAAGCAATGCAGTCATGTTTGGTGGTATGGCTGTCTTCCAGAAGCCTACCCATCCATCCACAGGATAAGGATGCGTGGACAAGGCAGGGAGGGCAGCAGTTAAATCATCTCAGAGGGCTACACACAGAACAGGTCCAGCAGTGGACACTCATCCAGTAGACACTACTTAGTAGACACTTATCCAGGGGGACTTACTGTGCACAGATCATATTTTAGATTTACACACAGGATAAATATCCTGAAACAATGCAAACATTGTTCAAAAGTACAACAGCTGTGCTTCACCTTGATAACTAATAAACATGCAACCTTTGGGTTACAAGCACCATTGAGCCACACTGTAATGCCTGAAATACATTGTACAGTATAATGCGGCTGATGGCATACTGACGTAAAAAATGTGGTGGATGCCCTTTTTCAGACTCACTTCCAGCCTCCCAACATTCTCCCAATATGCAATGCAGCAGAGGAAAATGCCCACACGCGATTGGTTCACAGGCATGCCAGCCAGCGTGGCACGTTGACATTAAAGATTCACCGAGATGCATCTCAATGTCACGTGCGCTGACAAACACAAGGATGATCCTGAACCTCATTATACCAAGAGAAAGAGAGAGAGGAAGGAGGGACGTTCTGTAGAATGGGGCAATCTAGTGCCCAGTGAGAAAAAGCCACATAAAACTAAGATGGGAAATTCTCTTTAAACTTAGCACATCAAATAATGGAAAAAATACCTAAGACAAAGGTTGATTCATTGAAAAGTTGTAGCTATTTATGAAGAGTGCAAGAGGTAAAAGTGGTTCTCAGTACAGGCTGCTGCCCTCTTGACCTTACTTGAAATATTATTTCAAGTAGCTAACATACTGTAAAAAGGGACCCGGTTAGCGTTTTAAGGCTGCCTGAAAAATTAGTAGAATATATCAATTATTTAATAGAAAGCTATCACTTTACTCTGTAGGTTTTCATGGTTACCATGGCAAAACGTCATTTATTATTAACCTAGCTTGGTGGCAGAGTGGCTGCTTGCCCCCAATTCTTTTGGAATGGTGACATACATGTTTATAGCTCTTGTCGGAACGGCGGACTCACTTTGGAATGCCGTTTGACCTCGCATGAAATTGTGGCACGTACAGACGATAAAACAAAACAATCAACAGGACCATGTAAACCTCTCGCGTTTCAATGGAGCGGGAGACCTCGAAAGCTGCGGACGAAAAACCTCAAAAGAAAGTGAGGTTTCGGGTGGCGTCCGCGAACAGCGGGCGGATCATAAAGGAAGTATACAAAGATGAAGCGCCGTCAGACTCTTTGGACTCTGACTGCACGAGCAGCTCCGAGCCGGAACGGTCGATCAGCACTCCTTCTACCAGAGAAGCTAACGGGCACCTCAATGGGCTTGGCTCCGAGTTGGATGATAGCGGGAGCGAACCTGATGACTTGCTCCTGTACGCCAGTGCGTCCAAAGACAGACACTTCAGCACCAAACGCGTGAACATCTTGAGCAAAAATGGGACCGTGCGTGGGGTGAAACACAAAGTGAGCGCTGGTCAGGTGCTCTTCAACAACCTGTCCAGCGTGTATGGGGTAAGAATCACATCAATATCAAATTCAGTATTATGTTTTGCAGTTTTAACATTTTATTGTCTTACTTCCTTCCTAACGCAGAGGCCACAGATTTAATTTATTTAGTCCCCTGAAATGTCCTCAAAGAGCTATGCAGGTGTACCATTTTATGGTTATCCCATGGGAAAACAACAACAAAAGAGTTTTGCCTTTTTACAAGGAAAACTGACATATAGCATAGGTGAACAGAACAAATGAAATATGGATGCTATTACATTATTTCCACTGTTCAGAATCTTTTTCATTTTGATATGAATGACAGAAACAATTATTTTGAGAATGAGCTTTTTAAATTGTTTCTGGTTCTGTAAGTCAGAGTAAGACAATACTTTCACATATCAGTCAAAAGTTGCTATACTTCTCCATATATATCTAGTGACAGTTAAATCTTTCAGAGCTTCTGTGGACTTTGTCTGCACATGATACTGCAACAAGTGGTAGCAATACAACAGTAAGAAATACCCCTGCATCAAACATTATCCTCAGAAAACCATACATTTTCACAGACTTTTGACAATGTTTTTAATCGGATGGCCACGCTAAAGCAGCATTAGAATCAATGGATAAACTCAATTGCTCACATAAATAGGTCAATTAGAGCATTTAATTACTGTATTTAAAGTATATTCTATTAATTATTCAAACAGAACTGAAGTAAGATATGGATAACACTTTATCCGTTAAATAACAGCTGTTTACCTTTATCTGATAATTGTAGCTTGAAGTGATATCAAATTTAATTTATATGAACTCCAGAAATAATGCCCGTATATATACTGGGTTTCTGTGCTTTGGGAACAGATACAAATTCTGACAGAATGTGACACTTTCTCCTTCTCAAGAAGAGCCCAAATGAAAGCATGATCATAGTGCAGACAGGGTCACTGCCAAATGAAAGATTAATGACCCAATTCGCTAAGTGTTACAGGGGAACCCCATCGGGTTAATGATGTCTGCAGACTTCCGCTTTCTAGTGACTCAACATTTGGCAGGGTCATTGGCCTCTAGTTCCAGACAATAAAATGACAACTTATACATCACATGTTAAATGAGAGAATAGTGAGATCTCTAGTTTAACTCCTACAGTAACACCTACAGAGGGCCTACAGTAACCTACAGGACAGGTGAAATATGTCCCATGTCATAAGATAACAAGGCATATTAATAGGATCCCCCCAATGAAACACTGATCCCAAAGTAACTGACAGTGAAATGCTGGAAAATCTCTAACTACAAACATAATGCTGAGTCGTGAGCCCTTTCTATTGCAGGCAAGCTATTCCACAGAGTAGCACTATGCGACAGGGATGTTACAACCTTAGCACAGTGAGCACTGCCTACCCAGTAGAAATCCATCAGAAATACAACTTTTTAAAAATTGTGTGTCATTGTTCATTAATATTTATTTCAGTTATTTTTGCATTTAGAGCGCAAGCGTTTTTGGTCATGTAAATGCCAGTGAGGTGCAGTGAGATATGTGACTAGAATGCAACCCTCAAGGCTGAGAAATTATGTGTGATTCCATCACTTTTTTCCACTGATTTTCATTATGCGAGTATGCATGCATTACTTTTTTCTATGTACCAAAATCTATTAAGTCAGGTGACTCAGAGAAGGCAGCCATGCCCTGCACTTACTCTGACCACATGCCCCTGCTGTATATGCAGTGGTTACAGGAAATGCACTGTACTCATGCATGCTGGGAAAAAATGTGCATTTACTTCAGGAGAGTCAAAATCAAGCCCTGGAGGGCAGCAGTGTCTACGGCTATTGAAGATGTTCTTTCAGCAGCCAATTAAAGCCTTGAGAACCAGGTGTGTGGATTCTTTAGCCAATCAATGACTTAAATCAATGGTTCTCAAACCTGATCCTGGGGTACCCATGTGTATTGTGGTTTTTGTTCCAAGCACGATTGCAATCCCAGAATTCTAATAAGATGGTCTTAATCAGACACTTTTGATGTTTTGAGGGATTATTTAGCCCCTTTAACCCACATTTTGTCAGAAATAACTATGCAGCCATGAGGAACACAAGTCACATATTCACATTGTGTTACTGTATATTGCAAACAATTAGATAAAAAGAGGTCAATTTAACTGATCAAATTAAAAATTGAGGTAAATCAATAGGCTCTTAAAAGAAATGAATCACGTGTGCTGAATCACACAAACACAACCAAACACTGCAGCCCTCCGGTACTGGGTTTTAACATCCGTTGGTCCACCTGATTCTTACTCCCTCTGTGGGGGCTGCCTTGCCTTCTAACCTGTGTGGGCCCTACAGGGCCAGATGTTGGTTTTGAACTGGAGAGCACAGCTGGTTCTGTGCTGAACGTTGGTGCTCAGGCGTGTCTCAGGGGTGCCCAGTTTCAGCTCTGGGGGCATGCACTCCGGCAGGTCGGAGGGGCCTCTATAAACAAAATCTGCTACATGTGGGGAAAAGAGAATTCAAAACCTGTGGGTGAAGGTCTCCCAAAATCTTCTGCAAATCTGGCCCATGACCATAGAGACAGTGCCCCCCCCCCCCAACCCTTGCCCCTTATAGCCCTCAAATGCTGGACCTGTGCATTTCTGAGCCAAACAGACGTTTTGGTGACACGTGCGGAAGTAGCTGAAACTGTGATTGTGTCTCTTGAAGGGTTCCGTCCGGGGCAACGGGCTTCCGCAGGAAGGAGGTTCCTGAAGGCCTTCTGCCGGAGAGGCCGCCGGGAGAGCGTTTATGTTTGGGGGGCACCCCTGGGGCACCGGAGCGAACGAGTGGGGCTGAACCCAGAACTGCTGCAGTGTTACCTTCCCGATTCACGTTCCACCTCTGCGCAGCTGCCATCTCTGCAGTCTGTCTCTCTTACGTCTGTTTCCCTTCCTCTATGACTGATAGAGGTCCTCTCACACCGTGGTCATTACACTCATGAAGAAAGTATAGGTATTAACTCCAGGGTCCAGGACAGCTTACCACAAAACAGGCTTGTTCTAGTTTACCACATATTCATGCCCCTGTAGTTGATTGGCTATGCAATCCATTACATTCCAAAAAAGAGAAATTCTCAGCTATAAACTTCCTGGGTGAATAAAGATTAAAAAAAACAGATTAGGTAGGAGCCCTCATAGACAAGCTAAAGTGTACAAACATTGATGTAGTATGCAGATGCAGCACTGAGCTTTTGAAGTGAAATGTATTTTGGACAAAAGCACTCTGACAAACAAATGAAAAAAGATTTCCCTGAACCCATATAATGCTATTCTAAATGAAAGAATATCAAACATCCATTTGCTTGTGTTTTGGAGGTACTCTGAACAGTAAATCTTCAGAGAAATGCAGATTATAATTTATGCAGTAAACTTTTTATAATTCATATTTATACTATATAATTAATAATAATATAGTCAACACCATTATAGGATGTGTTTATTTTTTATTCATTAGATTCAGTGATTAATTCATGAATTAGTCAATGTTAAGCTTTGGCAGAAGTCATTTTGACTAAAGTTACAAGAGAATGCTTATAATGGAGTAGTACAATACAATTCTTACAATGTCACAGAAAAGGGAACATATTGTATAATCCACATTCTATGATTTACATAATATTCTCATTTAGAAGAACATCTAAGAACACATCCCATATTTAGAACATTGCTCAATGTGAAGTATAAAAGTACCAACAAAAGAATAGCTCAATAAATCAAATAAAATGTAAAATTCAGCATTCATCTGTTCATAAAAGATTTACATTGAAAGAAGCGATGTGCTTTGGAACAGCCATTAAGGATTCTATAAATATACGTGCATTATTATGCTATATAAACAGAATAACATAGTCAAAAATCTTATTATAATCCTGATTATATCAGGGATTGTTGGTACATGTTCTGTATAAGCAAATACGTAAAAGTACATAAAACATAATATCATAAATCTCAGGTATTGTCTTTGGAAGTCCATCTTTCAAGTTGGTTAATCTTTCATCTTTCATAAGCCATTCCCTGCCCTTTTTCTGCCCTGTTCTGTTGATCTTTTCCTACTTTGTGTAAAAGAATTCTGGGAACACTGGTTAGCCTTTAAAGCTGACCACTGCACTTTGTGAACCATTGTAGCTTGGCGGACCCCGGACTTGTAAACAGCCTTCTCTTTTTGCCAGCTGCTACACCACTCCCTGAATTATGATTTATAGGAATACCACACGGGAGTTATGGAGGGGATGGGGCCACTATCAAAAGCCCATTAATCCAGTGGTGTTCTTCTCCACTGATTCAGCAGAGACAAAGAGACAGTGATGGATTTACATTCGCTTGCTGGAGGCCCCCCAGGGACTTTATGGGAGCTGGCAACTCCTTCACAAAGTTTGTGCCACATTTGTCCCTCTCCCCCAAAGTTGCAAATACCAGTCGTCTTTAGTTTAAAAATCCGGATGGGCCATTAATATTAAATCACAGCAAGGCTTTAAAAGTCTTTTTTGTTCTTTTTTTTCTCACAAAAATATTGTTGTTGTCAATCTGTGAAAGAGTACAGTGCTCTGGGGGGGCATTCTCCTTTCCGAATGAAAACGATGAAAAAATGGGAAGGATCTTTTTTTAAACAAGTTTTTACGTTCCATTTTGTGTGCAAGTTCATAGCAAGATTATTGCCTTGTAAATTTGTGAATTGTAGCTTTGTGCTACCTGAAATGAAAAGCACTGGAATAGATTAGTTTTGTATTTCTTTGTATTTTGAGCTTGACTGATGAAAAGGTTTTTTTTTGTATCTTGCCTCTTGAGATTTGACATTTAAAATGTGTGTTTAGCATTTTTTTATTTTCTTTATTTATGGGCCGTGGTTGCCATTGAGTGGAGGAAACAGTAAAGTGTCCATGTGAGAAATGTTTTTTTTTTTCATTAAATTGTGAATTTTTGTGCCTAACTTGAAATATGCGAGAATTAGTTCCATTAGTTTCAGATTTTGTTCCATACTGTTGCATTTAATGCAGATTAAAGTTTTATAGCTTTTCAGTATTTTGTATTTCATTAGTTTTTATAACTTGACTACTGTTGAAACTATAGCTCTCCAGCTACAATGAAGATGTTTTGCAATATTTGTGGCCTTACGAAATCACAACAACATAAATATCTCACAACACAAAACACACACAAAAAAAAAACATAACACAAAAAAAAAAACGTTCCCAAAGAAACAAGCATTTCAAAACATTGTTTGTTCTAAATTCACAGATGTATACACACAGCTATGTCATGTACGGACAACTTGTTATTGAAAGCTGCACACTGAAACAAACTGCTGGCCACATCTAATGAGGACACCCCAATACGCTGAAATAAAAAATAATTAGCATAGTGACATTTATGACTGATTAACTCATTACTCAATTAATTAGCTAAAACTTAATGACTGCACTGTAAAATGCTCAGTGTTAAATCATCTCTTACAGAATACATACAGTATGGTCCCTATTTGGACTTATATGAATTAACATTGGATAGTTTACTATGTAGGGGAAGTGAAACGTGGAAGTTGCAGCAAATATCTTGCTTGGGTGCTGCATGTTTTTACATCTTATGCTGCTGTGCCCTGTTCTTCTGCCGTTTTCTCACTGATATGCGCTGTACCTCAGTGTCACAGAAGGCAATCATGTATCAGCAATGCACTGCTGAAGGGTAAGCATAATTCCATCTTGTGATTACATTAGGAATCCATCTGTAATATTGTATTGGATTTTCATTACCCTGTTGTCCGTATTAGGAACAGGCTTTAGTTTTTGTTCTTTTTGGAAATAAGGGCAAAGTTGATGGCCTTAAAATGATGAGTGAACTTATGTTGTTTTCTCTCTATTGTTCCTGGGTTATAGTAATTTTTCAGCCTAACTGTGCAGTTTGCATTTTATGTCAAAAAATTCACCAAAAAATCTGATACCAATGATTATGATACTAATTATGATTAATTACAATGCATGCATTTACCTTCACAGTTGTATATACTATACATTTTTATACTATACATAATTACCCAGCATCAAATAAATTAAATGCCTGTATCTACCTGTATTGTAAAATGGCCAATTAAAAACACGTCAGCAGCCCCAAATGACAGTGACATCAGTTTACTGGGCAGTCAGTAGAATTTAAGTACAGTGAATAATGTAGACTAACTGGAAGCATTATTCATAGGGGAGCTCTGAACAACTGAACACCACAGATCTCAAATAATTGGGAATTTTGGAGTTAACAGGGTCAGCCCTGCTTTCCTTGTACAGTTTTGACCTTATTGATGCTTAAACTAGGAAGCAATTACTATAACATTACCTTTTCAATCACGAAAAATCTGAAAACAGCTGAAAACAATAGTTTTGCCTGCCCCCAAATGTTAAAAATAGAGCAAATAGTGAATGATGCATTAATGTGTTTCCCCAGCCAAGTGTGAAAGTGGAGTTTGGGCAGATTGTGATCTACACCACCAGTTTCCGGGTGGTGAGGAACACATTCGAGCGCTGCGAGCTCGTCCGCAAGATCTTCCAGAACCACCGGGTGAAATTCCTGGAGAAGAACGTGGCCCTGAACGGCGAATTCAGCAAGGAGCTGGAGAAGCGCTGCAGGACAGTGGGGGAGCCCCCCTCCCTCCCTGTGGTCTTCATCGATGGACACTACCTCGGGGTTAAGTTGGGCTTCTGTCTATAACCAAACACTGCTACATGCAGTACATACAGTAGAAGTGATCAAATGAATACATTCTCTCATAGTAGCCATGACAAATTCTGGTCTGTCACACCATTTCTATTATTACAGATTCATTTTATCGTTTGCTCAAATGTGTCTTTTTTTATTTCTCAGATTTTTCGTGTAATAAAGATATATTTATGTAACCTATGTACCTTTGAACAAAGTATTTGGTTGAAGTGCAGGCAATTAAGTACAGGAAAAGCCTAATAAATGTAACATAGACAAGCTTGTGCAAAGGTTGTAGATAACAAGCCCCTTGCATGGCTTGTGAAATATGGACGATTCTAGCTATTCATAATAACCAATGATGTACTACATCACTGCAAGCTCTCCACGCACTACGTTTTAGGTATTTAGCCAATGAATTCATCCAGAGCAACCTACACTGTTTGAATTCTTTGTACATATAATCCATTCATGTATTTGGATTGTCATTGACAATGTCAGCTAAAGTACTATGCTACAGTGTACAACGGCAATGCCCCACGTGGGAAACAATCATAGCTAGATAGCTTAGTTCAACCATTATACACTACTACCCCATATTTGTTGTTCATGTCTGTAACATCCTTAGCAGGGTGATGTCCATAATGTAAGCAAATAAATAGTGACATTTATGTCTGTTTAAATTTTACTTGAGGAATTCAGGTTAAGTCCTTTCCTCCCGCGTACAATGGCAGTGCCCCAAATGAGAATCAAGCCTGCAAGCTCTGAGCTACAGGCTGAGCTCCTAAATCTCCTTAATCTTGAGATTTGTGAATAGTTTTTTCTTCCTTCCTTGATTTACATTATCTCTGTGTGAAAGTCTCTTTTCCTCAATAAAATCTGGTTAATATAATGCAGTGTCTGAAAAATAAAACTCTCACATTGAGAAAATGTGTATTCATTAACAGTAGCTCAATGTAGAAATGCTCTTTTAAGCCCACCAGTGCTTGATGATGCATTTCTCTACACTTTCCCCCCCAACTTTGAATCTCAGGTATTGAACTCTGCTGACCTCTGTGAATGATTTCTTTGATTCCTTGTACAAGTTTTATATATTGATAATTTGTGTTCATTTCCTAGGGTGCAGAAAAAATAATGGGGATGAATGAATCGGGAGACCTTCAGGATCTCCTCACAAAAATTGAGGTAATGCTGGCCTATGTAGACAAAAGATGTCACAATCTACGCCATGCTTTATGGCAGCTCACATCCCAGAGTAAGAGTAAAAATGTAGAATAAAGTATGTCATTTTCATTCCTCCCTTCATCAAAAAATTTGGGCTCTCAAAATCCAGTCCTGGAAGGCCACAGTGTCTGCTGTTTTTTGTGTGCTTGGCCACCTTAGTGTTTCATTTAAGTATTTGATTGGTTGAAGAATCCACACACTTTTTCCCGGCCTAAATTGATACATTCCATGACCTGTTGATTGAAAAGAAACCACTAAAATCTGCAGACACTGTGGTCCTCCAGGACTAGAGTTTGGGATGTCTGTTCTACAGTGGTTTAGAATTACAATTTTACCCTTTAAGGTGTAAGATAACAAATATGTGATTAGACTGTTCTTAGCTAAACATTCCAATCCTGATATAACAACCACTATTGGTAATTGAAAGCAATGAAGTTCTACAACACACTGATTCAGAATAAAAAATTTAAAAAAGCATTTCAAAAAACCTATTCTTCAAAAGGTTAAATGGGTAACTAACAAATTTTGCCCTTGCCTCAAGTGTCCTTTTTCAATGAATAATGAAAGTTTGCAGAAAAAAGGAAGACTCTTAACAGGGTAATGTGCCAATAATTGACATTTATTAAAACAGCAATCATGTATTATTAACATGTGTTGCATTGTCTATACTAAAGTAATGATTTACAGAATGAGCCGATGTTCTATGAGAGTTCTTTAGAGAGTTCTAAAGTCATTTATAATGGTTAAACAGTGTCTGTCTCCTTTAGCACTTTAAAAAAATAAAAAATAAATGAATTAATCAATGCAAATTACTGGCACTACTGAAAATGTATTATTGTTAGTGAATGTTGGTAACATATTAATGATTAATTAATGGGACTTAAATGCAAGCTGTCTTCTGCTACTGCTGTGTTTGGTATTGAGCTCTATCCATTCAAATTCATTGTCTGCTGCTCAGCTCCCACTGGCATCTGTTAAGTGTTCTGCTAAGCTGCACAAAACATCCCCGGAATGTTTCTAATGGTAGAAGAAAACGTTATGAGAACATTGTGTCAGTGTTTGGTACAGCATTCCAGTGACTAGCCCAATTTGCTCTGCTTGAACCCCGGGGTACTGTAGAGGAAGTTAGGGTGTCCAAAAACCAAGTTCTCAAATGCCCGAGCAACCCTGGAATGGTGCCACCGTCCTGGCAGTGGTGACCGGAGAACTTTGGTGCCCTTTATGCGGGCAGCATGTCTGGTGCCAGTCTGCCCTCTCCACTCAGCAAAACTGTGCCAGTGCAGGAATAAGCAGAGACATGTTATCAATTATGCATCTGCGAGCTGCCATGAATTATGAATGGGCATCAATAAATGCCATAAATAATGCACACAGGGTGCCAGCACTGCATTCACTGACCCTGTTGACGCTCAGCAGGGGGAGCCATATCATTCAGAAGAGCAAATTGGGCTTCCTCTGGCAGAGAGGACAGCCTGGCTCGGGTTAGCATATCATAAAAAGCAAACCTGTTGGCTGCCCTGAAACCCAACCCTCCTTAAGCCCGGCACACAGCACAATGGGGGGAAAAACAAAAACAAGGGGAAACAATTGAGCGAGAAAGGGCAGCAGAGGCAGGGCATTGGTTTATGAACTGAGCTTGTAACTCAAAGCATGCAGGTTCAATTCCAGATTGGCAAAGACATTTAACCTGAATTGCTTCAATAAATATTCGGTTGTATATATGGACTGAATGTAAAAGACTGTAAGCTGTGTAAGTTGCCTCAGATAAGAGCAGTTAAATGCCTACAAAGTCTATTAAAATTGTATGACACAAATATGTAAAGGATTAGAACTACCACAAATTATATTGTACACCATGCAGGCGGTCAGCTTCAATGAAAAACTACAATGCTTTCTTGAAGGATGTTCTGTAACACCAGACACACTGTTGCTAACTGGGACCACCAGTATTTTAAAAAAGGAGGACAAAAGGAACACTATGAGTTAACCATCTGGTTAAGTTATATAATATATGTGATATTATAACCCGAGTTATGACCAGGAAGTGGAGCAATTATTCTGACCCTCACCAAAGGACCTAACCAGGTTTGAGATAATGCATGGATATTCATCTTACACTCTGAATGTAGACCTCAACATCTGGAGCAAACCATGAAAGGATCAGTGACCCATTATTCGACTAGAGGTCAGTCTGTCTTAGTGACCTTCTTTGTACCTCTTTCTGGCTCCAGAGGGTGCAGCACCCCCACACCTGCCCCACCTGTGGGGGCTTCGCCTTCGTCCCGTGCCCCATGTGCCATGGCAGCAAGATGTCTGTGTTCCGCAACTGCTTCACGGACTCCTTCAAGGCCCTCAAATGCACCGCCTGCAACGAGAACGGCCTGCAGCCTTGCCCCAGCTGCACCCCGTAGGACTGCATGCACTCAGCGCACCCAATCAACAACCCACAACCCACAAACCACTCCTCTCTGACTGCCCCTACAGGCCAGACATGGGACTGCACTCAGCGCACCCAATCACCCCCCTCAGCCCACAACCCAATCACCCCCCTCAGCCCACAAACCACCCCTCTGATTGCCCCTACAGGGATGGAACTGTACCAGAGAACTCACGACACTCTTCTCACATAGGATAAATGTGGGAATGTTAATGACGACAGTATTTCTAAGACAAGTGAAATGTTTACTGGCTTATTATTGTTCAGCTGTTATAAGCAGTTTAGGGCTATCAGAATTATGTTTGACCTTACTTAAAGCTTATTATATTGTTCTATCGGGAATTGATGAAGTTCATGACCTCATATTTTTGAGGCGCCAAACAAGTTTGTTGCAGAGGAGAATGTAATAATTTCTATTAGCACTTACTGAAATGACTATCTTGCAACCAACATCTGCAAAGATTTAAGACATCATAGAGTATTGCGTTTGGTACATAGTAAAATGTCCACTGTTAATTCAACTCTAACGTTATATGAGCCCAATAGGGATTATATGTACTGTACTCTGTAAGAGTTGAATTTGTCCTCCACAGCAAGTGATATGGTGCTGTTTTTTTTAGAAGTGACAGATTTAACTGTTAATAAAGGTTAATAAAATTAATAAAGGCTTTCATTCCACCCAATTGCACATTACACAGTACGTATATAATATGCTGCCACAATTTACTCCCAAACATGATTTTGACCCAACAAGGATATATTTCTACCATTTTTGACATGGTACACTGGCTTCCTCATTTCACTGTACTTGGTTATAATAATTATTTTCGAAGCGATCAATTAAATTTTTGATAATTTGTGTTGAACTTCAAAATGTATCAGAAATTGAAATGCTAAGCTAAGAGACTATAAAGCTGGGAGGATATGACTAGTTTGTAGAAACTAAAAACAAAACTGGATACACATGTTTGTGTGGAGTGCCATTTTCAGCTGTGGTTCGATTTCAGCTGAATTCACTTTCTTATCAAGGATACTCCCACCTTAAATCTATAAGTACGCTGCCCACACCAAGCAGACAGCCCTTACTGCACATGAACAGTACATTTTAAAAAGTCTGCTTACAATAACTGTCGGTTGTATTTTCTGACCGAAGCTCCCTAGTAACGTCCTAATGGGAGGGTATGACAAAAATCAAAGTTGTTGTCATGGTGAAGGAGAACCCAAGAGCACTGCTTCATACGTGACATTTGTATGAACCCCTTTGATGAGTTCTGCTGCTGACCGTGCAGTGCGTCAGTGCCACTCAGCAGTACTGCAGAATGACTTGGGCTCTCTTCTGGTGTCAGCAGTGACCTGTGGTCAAAGACTAACGCGCCACTCGTGCCACCGGCTGATTTTTTGCTGGGCTAAAGAAATATAAAAAAATAAATAATGCGGTCACATTCTATTTCATCAACTTCGTCTATGACACTGCCCCCTGCTGTGACATTCTTGTTTTGATGTCTTTATTTTTTGGACTTTGCTTTGCCTGTTTTCTATAGGGTTTCCCTTTTATCTGGTGATAAATGTTAGTCTATCCCAACCATACATCACCGCAGGTGCCTGATCAACCAGATGTCCCCCTGAATGATGCGAAATGGGTGTCCTTATTTGTCATCACTCAGCCAAATCCTACCTGCTCGACTGATGCTATTATCCATTATCGTTCACCATACGGAGCTTCCAGACGCAGTTAACATTGTCATGATCAGGATCCGATCTGGACTGTAGTGTGCGACATCAGATCGAGGGGGTTAATCCACAGCTGTGATACTGTGATGGAACATTACATACGACTCACAAAGCTCCCATGGTAGTTGGAAAGCACACACACAACTGCCCTACCAGGGAATTTAGTGACACAGCGCACCATCTGGGTCATGCATATTTAAATTGCGTTATCAACATGCAAATGAGGCTGAATACGGGATGTGTCCAATTCACATGATCACAAATTTCCACTCAGAATATGCATGGATTTTTTAAAAGATGACCTCAAACCTGGCAGCAATGTGACACAGTCTGTTTAAAAGCTATGAAATGTGTCAACGTCCACGATGACAAAGATGCCGTTGAACATTAAATCTGCCACCTGTTGACTGCTGCACCCATAAAACGTGTTAAACAAAACCAAATGTTTCTCATATAGTGTAATTCAATTAGCCTAACTTCTGTTTGTGACTCAGTGACATGGCATCCCGATCCATCGCATTGGTCACCTGTAGTCACATGGGCTCAATGAACTGCAATGGAAGCTTGGGAAGTCATGCAAGTTACTACATATGGTGACTGACTTTTACTTAATGACCAGAAAAACAAAACATAAAAGGTGATATTGTTAAGCATAGCCTATGATAGTGAGCGGTTATTTAAAGAATCTTAGTAGTCAATAAGCAAACCCTTCTGTAGCAAACGCATTATAATATGAGAGAGGATGGTTGAATTTATGCAAATTTATAAAATCCCATTCCTCTGGTTTATACAGAGGAAGTGTTATCAAAATGTATAAGCTTCACTTGTGCAATAGCTTCTATAAAACTCTTGTGGATGTGCATTACTTTTTAAACTCCAAACTAAACAATTCACTTTCACTGTTGCATAACATAACCTGCAGAATTTAACACAGTGAAATCGTAATCTCTGCTTTCATGAAGTATGACAACATCACAGCCATCCCTGTGATGTTGTCATCCTATTGTTCAGAGAGATGGGGCATTTTATATAGGGAAGCAATGCATACTGCATGTGATGTAATTACATCTGCATGGAAATAAACATGTGTGCATGGAAGGTAAGTGTGGCCATTTTGTGGCCACACTTACCTTCGATCGGATATTACAGATGAAAAATTCACATCAAATAAACCAATGAGTCGTCCTCTAAGGACACATTTTGTTGAGTCTTCATTAAACTCAAAGTCTATGAGTACACACAGGTTCTACTCATGGGTGAAAAGCATGTAAAAGGCTATGAGGAACAGGACAGCAGATTATAAATTAATCTCAGCTGTGCATGGAGGTCAAGACACTGCTGCCCAAGGTCTTGCAGCCCTCTTTTAGCCTCAGGCGGTATGAGCTGAAACTGAACTACCTGGGTTATGAATTAAAGAAAAGGCCTCCAAAAGTAAGACTCACAGCAACTAGAAAAAGCTGACCTTAGCCCCTTTCACAGTGACTCAAATGCTATGTAATACTGTATATACCATCCAACTTGGTGCAGTGTGCACAAATATGCCAACACTGCTTCTCTGTGGTATTATAGAAACAAAACAAACAAAAAATTACAGTTGTGTGGCATTTTCTGTTAGTAAGCAAACATTTATGTCTAATATAGAAATATTGGCCTTGTTTATTTCTCTCAATACTGTTTTTTAGTTTTGGTTATGTTCCCAGGAGACATTTCCATTGGGAAAAGTTAAAGATAAAGCCTCAAAGATTTCCACACTCCTTCCCTGGCTTATTAGAAAGTGGCAGAACAGCCAGCTCTTGTACATAGACAGTAGTACTTCAGCTCTCCAAGGACAGCCCTGGAAATCTTCACAAAGCTACATTTAAAGTGTAATAACTTTAAATATTTAATTTTTAGTCTGGCTCAATGAATAAATGAATTTATGCGCATAATGTGGCACATTGAGAAGTACG
This sequence comes from Anguilla rostrata, assembly GCF_018555375.3. Classification (NCBI taxonomy): domain Eukaryota; kingdom Metazoa; phylum Chordata; class Actinopteri; order Anguilliformes; family Anguillidae; genus Anguilla; species Anguilla rostrata. Next base: position 14,465,314 of record NC_057937.1, read on the forward strand.
ATGAGACCACAAAACAACCTTGCTATAAGACACATTGATGTGCTTAATAATTTAAGCATCTGAAGAATATATATTGCTCGCTTTACTTTCAATTATTTAGACCACAATGAGGCCTTTAGCTTCAAATGCCAGCCAGCCACAGATACCGGGGAGTAAATGAGTTCAGGTTTAATATGGTTCTTTTCAGTGTTTTGAACATTTACTAGATACTAACAGTGTCCTCATATTGGTCCCTGGGTTAGGGACAGAGCTCTGTGCTTCATTCCATTTTACCAGTTGAGTAAATTGTGTACCCCAACAGTAAGCATTAGGACTCCCCGAATTGTACTGGATACTACTGGTTCGTTTATTGAGCAACTGATGCATATTTCACCAGGTCTAAATTGTCCACACAAAGCAAGCAGTTCATAGCCCATTGCAATGGGTCCTCAGCCCAGTAGATGGCAATATTTAACAAACGGAAGACCTCAATACCACATATTTATTCCACAATAGGCCTATTTCACAAGATGGCGACCAAAACCGGATGTAGGGATACTTTGTTTCCGGTTACCGTTGCTACGGACGCAAGTCCATTTCTGACAGCGAAAAATTGAGCCTAAACAGCGACGTGTGTTCTCACAGTCCCTGATAGCTCTGCCAACGTTCACTGTCCGATGTTATCCGCATTGTCGAAGCATTGCCAGTGAACGTTAAGCGGTCTAAACTGGACAAGGGCTATAAATTCTTTTTTGAGAAGTTTATATTCGGTTATGAAGGTAAGTATAACGTTAGCTCTGGTTCACCAGAAAGCTAAATAGCTAGCTTGCTAACCACATCAAGTTAGCCGATTAAAGAGATGTTTCACTTCGACATAACAAATTCTTTTCTGGAGGCGACTCCATTGTGTTTTCGTAGCGTGAAGCAACATCTGCTGTCCGTTAACAGCGTCTCTGTTCCTCTCGGTTGTCCCGAAAATGAATGAATAGGGAGCCTGACAACTGTGAGGAAAAACGATTCTGTTAACATTGACGGTCAACAGGGGAGGCAAATGCTATGCAAGTACAATGTTAGGCTCCACAAAATTACTTATTATACCGAAGTGAAATATCGCTGAATTAAGTTTTGTACTACCGTTACTATTTTGTGACATGTTGTTTGTGCTGTACTTGTTCTAATAAAGATTTATATTGCTTGTCAGATCGCCTGTGTAATGGTGTTCAGTTCACTACCGAGCTGTTTGTTTTCATCGCTGATAAAAACTACCCACACATTTTTAAATCAGCTGATATATCTTAAGTAGGCTTGTCGCGATGTCCGTCAATACATTTTGTAATTACAATTAACAACTAAAATAAACGTGCATCTGCAGTTTCAACATTGAATATCCAAATATGTGCTTGCTAACAAGCTAGCTGGCTAAAACGTAATTTGCTAATCATAACATAACATATAGATCGCCAACTGATTTTATTACATTCCAAGTTCCAGCGCACACCAAACTACGGAGGAAGAGGTCTGCATGCTATTTTCTCAACCAGGCGAACGTTTCCCTGCTCCTGTTTACAACCTGAGACACTTCTCCAAACCGCACAGAGTACAGATGAGCTGCTTAACCTCTGAATAACTCGCGATGTCGGTGTTTGAGGTGCTTGGCTAAGTTAGCTAGCTAGATGCGTTTCCTCATTCAGTTTGAAATGAGCAATGACAGTGTTTCCAAACGCGTTTTTGACAATGTTGTCTTGATTATATAACCAAGGGCAAAGTATTCATACACATGAATTATAATTTTTTTGTTTCTCAAAGAGTGGTAGGGCCTATGTTTGGTGGAACTGTCATGGCAGGCGCACTGCCGCTAGCCATCTTTACCTGTTTTTAGCCGTTCTCAAGCAGGCCAACTCAGACTAGAGTGCGGTACGAAAATGGAAAAAAACTAGAACTGTTACAATCACTAGGCCTGTTTGATTTTGATTTGTACTTTGTACTCTTTGCGCGGTTTGGAGAATTGCCTCAGGTTGTAAACAGGAGCAGGGAAACGTTCGCCTGGTTGAGAGCCTCGGCGAAATAGCGTGCAGACCTCTTCCTCCGTAGTTTGGTGTGCGCTGGAGCTTGCCATTGAGCCATAACACGGTCTTCTGTCGCATGCTGCAGCAAGGGTTTCTATGAAACTCTCGCTGGTTAAGAGGTTATTTTCTATTTCTCTAGCTCTTTGGGCCATTCCCTGTGAAATTTGGTGCCCCTACTTGAAAGGTCCTAATACCAAGAAAATAAGGACCCCTTAATGAAGTCCGAATTATTGCCTCATTCAAATTTTAATTATTTAACGTTTTTGTTTGCTTATCCTTGATTGTACTGTCAAATTTTACTGATGCTAATGTTAAACTTGTTTTTCTCACTCAGTAGCCCATGAAGAAAAAAAAAGAAATTATTCAAAAAGTAAAAACGGCTGTCTTGTGATATGCCTGATTATAAACCGAGTTATATATATATTCAGAATTGAAGTTATATATTCGGAATTGAAGTTATATATTCGGAATTGAAGTTATATATTCGGAAATTGAATTTATATATTCGGGAATTGTACTTATATATCCAGAATTGAATTTATATATTCAGAAATTGAATTTATATATTCAGAATTGAAGTTATATATATATTCGGAATTGTAATTTATATATTCAGAATTGAAGTTATATATTCGGAAATTGAATTTATATATTCGGGAATTGTACTTATATATCCAGAATTGAATTTATATATTCAGAAATTGAATTTATATATTCAGAATTGAAGTTATATATTTTTGAATTTATATATTCAGGTCGCCATCTTGTGAAATAGGCCTATGGTGCCGCTTAGACAGCCACAAAAATGGGTTCTTTATTCCATAATTCATCATTTTGAGAGATTGCTATGAAGGGAGATTAAAGGTGTATGAAGAACCAATACATTATCACTTTTCATATATTAGAAAATGAACTACATTCATACTCATATTGTGTGAATGCGCAATGTTGGATATTGATATGACCAAGAAAATATCTTTGCATTCTGTTTATGTATTTTACAAAAGGCCAATATTGCACAATATTTACAGTGTGTGTGTGTGTGTGTGTGTTTGCATGTGTGTGTGTGTGTGTGCGTGCGTGTGTGTGTGTGTGTGTGTGTGTGTGTGTGTGGTGTGCATGTGTGTGTTTGTGTGTGTGTGTGTGTGTGTCTGTGCATGTGCTTTTGATATAAAGCAAAACCAAGATAAAACATAAATCCATTTTCCCCCGTATTCCAAATAGGCACGATTACATTAGTGGATTAATGTGTTATGTGATGATGTGAAATTTACCACCCAATATGTTTACTTGTCTCCAGAGTGATACAGAGAGGATTTATGGAAGGATTTCTGAATTTGTTCCACACATTAATCAAAAGTGTGGATCTCCACGGGTGCTGCACAAAGAGGGAACAATTGAGCAATCTATATTCCTGGAAGAGTCTTGTCTAACAATATTAGCTCATAAGCACATTTCATTAACAGTGCCAAAGAGTAAATACCGGCATGTTTCTAGCTGCTAAGCCTACAGAGAATGCGTGAATGTAAGTGAGACAAAGGCTTTCCATGTCTCTCATAAAAAAAGAGAAATGACTAATAGCAAATATTACAAAATCCATTTTGTACTGGCTCTTTCATATAGTCCTCCATTTTGCAGGATAAGAGCAAAGGCTGTTAATGAATAATTCCAATGTATCGTGATAGGACGGTTGTAACAAGTGGTAGACTCAACAATGGCATGCAGTCAAATGATCCAGATAGAAAAAGAATAGAACCCCAGACAGAGAAAACAAAGTTTGAGAGATGATTTTAGAAACACTTGCATGTTCAACCACACAAAAGCAGATTTACCTTGAAAGTTCTGGTATGGATTTTGAGAGCTGCACACTTCTCTCTGGGAATTACACTCTGGTAATCCCTTCTAGAAGGTTCACCTGTAGCAACAGACAAAAGCAAATACCAAACCAAGGATGTAGCTGTTTTCAATAAATTATTCATCATTTTAATTCATTATTTTGATTGAAAAACATTCAGTATTATTTACCATTTGCTTAAGGCAAACATAAATATGGACATGGGCCCAGAAGCTTTGGCTGAAGGGCTTCTATTAACAAATGCTAAAAAAATCCAAGATTCAATTATTTGGTCAATCAAAACATGTGACACACACACACACAGACCTACACACACACACACACACACGCACACACACTTATGCTTTGGCAGTCCAGGGATGTACAGTATGTGTTGGTGAGAATATCTTAAGCCTTTAGTATCCTAGATTAGTAAACATTAAATCACGTGCTGAACTCAAAATGCATCAATTAAATAAGCCACTAATACCTGGACGCCAGTTCTGAATTAGGACGATAACCATATCTTTGTGAATTACTGAACTACTGAATTGTACATCACTGAACCAATATTTATTAAACATTGGAAAATGAATAATTAATCTCAAGATTTAAAAATGTTGACATTAATTACATGACTATAATTGTGATAAAATCCTTGTCCTGGAGTGTTGCCTTTTGTATTTGTTATTTTAACTCAGCTGTTGTTTACCAGATTGCCTCACCTGAACTGTCCTCAGTAATTGATCTGGCAAACATGCTTATTCAAATAAGGACAGTTTCCAAAATAAATGGATACGGTCTGGAAAACAGTCAATTCAGTGCAGCATGTCATGCTATACTATATCAATATAAGTCTGATGGTTTCACCTACTTCCTTGTAGGAACCATTTCGCTATGTCTATGGCTGTCTGCAACAAAGCCAAATGGATAAACACAGAACCGTGAATGATACTGTCTGTGGGAAAGAAACAACCACGATAAAATCACTCTGGAAAAAGACGAGGGGTTTCAATGCTGTGCCATATTTCCACCAGTAGATGGCGACATTGTTTTAATTTTACTTCTGCAATGGTTCTTCTCATAACAAACCTTTGCGTTCAATGACTTGCTGACCGCAGTAAGGTATAAACAACGTCTAATTCGTGGAATGTTCATGTTCTGCATCCTTGGCCTTACTCTGAAAATCTTATTATCTGGATGCTCGAGAGACTTATTCACCTTTGGACCTCGGTGCATTAAATCACAGGCTATTGATTTGGAAGTTAATCTTACAACCCTGTTACACATCGCTGTGCGTTACTGCCCTCTAATTAATTTCACCCCGTCATGCCTTGAGGGCAATGCAGATGAACAGCTGACGCTCTTAAAGTGTCTTCACATTAAGAGAAATCTTCACGGAAGATGTTCCCTCTGAACACATGCGAGAAAAGATTCCATCAGGGGTATGGGAATGACTTCGTACCAGGTGCAACGTTCCGTTCTGGGCATCCATTATATTGGAGAGTCCATTATCAGCCGGAGTAAAAACCGTTGATGCTGAAATTATTTGGGTTTGTCCAATAGGACGTGGTTTTTACATTACATACGTGTTCTGCATTCGAGGAAGTATTCACTTTATATGTTTATTTTTTATTGTTTCAGCTATTAAGCATTTTTAACACATTGTTTGTATAGACAGCATTACAGTGCAGAGATAGCTATTTTGCATATTACAGGAATGATTAACCATACTGTTGGCGTATGCTAGACTAATTGGGTTGCTTCCCTGTGGTTAAAGGTCCACCATGCTTGGCACCTTGGTTGGGGTTTTCAGTGCAGGACCATGTCCAGAATGTTGTGCCAAACTTCACAAAGTCAAATGCATAGTAATCTCACTTAAGATCAATGTGAATGTCTGTAATCACATCTGTAGTGATCAATGCTATTTGTCACATGTAAATTCACGCACGTGCACACAGGTATGTTATAGGACCAATATCAGAGGAAATCAGTGAATAATATGGGGTTGCATCCACAAGGACTAGTGCATTTGCCGACTGTGCCACTGGGGAGCCCCTTTTTCAAGTTATGTTTCCATTCTCTGAATGCAAAAAACATTAAACACTGAGCAACATTGATACTTCTGACAGGCTATGCATCTAAGGCTCCTCAAAGCCCATGAAAGCCTGTTGAAGTGAGCTTCCCTAATTCACTGTAAAACACTTTGCCATCCATTAAAGATGCTGCGTAAATCCAATATATCATCATCTGCCATAACCAATGCCCTAGAGCCATTTTCCTAGATATGGCCATGCCTGCAAACTATGGCATGATTTAACATTCAATTCCGTCCTCCAGTCCATCCTGTAATGTTCCATTTCACCCCGTTCCTTTGCATCACGTTCTACTGCATTTCATTCTATTCCATTCCGGTGTTCGCTGAGCAGATGGCATCAAAAATGGCACATTACTCATGCATACAATACACTGTCTATAAGTCATTCAATAAAACTTGCAAAATCTGCCAGTCTGCCATTAAACCTATTAATAGCAAAATGAGGTCAAGTTACAACAAACAATATTGGCTCTCTTAGCTCGCACAAATGAGACAAGCTTTATTTAAATGTGATGCTAACCAATGTTTTCAAAAGTATTTCTTGCAACTTGATTCTGTGCTTTTTCATCAATGTTGTCATTTGCTTGTAATTTAAAGAAGGTGGACTACTGGTTCAAGCACTGTTTAGGCACTGTACCCTTTCAGAACTATTGTTTTAGCACGGGCATCATCAAAATCTTTTTGAATGTGAAATGATAGAGAATGCATTTCAGAAATATGATGAGTTTCCCACAAATATTATACAGCTGTAAAAGTAATAGTTTACTTTTTTTGGCAATTCTTACTTAGCAACCAAGCTAGGTTTCACAGAAAACAAAGATGGCGACCACAAAGTTTTAAAAACGAGGTCTATTGGCTGAACTAGCATCACATGTGCACATGCTTATATGTCCATTTCGCTTGTGTATCATAGTATTCTGAAATTGGCTACTTGCCTCATACAACTTTGATCAGATGTTGTTATTGGCAGATGAAGCAAAATTTCCAATGGGGGGAATTACTGATTGTGGGACTGGAGCATATGTGATGAGAGAATTGGCAGGAAACAGAAGCAGAAGGCTAAAACGCAAAATAACCCAAGTCTGGGGCTTTATTGTATGGACGTGTGAAATTGTTTGAAAATTCTGTCTATTTACATGAGGTCAGAAGGTACAGAAGTTAATGTTCCTAAGGGCTGAGAGTCTGTGATCATTGTGGTTTTATCTGTAGGAAACCCTGGAAAGCACCATACTCTTGGTGCTGTATAGGTATGGGGCATGCCCTGCCAAGGCGTAACTTGGCGGAGGGCATACATGCCATCCCAATCACATAGATTATGCATGTCACCCATTTGTATATTTGCATGCTTACTGAACAATTCAAGGCTGCTACTGTAGCTGCAAGTCAATGGGAACAAAATATTCCCCGGAAAGGGGCGAGTGATTTCTTGGAACAGAAACGGGGGGGCGGAGATGAGATAAGGTCTGCCCGAAACATCGCTGGGATTCAGCAGCAGAGCTGTAGCGTAGCGATACCGTGAGAACGTTCCGGTCGCGCCCCGCCCCTCTCTCTCTCTCTCTCTCTCCCCAGCTGCGCTTTGACGCTACGCCGCGGAGAGGAGGGTGCGTGCCTGCGAAGCCCTCTCCGCGCGTCCGGGGACAGCCACGCGGCAGCTATTTGCGTCCGCGCACAATGAGCTGTGCAGCGACGCGGGAGCGCTGCGCTGGCTTCCGGATGAACGGGCAGAGGGAAAACAGGTCGCGTGTAAACGAGGGTGTGGGCACGCGTGAAATGCTCGTGTCAGTCAGCGCCCGAGCGAGGAAAAGGTCACACGGCTGCTCCATCTGCAGTCAGCGAGACTCGCGGGAGTCCTCCTCGTGTTCGCTTCTCTAATAACGAGGTTATAAATGTCTAGAATTGTCAGCCATCAATAGGACTGTCAGCCATTCTCAGGCATACTTCTGCTCCAGAGAACTTACGCATGCTGTGTGTAAAAGCAAAGCAAAAGCCTCCTTCCTTGATGACTTTGTTGATGTTCTATTTTGTGTTGGGATGCGCACATCAAACAACCTGAACATAACCTTAGAAGTTTTAAAGCTTAATGAAAGATTTATTCCTTATTCCTTAAGGTGATTGAGCTGTGTCTCTCTTTGGTTTTAACATGCTCACACCACAAGGGGGCAATGTCTCCTCTTATTTCATTTGCACTAAGTATGAAAAATTATACATTTTTCCCCTTAAAAATTACTCGTCGACACATTCTTCCCAGTTTTCAGAAGATTACATTCCACCAGCCTTAATGGATACTACGATAAGACAAGACAAGACCATATACATTCCATGGAGGAAAGTTGTATAAAATCATTAACTTTCACTTATGGCCTTAATGGAATAATATATTGTTCAGTTTTGTAAACAGAAGGTAGATTGGATGTATTCAAGGGAGGTGCTCTGCCTCTAAAGAATTATATATCTAAAGTTCCCTTTTCTTTTGTGAGTAAAACCAAGATTGTTAGAGGTAGCCTGCCTTTTCCCAGATATAATCATATAAGCACAGCTGCTATGTTGCTTTTGATTTGTGTGTGTGTGTGTGTGTGCGGGCGCACATGCGTGCATGTGCATATGGCATATGTGTGTGCATATGAGTATTTTTACCCTCCAAGGGTACACGCTGGGTCTAAGTTCACCCTGTGCTGTGTTTTATAAGGCTTTTACTATGTCTAATCGCTGCTACCCAGTTCTACATCGAGGAATATCATGGAAACACTGAAATGCTCTAGAGAACATTTTCACATCAATGATCCCCCCTGGACCCTTATGAACTCTGTTTGAGTTAAATTAACACTCATTAGTTCATTGTATTACTGCTGGAGATACAGCCATCGTGCAGTACCTGTAGTACCTGAGAAATGTGTCCCACTGACAAAGCAATATGACTGCTTAGAGGAAAATTCATCAATACTAATTATGTGAAGTAAACTGGGAAGTGATTTAAAAGCATTCACACATTAATTTACTGAAAATGTGTGTCATAATAAACCTGCTAATGCACTTCTAAGCTCAAAAATAACAGTAATGTTATGAACTGAAATTGTAAATGGTTTCCCAGAGATTAATCTTAATTAAATAGTTAAAGTCTGCGATACTTGGTGGCCACGCAGAATTTCTCTTTTTGTAACGCAGCGGTTCTGCTTTCAGCTCTCTTATCAGCACCCCTCCTTTCTGGTTTGAGCGGTGAAGGGGTGCTATTACAGACCGAAAGTGACAGGAGAGGCATTAGCTTCCCATTTCACCGAGCCAACCCGGCCAGTGCCCCCTCATTGCAGCGGCACTCTGCATAACCACACCGCTTGAATGACAAATGAATATGATGACATCATCAGAGGGGGGAGGGGAGATGGAGGAGGGGAGGGGTCTCTGAGTCTCAGAAAACACCAGTTTGCACCTACAGAGGATCGATGAAATCTTCCAGATTCGGTTCTTAGCCATCCCTTTCATTTTCTTCTGCCGCAAAGACCAAGGATAGCAAAACAGACGTAAAACAGCTGGCAGTCAATGAACATATAGTGCCCCCTAGTGGTTGCCACTGCTGTCAGTTCATCAGCATTTTGCAAAACGATTTGTCTGCTGGCAGCAAGTTGAGATAAAGCAGTCAAGATCAGGATTTTCTGTTAAAAGATTAAAAATATATTTGAATAGTTCTGCTGCTTGCAGAAAAATATGATATTACAGACCACTGGTAAACTGAAAGAAAACGCTAATGGCGGTCTGATAGGTGCTGGCTTGCTTGATTGTGACATCACCTCACCTGGACAAAACAAAAAAGAGCTCCACCAATTATGGATTATTATAGTATCAACTATTGGAACAATGCCAATGATGATTGGTTGATACTTTCTGGCTGCACTTCTTGGTAGGTCCGGGGATAATGATAATTATTATTCAGAAATAGTATTCAATAATCATCACTGGCCTTGGCTGTTTAGCAGTGAACTCTGTGATTGTTAGAGCCAATTACATCTATGACTGTAACTATAATTTCTGCCCTTGTCATTTGTTGAAAATTATAATGATATAATGGATGAAGAGCTGTGGCCAGTGGAGGGATATGAGAAGGGGAGTGACTTGACCAAGGAGGTTATAGATTGGCTGAGCTGCAATGTTCAGGATAAGATACAGAGGTCTGACAGTGGAGGCAAGGAGATCGGCAAAGAGGGAGTTGCGGTAGCCCTGGTGGGTTGAGCTGAACTGAGATGGTCGTCAGGATGAGGCAGATTCTCCAGATCCACATGCTGTACAGGATGGATCTGCTTAATATTTGGAAGTTTGGTTTGGTAGGAAATCATTTCCTATCCTGCAACACGGTACATACTTGACTGTTATTCATGGTGACACTTTTTGTGTGCACTATAAGGATTTATGGATTTTGTGTTTCATTGTTTCCAGTTCGTTAGCTGAGAAATTATCTGGTAATTGGTTATTGATATCCACCTGATCACTGAGACGTGATCGTCTGGCAATAGAATGGCCAAGGTTTTTCGCTACCTGTATTAGCCAAATAACTCCTTTAAGTATTTGCATTTTAAACATTGTAATAGCTACCTTTACACAAATAATAAATGTTTTTATTTAGGCCTGTTATACAGTAGGACACATTAGAAGACACAAACTTTACAGTTAAACATGACAAAGTAATGCGTGCAACAAATAAACAGTCATGGTATTTGAACCAATATGGGGTACAGACAGAAATCATTTTTTGGTTGATTATATTATACATTTGCTACAGGGAAAATGCGTAGATTTTTGGTGGCACCAGTTTTACTGCGATTCTTGGGATTATTGATTTTAAGGTAAATTACTCAATCCATTTGTCTGTTGGTGGACAATTATTTGTCTCACTGACTTTCCCTGCATGAGGAGTCACACAATGATGACATCACATGCTAATGGTCTTCCTTTGGACAGAACCGCCCCAAAGCCATTACAATGACATCACTCACGTATCAGTTGTAAAATAGAGGGTTTAATGGTTCCCAAAGTGTTAAGGCCTCTGTTTTGCCATTGATGGTCTGGTGCTGGTGCTGTGGGAAGCGTTTTGTAAATGGTAAAATGAAGGAACGGCTCACAATACTTGCTGGGTGGGATGCTGTTCCAGTGCGTGTTCGGTCGGCCCCTGCTGTCTGGAATTGAATTCGGACCGCGTCAGGGCTGACTGCAGCTGGCAGCTGTAGAGGGTGCTGCATAATTGCACCCCCAGGGAGGGAGGATTTCAGTTGGTGGGCGTGGCCTTGCCTCATCACGCTGCGGACAGCATTCTCGTCCAATCACAGGTTGAGGACTATGGAATGGAAAGGAACAGAAGCTGGCTGCATGCTCCTCAGAGGAGAATGCATGTCTACCTGTAGTCTTCTGGACTGTTGGAAGACTCAACAGCAATAAAACAGACTGTCAATAAAACAACGCGTTAAGAACTGGTGGAAACTGGTCCCAATCTCGCCACTGATTGTATTGCTCTCACGTTATCAACATGCAGCCATTTTCCAGGAATAGCACCGTTTCTATTTGTAAAAACAGGCGATGTCTGGTTTTCTGCAAATTGCGCAGTCATCCACATAATAATGACTACGAACATTACCTCCTGAGTGGCATGTGGAAGCATTCCGGTAATTGGTCATTGCATCTCACTGCATGAGTACAGAATGTAAAAGGTGAAAAAGTGTTTGCTAACTACATACAAAGACATGCCTGCATGGCACAGACAATTCCATTTCAAAATAAATAACAGGGCAATCATAGGCAGTCAGTTATATATAGCAATACACAGGTCGTAAAACAAATCTCAAGGTGAGAGCCACCAAGGTATATAAGAACTGTTTTTAAAAAAAACATTGCTAAATATATTCCGTAATTAAAGATATTATATAAAAATAACAGAACTGGGGTACACACTGTCTACATAATAGCAAAATAATAGCAAAATCCCTTCAGAATATATGTTACCCAGCAACTACTGTCATCCTTAAACCATGACATGAAATGATGATTGTTGTAATGAAGAGATAAACACAAGTCTCCTGTAGTTTTTGATGAAAATGCAACCAAGTGTGTCCACAAATAGAACACATTTTCTTGGACCCAAATCCTAACATTAATGGAGGACTCCTCTACTCAATAGAGCAACCTTCATTTTACAGAAAATAAAACTTCTAAATTCTAAAAAGTTTGAAAGGATGGGAACCAAACAAGCATGGAAGCAGCAGCTGTTGTGGCTCGTCTCCACCTCTATTTTGATGTTTCAGAGTTTTATGATGCACTGTTTAACTGCTGCAAAACATTTTTTTTTTTTGCTTTCAGAAATTAAGCATTGAGAAATGGAATTAGCCCGTCTCCTAGCTCTAATTTATTTGATAAAGTTTGGGAGTGCTTGGGCTTATCTTATGATATAAAGTTGCATTCTTGTTCTTGAAATTTAATAAAAAAAATTGTCACCCTCACTTTCCCTGGATGAATTTTGGATTATATCACAATGAAACCTCAGGCTACACATTTGGAACCCGTTAAAGCAGAAATCCTTTTGACATTTCTACAGATGGTTAGATTCTTTTGAAGGGGTAATGCTCCTAAACTCATTGTGATACAGAACACAGAAATTTATAATGCATCATAAACATTTACTGGTTTTCAATGTGGTTGATCTGCCCAATATACAACTGCTTGTCACTTAAGGGGAATACTCAGGGGGGTTTACCTTTCTCTTTCCTTGAATGCGTGTATATAAAACCAGGGTTCAATGTGGCAAATTTATGCTCATTACCAGATCTATTTGCTTCCATTTCCTCATAACTGAAGTGTGTTATAAAACATCATCTCCATTAATTTTTACAAACCAATAAAAGCATAATGGCTTTCAAGCATCAAAGCAGTATTTAACTGTGGCACTCATATGTGGTCATTCTTGAGGTTTGGTTGAGGGTTTCCCAGGGTCATTACAAATTCTGATCGTACAATCTCTCCTCCTAATGCTTAAGATTTTATGTTAGGTCAGAATAAATAGTTTTCCCACTTGATCTCATTCTGGCAATTAATGACCAGCAATTCACAGTTTCATTCCCTCAATTCCTCCCTCAACCGTAGTGTAGTGAATCACCCAGCAAAGGTGCTGTCATCCAACGAGACTCCAACTCCCATGTGTCTCCACTCCAGCAAGCCGGTAGCTTCTTCACTGAGCTCCCGAGCTGGCAGGTTGGTATCATATGTTTGTCGGTACGCATTACTGAAGGTGTTATGCACGCGCGTTAAAAGGGGAAGGTTAAAAACAGGGGCACAAAACCAAACAAACAATTTGGAGCATTAATGTGACAAAAAATACAACTAATTGGTAAAGACCCTGGAGTCATTTTGCAAAGCAGGCATCAGGATGGCTCCTGACAATTACCACTATTAAATATCTCGCACGGTTCTCTGGCTTCGAGCGAGCCAATGACTGCTCTGTTGGGGAGGGATAAAAAAAAAATCTATTGTTTACTGGCAAAAATATAATCAAATGATTCCACGCAACACTGCCTTTATTAAGTCCGAAAGGGCTTATCAAGATTGCATTTTATGTATTTACTGTCATTATTTATGATTGTCAAAAGCAGTTATATATTCAAGGCCTTGTTATTGCCACTGTTTTTGTCACACTGGCTTGACCCATAATTCGCTTCAGAAGATCGTAAACATGAAAAACAGTAAATATTGCAGAGAAAACCATAGCAAGCAAAATGACTGTTCAGAGTGTGGAAACCAGACTGTACTGTTCAGCTCATAAATTACCGCACATTTTCACATTTCTAACACATATTAAGTGTAAGAGTGCTGAACTTTACCATTTAAAAAAAAATTTCGGAAACAAAAACAAAAAATACAAAAGCACTTAGAAACATGTGAAATGTCTTAGGCAATGCATTTCCATTAATGAATGACAATGCTCTGCTGACTGCTGTACTTATGCAGCAGATTTCATTTCATTAGCGGACCTCAGAGTACTTTACGCTGAATTCTATTACTCATCTCAGTCACGGACAATGTGTACCATGCACATGGGTGGTGCACAATAGCCATTTTGCACAAGAGCTAATCAGCAGGAGTGGGAAAAAAGAAGGATTTCATTTAGCCTATTCAAATGTGGACTGTTATACTTAGTGCTCTTATCTCCAAAGACAGCCCATTACGAAAGCAATACAGAGACCTTGCCAAATTAATTTTATGGGTGAAAGACAGAGGAACAAGAACTATGGGTCAAAAAAGTTTGATTTTAGGAACCAATCAAACTTGACGTACTGCAACAACGCCTTAAAAAAATTCCACATTGTCGCTAAGCATTCCTTTTTGGTAATATTCCAATTCCCACAGATTTAGCATAACAATACAGTCATGGAGACGGTGATAAGCTTGAGCTGTGTGTGGCTTAAATACAGTATCCATCATTGATCCCCTGAGTAGAGCATGAACACCACCATGGTCAGGATAAATGTACTCAGTGCAGAGCAAACCAATATGATAGCTACTGAATTCAGCTCAATTTAATATTAATGTTAACCTCAATATTTCGACAATGTAAAATCAGAAAAGGCATCTAAGAATCATTATGGAAATGTGATGATTTGAACTTGACTGTCTTCTTTAATCATGCTTCTCTCCCAAGTGGAATTTATCACATTTCAATTATGCTGGTTCCAAGTCAGCCTGGGGGCAATTTACCATTAGAATGTACAGTGCAGTGCTCGAGGAGTCTTATACTCAGTCTTTATGGTTATCATGACAATGATGATTGAAGCTTCACAGTCTCGTGCAATCCATTTTATCTCACATTGCACCCATGACCATAAATGTTGCAATCATGCCCACCCTATACTCAGCCATAAATCCAGGACGGTCTGCATGTCCTGTGAAATGACAGTGATTTGACCATTTTCAGTTAACCCTGTCTATTGATAACCGCTGGAACCTTCTGAAAATTCAGCCGAATTCTGCGCGTCCGACAGAAGGACGGCGAGGTGTCGGAGGCCCGGCTGTCACCTTCGGGGATTAGGGGAGGCGTCGCCACGCCGAAACGGGAACGTGTCAAATAGACGGTTCCCTCTGAAGCGCTCTCACAGCATGCAGAAGTACGCCGCGACTCTCCTAATCTGAGGCTGCCAGCTTCGGAACACACAGAGACGTAGAGCTGACTGCTGTTGATAAACCGAACCCGTTATCAGCTCGGCACATACAGGGGAACATGAAAAGCGGAGGATGTAAGGAGACTGTGCAATTAGCAGCTTTAATGACAGATAACTACTCAGAAGTGAGGCTTTGACTGAACTTGGTCGAGGAAAATGTAAAACCATTTGAATATTTTCAGTAAAATAGTGTCATATAATGAATTGACCTTTTTATCTTTTAAAAACTATTATTATTTTTTTTAATAGCCTTAAATTCAAATGGTTAATGGTCACAATAACGTTGCCCTGTAACTGCAATACAAGCCAATATAGAAGTACTGTTGTTTGATACTGTTCTACTGCCAACATTGTGGCAGTTCTAGACTTAAGATGGTACTGTAGGCAACTGGTCCTATAGTCTGCTGATGTAAGTTTTAAAAAGACAGTGCTGCCGGACTGGAGAAAGCATTTTGTGGGATTATAATGAGTAAGCAGCCACAGGGACAGAAATGGCAGAATGTAAGTCTCAGGAGAGCAAGGCACAGCTTACTTTGTACACGGTAGATTAATCTTTACTACTTTTTCCACGAAGCACACCATATGATGAAGTACACAACATATATTCTCTCTGTGAAACTGAATCTAGAGGGATTCTGTATATATATATATATATATATATATAATAGTGTGTATTTGTATGTTTGTGTGTGTGTGTGTGTGTGCGTGTGTATGTAATGTATGTATGCATGAATGCATGTGTGTGTTCCCTAGTATCTAGTATTGGACAGGACAGGACTTTTGGCTCCAGAAGAGCCTGAATTCTTTGCAGCATGAATTCAACATGATGCTAAGGATTCCCTAAGGATTTTGGTCCATGCCTACTCAAGGTTCTCTATTGGATTGAGATGTGGGGACGGTGCAGTCCATTGGAGTAATCTGAATTCAGTGTCATGTTCATGAAACCAGCTTGAGATGATGCATACTGTACTTTTGACTGGTGTATTATGTTGCTTGTAATATTCATTGGAGAACGCTTGGCCATAAAGGGACCGTGGCAATAAAGGGATGTGCATGGTCAGCAAAATGCTTAGGTATGCTGTGGCATTCAAATGATGCACAGTTGGTATTAAGGAGCCTAATATATGCCAAACATTCAGTACCACACCATTACACCACCACCACCAACCTGAACCATTGACACAAGGCTGGATGGATACGTTGACTTATGCTGTTTATGTTGAATTCTGTCTTTCCTTACCATCTGCATGTCACAGCAGAAATCAGGATTTGTCAGACTAGGTGATGCTTTTCAGTCTTCAATTGTGTAGTTTTGGTGATCATGTGACCACTGTAGCCTCATTTTCCTGTACTTGGCTGACAGGAATGGAACCTGGCATGGTCTTCCGCTGCTCTTATCCATCCACATTTGTTGACCATGTCTGCCCAATCTCCTCTGATCTCTCTTTAATAAAGCATTGTTGCCCACAGAACTGCTGCTCACTGGATTTTATTATTATTTGTTGTGTATTACAACGTTCTCTGTAAACACTAGACTGTAATGCGTGGAAATCCAAGGAGGACAGCTGTCTCTGAACCACCACATCTGGCACCAACAGTCATACCACAGTCAAGGTCAGTACAGATCATACATCTTGTCCATTCTAACGTTTGATCGAACAGCAACTAAACCTCTTAACTGTATCTATATTATTTACATATTGAGTTGCAGCCACATGATTTGCTGTTCAGGGGAACAGACTATTTTAGCTTTGATTATTATGAATAGTTCTCATACAAATAAAATAATTTTCATCAAAACTTGGAATGAGTCAGGATTCATTCGCTAAAATGGTTGCTATACTTTCTGGAATTAAAATTTCAGTTTAAATAGTGCTCATTAGCTGTATGGCATTTAAAAGTTCAGGAGGAAAAAAATAGTGGAAAGACAGCATGGTGCATTGAACAGCTAAGGGAGAAAACAGATGCTGTGATCAAGGTCGATTGCTTAGCTACCCTCCCCATTTCAGGCGATGTTTCTTAGACAGTGGATCCCTGGCGCCGGGTCTTATAAAAGCTCAGCGTGAGGCCGCACTAGCGCCCCCTGGGGCTCTGCTGCCACACAACAGTGGCTGCAAAGGAAAATCGCAAAACTCAGGACAGAAGCTGATGCAGTCTTTTGAAAACTTTTAATTGAGGCAATTTATTTTTCTCTGGAAAAACGTGAAGGCACATTTATCTTTTTCTCTTTGGAAATGCCATACATTTTCTTTCTCAATTTCTTTGAACAAACAGTGATGAATATCTTTGACTGTTTGAAGAAATGTAGTGAGGAGATCAACACTGGGAGTTCAATATTCTTGAATTGTATTTTTAAAAAGGAATGAGCAGAATCATACAGGTTGTTCACAAATACAAAATATTCCTCAGCCATGTATTTAAAATTGCTATTCCAACTAAGAAAATACATACCAGATGCTGGTCAGTGCCACAGCTTGACATTTGGCACACACTGTCCATTGTATAATGAGTAAACAAGTGAACTGGGTCAGCTGTTAAAGGAAGTGATAAAAAATAGGAAAACAGAAGGTTTCAAACAGCGAAGGGTTTTGGTAGTTCGATAATGGCGGGTGGCCAGTTGTTTTCTAATGGCTCGAGTGATCATCATCACCTCATAGTTAAAACCTTCACTTCACTCTAGGGAAGGATGTCTCCCAAAATGGCAATTTTCCCATTTGTAAATGTTCTACTCACTAAATGTTTTGAAGAGCTCATAATTCTGTTAATGAAAGTGCCTTCATCCAATATTATTTTATGAATGACAGATTATTTCTAATAGACATATTCTCCATGTAAAACAAACC
Organism: Anguilla rostrata; assembly: GCF_018555375.3. Lineage (NCBI taxonomy): Eukaryota > Metazoa > Chordata > Actinopteri > Anguilliformes > Anguillidae > Anguilla > Anguilla rostrata. The sequence goes on from NC_057937.1 coordinate 14,483,319, forward strand.
TCTTACATGGAGATCATATTTTGTTTAAATCTTTTTTCTAATCGCTGTGCATCACATGGTTGTATCGTTACCTCCTCTTTGCTGGTTTTCACTCAGTTTCACTCTTTTGTGTGTACAATAGTATGAGGCTTGGTAACAATCCCTATTATTCAAATTTTGTGTACCAATGAAAATTTCATGAGACTCAGACTTTAAGTGCTGCTTTGGGCTATAGCAGAAGTCAATTTAGATTTAATTAAATGGAAACGCTACATATTGACTCAATGGGTCATTTCTTTACTTTGTTATTTGCGTTTTGAGGTTTTCTTTTTCTTTACTTTAATTACTGAAAACATGGCTAAGGGACCGTGGCACTTACAAAGGGCTCAAATGGTAAGGTAAGAGTATTAATCTAAGCCAACCAGATTTCTATTGCTGGGGTTTTCACGGGCATACATCAGACTAATCATGATACGATATCCCTAATACAAATGGAATATGCTGCTGTTTTGTAAATACAACAATTTTTGGAAAATATTGGCATAAAAATATTTCAGTGCAATATGTATTTCTAAATATCGCACATCTGAAAATGGTAATTATTTGTGTATTTATATTTATATGTTATATGTATAGATTTCATATATTAGTGCTCCCAAAGAACGCATGCTGTTTTTAGAATGTTCTATGTTGGCAGGGACAAATCTCATCCTTTTGATGAATATTACTGTTGAAAAACTGGCCCTAAGTATCACTTGTGCATAGTTATTATTGCTGAGCACATATGAAGTATATTTATAAATAAAGGCCAATTAATGGCTGTTTATTAACTGTATCTACAGTAACTTAAAAGACTGTTACTCCCAATGTAAAATATAGTCAATTCTCTGTAATTTGAGTTAACTCTAGGATCATAAAGGGCCATTTTCAGACTTGGCAGATTTACGGGTGTTTTTGAGCAGGTATTCAGTCTGGCCTTTTACGTGAACTTTGATATTGAGAGATGCTTCCTCCTGAGTACTGGAAAATGTCAAAATGCTCATTAAACATTCTTCATGAAATAAAAAAGAATTGTTGTAGTACCTCACGACTCACTTGTCGTTACACCACATTCCCAGATGGAGGGTGTTAGATATTCCATTTTTTTGGGAGAAAAATGCGCATTGAATTGGCTTATCTCAGTTTAACATGGGACACACCCTCAAAATTTGCCCAATGTGCGTATCTAGCTCCCCTTCCCCTGTGCACCATTTAAACATTCAATTTTCCCACACTGCTGAGGAGGGCAGTTTTGGAATTAAGTTAACTTTGTGTGTGTGTATCTCAAGTCTCAAAAGACCCTCAAGGGAATTCAGAAACATGCTCAATCTAAGACTGTCCCTCCAGCTCCATTTGCTACTTAAAGAACTACATCATCAATCTCCCTTTTTCACCCACTGTGGCATTTAATGTTATAGATTAGATAAGAGTGTCGGCTAAATATCTACTGTAAATGTAAATGCAGAGGTTTTGGGAGAAAAGAGAGTATCGGTTTTGTTATTTAAATGGGTCGAAGTTCCGATATTTAAAAAATGTGCTGTTAGTGCTTTCCTCTGGGGTGTGGTGAAATGTTGCTATTGGTTCCTGAATTGACCTAGCAGACAGCGGGGGCGTTAGGGGTGAGTACATTCATCAGAAGACCCCTGCCATTGCGGTGCCGTGCTGATGCAGCAGTTGCCAGATCCTCTCTGATGTGCTAAACTGGATTCGATTTCTTTTGACCTATTGGAAGCCTCTTTATGCTATGCACAGGTGAAGATGAACTACAGGCCACTGGCACTTCTCTCAGTAATCCGTTTGTAACTACAAGCAGACCGTGAGTGTGGACTCTTGGCTCTGTTATCTCTGCATCATTGTTCATAAGGATATTAGCTGCCACATCTTATTTTCTTTAGTTTATTCAACATGCCAATGAGTTGTGCTGGGGACCTGGCAATGATAATTAAGGATATTAGCAATGGAAGTGTGTATGGAGGGATCATATTTTTTAAAAATTAGACAGCGAAAAAACAACAAAATGCATAAATTGTGTATTCATCAAAGGAATGAGCGATGATACTAAGGCTCATGCCTTGCCTTTCACGAAGGGGCCCATTCAGTATTCACAATTATTTTCATAATGATGGACGGACATTGTTTGACTAATTACATAAGTTATACTTGTCATTTGTGAGATTCTAAAAGCGAAGACAATTGACAAAATATTGCTGATGAAGTTGCCACATTTTAATGGTGGCAGCTGAAATATCAGCTGATGTCTCTCTCATCACTTAAAGCTGCGAATCGACATGGCGCGCGTTCGCACGTCATAGAGAGTATATCCACGGCAGCGGGTAATTAGCGTGACCTGGCCGCCTGCCTCGTGTTGAAGGCTTTCTCCCGTCTGTGGGAGTAGCTGCTGCCTGCGCTAAGGAAGTCTAAACTAAGCCCCAGGAGCTTCTCCGCGCTCACAGTCGTGCGAAGGACAGGGTCCCGGTGTCCTTCACGAGGAACAACGCTCACTACAGGCTTTCCCGGCTGAAACAGAAGGCACTTAAAGAGCCGGAGTGCTCGTCTGGCGTGTGTAAACCTATAAAAAACATCTATTTTTAGGTGTTCGCACCTGTCGGCGCGGTTCTCAAATGAGCAATCAGGCTCTCTGTACTGTGCCAGCTCACATTCTTTGAATTACCGCAGCGCTCCACCCATAAGCTCTTTCAGCTTTTTGTCACCGTGAATGTTGATGTTATCTGAGGATTTTTCTGTTCAGTTTCTACTCTTTTGACTGTAGTACAAAATAAATAGATGCAATCTGGTATTTCTGAATCTCAGCTGAACCACTCAATAAATATTGTGAGTTTGCTTCACTCACAATCTGATACTTGTGTTGACTCTGTGACTGTGCATAATTTCTAATATTATTACAATATAACATTAGTACTCAATAGGTCAAAATGAGTTATCTTCTTTATTATTTCTATTTCAAATTATTTCTGGAATGAATAACTTGATTCCTAAAAGAACTGGTTTTATAGTTTAATGTCCCAGCTATACCTGTATGAACCCAGCAGGGATCCTTAAACTTCAATGGATCTGGTTCTTTATTGTGTTGCAGTCCCTTTATGGCTCCTGTAATTTTCCGAGACACAAATAATATTTTAACAAAGTCTAATGTGTTTGCTTTCCAGCTATGGAGATATGTTTATCATGTCCTGTACCTTTTCATCAAACTAATTTTTGCTAAAATCTCCTCGAAGTTATATGTAGACATTAATGTCTTCCTCTGAGGACAACCCCCAAAGCAAACAGTCATGTGTGGCGTGCGATACTTCCATTGCACGTCTATGTGATTTACTGTCGCGTGTCTCATGAAAAGGGCCCCAATCCGGGGTGCTTCCCATTTGACATGGTTGCTTCAGACAACCCTATTACGCGGGTAGACAATGACATAAATCTCCATCATCCTTCTGCCAGCGCACCCTACTTCCTGGCGGGCTGTCAGTCATTTGTCAGCCCCGTGCATGAGTAGGCTAATGCCACCACGGTCCCCCTTGTCACCCGATGTCAGCGGCGGGAGAAAGGAAGGGACCGCGGGCGACTTCCTGTCACGCTCTGCGGGACTTCAGAAAGAGACTTCTTCCTCGTCTGGGGTTTTTTTTTTTTTTTTTTTTCCAACGTAGCCGCGAGCGATTTCATCACTGGGGAGGGAGAATGAAATGCTTCCGGATTTCCTCCTGTGAGACAAGACACGCCGTCGCCATGATAAGAAAAAGCGATTCTGTAAAGGACAATCTGATAGCGTGGACGTGGCTTTGAAGGCCTCCCTGTCGTATACACGCTTCTGTGCCGTACGGCCAATGAGCGGGCTTCCTTAAAATGGCAATTTTGTCTTCTTTTATGTGAACAGCATTCACTGTAACCATTGAGCTTTTGTCATGTCAACTTTGGCCAGGATGCAAGGGGATACCGTCACACAGTCTTAGTGAAGCCAGTATGCCTTGGGAGTCACCACCCCGCTATACCATATTGATTCCTTTGAAAGGCGACTGCAGGTAATCCATTAGACATGTGGACTGTGTGCCCATCTTCAATGCATCTTTGATAAGGAAGGAAGATGACAAATATGAATCAGACTCAAGCCCACACATGAAGCTTGTTTGTGAATGTTGTGTGAATGCACATGTAACACTGCAATGGGGATTCTTACTTTTTTTGCAGGAATAACCCACCTCAGAAAATGGCCCCTTTTTCATTTTTAGCATAATTATTGTATATCATTGTACTATATACTGTATGTACAGTGCAATTTACACCAACAGAGAGAAGTGCTTTTAAATTATTTATTTTATTATTTTTATTATTATTTATTATTTTACCATTCATAATTTTTTGTGATGTCCAATTTTACATTTACAAATTATTCCTCATGATGTATTCCTACAAACAAGGAAAACTGAACAATTTCACTGTAGATTTAAAAATGCTTGAAAAGCTTTCTTATTGAAACTTAAACTTCAAAAACCATCAAAATGTTGCTCGTAATGTATATTATTTTTTTGTGTGCATAATTTTCCTGCCCTTACAGAAAACTAAGTCATACATGTAAATATGTTCAAAACTTTACATGTGAGAGATACATTGATGTAATTGGTTGGAAATATCAACAGTCTCTCAGAAAGACATGAAACTAATAAAAGAGAAGTCAGAAATAAATTAGCTGACATATGGGATATGGTGAAGTCTCATGGGTAGAATACCAATGTAAATCATGGGGAACAGTACATATCAATGCTTTCTAAAGGTCATCTCCTCAGACTCTGATATTGAGTTTCACTCTGCCCACCATCCGCAGCTGACAGCAAAGGCTGAAATACAAATAAGGTTATGGTGAAAAAGGAGCAGTGGCAGAAACATTACCTTTCCCCAGCGGAATCACTGCGTGAATCGTATTATGGATTCAAACAACTATACGCAAAATATGCAAAATAATAATTATATCACGGATTTGTATATCTCCAATTTGTACATATGTCTGTTCATTTGTAGAAACGACACTCTCACTGGCTGGCAAGGCCTCAGACACAACGTGCCATTGGTTCAGGTATGTCTGGTTTAGAAATATCACCATGCTCATCTGGACAAAGGACACTTGTGAGTAAGCTGTCCAGGATATGCTTATCTACTAACTTATTAAGTCTTAACAAAGCAACAGGTTGGTACTTTATGCATAGATGGCAACAATACTGATGACTTTCATACTACTGTTTATACTTTTCATACTAATTTTGCTAGGCTGCTTAAAAGGCAGTTAGTCATCCTCCAACTCAGGAACACAGTACAATGTCAGTGTAAAAAATTGCCTGACAGAGTCCATGTTGTCCATATTAGACTCATATAAACACTGTTAAAACTGATTTAAATGTTAGCATCAAATTAAAACTAAGAATTTTTAGCATCCTTTAACATCCAGGTACCAGCAGAGGGTGCTGTGGGAGGCATTGTGGGTCAGTTGCTCTTCGTATTATCTGTGGGTGTAGAGCACTGTCTCTGGTGGGCGTGAGCCGTTGAAGGGTCATTAGTCATCGCTGCTGGCCTGCTAATTGGGACCATACATGCAGAGGAAAACTTTAGTTTGTGAAGTGGGCAAAAAAATTACAAGACCGCAATTTTCTGTCCTACTCTTTTCTGGAGTTTTCTGGAATGGTAATCATCCGATAGTGAGACAAGAACAGGGCACAAAAAAGTAGAGAAATGACTGACACAGTGAGCATCAAAATATTTTCCCATATAATGCAATAATAACCCTCTTACACAAAATGCACACATAAAAGTCATTAATAAATCAAAGTGTCTAAAAATCAGTAGAGTTTAACTTAGTAGTGGTCCTTCAAATGTTCTGTGTCTTATGAGAAACGATGACATTATGGATCTGAGGTACGGTACCCCGCTCTTTCCTCTCCATGAAAACTACAGGCTCTCCAAAAAGATCCTGCATGTGTGACTTTCACTGAGCAGGGTTCCATGGCCCTGCTCCTGGAGAGCCACAGAGTCTATTGACTTTTGTTTTCACCCTAATCTTAGTAACTAGTTGGTCCGAGGAAACCAGATGCATGAGTTGCACATGAGTTAACTGTGCTATGTGCTTGAAAAGATCAATGAATGATATGTTGAGGGATAATAGAATCCAGCATTCCCTGCAGTTCTCTAAGACCAGGGTTGGGACCTCTGACCAACAGCACCCCTGCCCTCTTCTGATTGGACACCACCAACTGAGGCAGTGAACCCTAGGAGTCTGAATCCCATCCTTTTGGTCCATGATCTCACAAAAGATAAATAAAAAAATAAAAAATCTTTCAGTGAATTCACTTCATTGTCAGTTTTACCCATGCTAATTTTCACAAAGCCAAAACGAAGTGTCAGAAAAGAGGCAAAAAGACCGATATCAACAACAATTTTAATTTACTTTTTAAGGAAAACATACTGGATTTTAATTAATTTTCCAAACTGTTAATTATTATCATTTCTAACAATTGTACATAATTTATTAAATATAATGAAATGATAGAAACAACAAGGAGACAGGAAAATAAATAACCACATCAATCAGAGGACTTAAAATGAAGACCACATGCATTTATTTATCTTTTTTTCTGCCGTCTCATTGATAGTTTATTAATTTTTTTTGTTTTTTTACAGCACAAACATCTCCAGTGAAATTACTTCCTAAAGTGCTTCCTGTAGGCTCGACCGCTTTGGAAAGCAGCAGAATACCTCAGAGGGTTGAGGCTGTTCATTTAAACAAAGAGTAGCCAAGGAATTACTGGGCTCATTATTACAAGAATAGATTTTTATTAAAAGAGAATGTGCGGGACAGAAATATACTCACTCTTCAACACAACTTAAAATAATATTTGAACATGATAGCATTTGAATGCCATTATTTACTATTGCTATTCTAGCTGTAGTGTTTTCAGAGCGTGTCACTTGCCCCTCCCCTCCCCTTCCACATACAGATGTTCCCTCTTACATCATCGGAGCCAGCTCAGACAGCCACATAATTCCTCCAATGGCATTTAACGCCGCGTTTCATGAGACGCATCTTCAGCCTGGCCCGTAAGACATTTCCTTTGTGTGCCATCAGGCAGGTATATGAGCAGTGCTGAAGAGAGCCATTTCATATGTAGCGTCCACAGAGGATTCTGAAGACAAACTCTGAATCCATCACGCCGTTAAGTTGAACACAGATCCACTAGCGCACTGCGCCACCGCAGTCAGGCCATTTAATGGGCCTTGTGAATTCCACAGTATACGACGCAATATATATATACCCGGGACCGAACTAAAAAAGCTTGAAAAATGATTTTCACTTACATGTAATGATCACTCCACTCATATCTGAGAGCCTGGGTGTAGTGACGAATGGCTTGTTATTTAACTGCCAGGCAAGACTGATATGGTCTCCAGCGACTGGATGGCTCTGCTCTGGACAGAAAGGTTTGGGAGGAGACAGCTGAGAGGAGTACTTTCTATTGTATTGAAATTCGACTCATTCTCTTTTGTACTGCGTAACTGTGCTGGGCACTGTCTGTACAGTGCTATATGAATCCCCATTTCTGTTCTTCCCAGATACAGAACATATGAGGCACCACCGTTTATGGGAATAATTGAAATATTTACACCAATGAATCAGTTTTGGGCATCGGTGCATCAGCGCACCATGGCAAAACCTGCACTTAGAATTGCCAGCGTGCTTAATATTGCATATCTCTGCCGCACGCCTTGTCGTGAGCATTGTTCCGACTCGACTGTCATTAAAAACTCACATTCGCGGCTCCCGCGCTAAACTGGGCGACGGCCTGCTTTTTGTTTTCCCCTGCAAAAGCCCATCGGCCCAATCAGGAGAGCACCCGGCGTGCCAACGCCTCGCCGTATTCACTGCTCAAAGCGCTCTTTGGGTCGGTGGCCAGATTGCGCCTGCGGTCTTCATGGGACGGTAATGAGGACCGTCTCCAGCCAGGCTATCTTCTCCCTTCACCGCTCTGATGAGCAGGCTTCCTGTCGGCCAGCCTGGAGCACGTCCACCTCATTAGCTTTTAACAGAATACCATCTCCATGTTTCCAGATGGGCGACCCCAAAATGTGAAGCCGGTGAGGTACAATGGAGCAGGGTCCTCTCTGTAAGGCAGCGGCTGAGGGGAAGGTCAGTGGTCAGCGGGTGGCTTTAGACATGCCTGTTTGTGAACTACAGTATGGAGGGCTTTGTGCTTTTTTCTTTCTTCATGGTTCACTTAACCCTTTCTTTGCCAGTGGGGCTTCCATCCCGCAGAGTGGCAAGAATTGGGTTGCCACTCCGAGCAGCAGCTAAATGTTATGTGACCTGAAATGAGACTCAACTGAACGTTGCAGTATGCTGCAGGTATAGCGAATGGGGGGGTGATTGTGTGAGGTGTGCTGTGTGGTGTGCTGAGGCCTTTTTAATTTGGCCAATTGCATTCTCACTGCAATACATAACCCCACCATGCAGTGAATCCAGTGTTCCAAACGTTCCCAAACGGTATGCCCATAAAATGTCTGCCAATTGAATAAACCCCATGTTAAATCCCACAGCATTAGTATACTACTTCTCTATACTACTAGCTACTTCTTTCCTGTTTCCTGGGTCTCCTTTGTTTCTCCATTCAGATACTGTATGTTACATAGCTACTGTGTCTTGGGTGTCTGTAGTAGCCAATGCTACACAGCAGTCTGTGCACAGCACAGCTCACTAGAACTGCAGCTATCCTCCATGGGGTTACGTGAGAACCCTGAAAACATGGCGGCAGCTTGTTAATTGAAACTGAAGAGGAGTCCAGGAGACTGTTAATGCTCCAAATGAGGCTTTTAAATTGATGTGGTATAGCTAATGACTGAGCGACGGTACGGTCCTCTTTTCATTCACGTGTATTCATAAAAGTGCTTCAGCATCAATAACAAAACTGTTCTTCTCATTTAGAGTATGTGTGTTTGTGTGAGTGTGAGTGTGGGGGTGGGGGGAGGAGGGGGGGTTATGTGCGCGTGATGTAGGGTTTGCAATACTTCAGCGAAAACGGTTAAACAAAGCCGCTAAACGTGACAGACAATTCATCTGATGACTGCAGAATGGGAGCCTGATGCAGCGCACATCTGTGCTGGCGTGGGCTGTGTGTGATCTGAATGGCGTCGGCCGAGTGAATGACGGAGCCTCAAAAGCCCGAGGCTAGCCGATATCAATCAGAGGTGTTTGTAGCAGGGGGCCCACGCATCACGTGCGGGCGAATGGGTGGACAGCAGGCAGTCATCCGCGGGCGAACAGCCTCAGCAATGCACCTGCCTCGAGGACACGAGAGAAGCATTCATTTAGCTTATTAGCAAGTGCGCGAGTGCCCGGAGCATTCTCCGCAGGTTCGCAGAGCGCCCCCTACGGGCTGCAGGCGCAGTGGAGGAATTTAAATGCTCCATTCAAGGTTGATGTCACGTGCTCTGAATTTCCTTCATGATAGCATTTGTTGTGGTTACGGCATGTTTTGACATCTTAATGTCACGCGACATCTATGAAACATAGTCAGCATCAGAAACAATGCTCTACAGTGCTGGAGTTCAAGGAATGACACTGTTCTTTATGTGCTATGCAGCTGCTATACCAGAGCAGACTATTGTACTGTTACAGTCACTGTATATGTGAATATACAGGCAAAGTGATTACATGTGACATGTTTAACATGGCGAAGGTAGAGTCAAGGTTAAAGTAACAACAACAATGCCATCACAAATGAATTTCCATGAAGCAGGTGTGGTTGTTACAATGGTTGATTATTCATTCATTGTATTAATTCATGACTGCAGAATCAGTGGACTCTGGGAACTGAAATGATGAATTTAGATACAGTGATAGATCTTGTAAGTTTGGCAACGCAGCAGCCAAATGTTCAATCAGGGCCCTCACTCAAAATATATATTTTTCATAAAATTTCAATAACATTTTAATAATATCTTGGTGATTCTTTTGGTGTAGTAGTTTTTAGCTGCTCATTGAACTATAGGGCAAACTATTTTGTACCTATAAAGGTACACATTCTCTCTCCAGTTATCAATTAAATTTGCCATTGAAATTAAGGTATAGACCACTGAACTGTTCAATTAGCACTATCAGTACTGGGATACTGAAATACTTGATAGCAAGTAAAATCAAGGGAATTAGCTTGAAAGATAGAGGTATTTCACTCACTGTAAAAAGTATAATATAATGAAAATCATTATTTCAAAGATACTTTTCTCGCAGTGGAATATTTGTGCATTTCCCATGATTTTCCCATTATTTTTTAGAACAACACCATGCAGGCTGAAAAGGATTTTCAAAGATGTTTAAGGACACTAGGAACGCTGTACAATGTAAACCCTGAGGTCCATGCAGCTCTCATTTTTCTGTAACTCATGTCTGATCTGTACGGCTCCATGCCTGATCCTGTGAATTTGTTACAGAACAGAATCCTTGGGCAGTGCAGATCTCACTCGCTAGTTTTAAACTGGTTTTTAAGTTTAAGCCTCTTGAAAAGCTTCAAAGAGAGATGTGCACATAGGCAGATTTTTTCTCAGGGTCTATGCATTTTTGGCGACCCTCAGTCGTTTTTATTTATAATGTAAATAGCATTCAGTTTATAGGTATATGGGTTATAGGTACGTGTATGTGTAGCATTTAATTTTACTACCCAGCAATAATGTCAATGGTAAAAAATAAGATAGTAATGAGCATTAGCAAATACTACAGCTCTTAATGCCAGGTTTGAAGCCATTTCCTCGACTGCTTTAGGGCCTTCATTTTCCTGTTTATGAGTATTGTGGCTGTCTTCCACAGATCATGAGAGCTAACTAAAAAAAGAACACCCAGTAAAGATTATTGATGTCTTTTGGTAGTACAGCACTGATTCATATCAATTATTTCAGCTATTAACTTCATGCAGTTGGAAGATTTGCAGCCATATTCATAATTGAAAGGGTCCTTGACAAACATTCATGCCAATCACCCAAAAATAAAAGGACAAGTGTGTGCAGAGGAATGGACAAATACAGCTCTAATGAGGCAGTACAGCACAAACTCAAGCAGCTACCGCACAACTCACTTCAGGCAGCTGGTCCAGAGCCAAGCTGGGAGATGAGGAACACGGACCTGATGCTGGCACAATGCAGACAACAGGCCACACAAATCTGCTCCTGCCAGCGTTGTGAAGGCAGTTCACACAACACACTTTGAGAGAGGGAGGGAGAGAGCGAGGAGGGATTGGGAGAGGAAGAGAAAGAGGGAGGTAGGGAGGGAGGGAGAGAGAGAGAGAGCGAGACAGAAAGAGAGAGAGAGATGTTCATCAGGTCTTGAAGTTCCCTTCTGTTTTTGTTTTGGATACAATATACAGATGGGTGACAAAGGGAAAATTTGAATAAATGAATGAAGAAACAAAATGAATGCAGATGCATTCATACAGGTGCACTGCATGATACAAGTAAACAAGTAACATAGTATCATGCTCTGTGGCATGTATAAAAATGCTGAGCAGGCCCAGTTGACCTTGATTTTGGATAAAGATGGCAAGAGGAAAAGATCTAAGTTACTTTGAAAGAAGGTTCATTATTGGGGCACAAATGGCAGGAGCTTCAGTCACAAAGGCTTGCTCTACTGGCTAGTGTTTGGCTATTGTTACTATTACTGCTTAATCAATATGAGGAATGTTCTGGAAGTGGACTTTGGATTCAGTTAGACACAGTCTCCAAAGTCAGGATGAAAACACACCGGTTCTTATGCATAGAAGATAGGATACAAGCCCACTCAGCAGACTGGAGTTCTCTTGCTCTTTGTAAGTACTGGTGGCCCCAAGAACAATGAACTCAGAAAATCTGGCCGCCTGACTGGAAGGATTGGAATCATGGTCCGTAAGGAAACAAAAAAAAATTTCCAAATTCATGTTTTGACAGAATTCGGAATGGACCACCAGATGATTCAAAGCTCTGGGCTCTGCTCAGCACACATTTCGTCGGCGCTAGCTGCACATTGCCTGTGTAACGATCGGGACGCTTCCTTCAGCGGCTGTCTACCCGAGCGCCGTATAACGCGATGTGGCTTCGCCGAGGCGTTTGCTCGTGTTTTTGTTGTCCTTGGGAGACCTGGCAGGAAAGCGGAGCGAAACTAATTAAATACGAGCGCGACCACCGTAAATAAGACATTTCACAGTGCTCTTTCACAGCTGAAATCCATGTCTTCAGGAGATACATTTGGCTTCTGGCGCAACTGGATTATTTATTTATTTTATTCCCCAACAGTGTAATTTCCATCATTTGGATTGCATATTGGGGGGGCGAAGCTGGCACTTTTTTCTGCATTCAAAAACCCTTTGGCCAAAATAGCCACTAGGAAAGAGTGCACAAGTATGATAATTGGAAAAACAGACTGGTAATGTGCACTGAATTGTTTTGAGAGAGGGCCTAAAATGACAAGAACAGGAACGCGTGTAAGAACCAAAATGGGACTTGGGGTCAATCAAATGTTTTGAATGCAGTGGATGGAAGAGGAGATATCTGGAGTTATAAATTATTCAAATAATGCAATGAAATAAAATTGAGTATTTAATGTGAGAGTTGTGGCCTGCTGTTTTATTACTTTCTCAATAGATAATCACAGATGTAACTGGCATTCGTAGGTGGTTAATCTACTAATGCTTCCTTTGCCAATAAAGGTAATATGCTGATGTTATCTGTCTAAGATAAGCAGGAAGCGCTGAAGAACAGATGCACATTATCAACTGATGACAGCCACACATGTATGGACTCACCTCTATCTCACAAAAAAAAAGAAAGAAAGACAGCACTGGTCTAGTTTTCAGTACAGTCTATTATGTTGGTGAAAAACACAGTCTTCTCCTATCATTCCACAGAGGAGCAGAAGGCAGGGTGAGAAAATAAAGTGAGATAAGAGATGTGTCCCTTTAAAAAGTGATGAAATGAGATTTATGCTGGAGATAGTTATCAGAGGAGCTGGCCTGAAAGATTACGACGAATCTCAACCTGGCTCTGCTAGTCTCAGTTGGGGACAGCTCTTTCAGCTTTGTCTCTAGGACCTGTCAAGAGTGATGTGGTGTTCAAAGCAGTGAGTGTAGTTTAAACCAAACCTTTCCTTTGGATTCTGCTTGGTTGGATTCTTGGTCGAGTTTGCCAATTAATTCTCGTTTTAACATGTATCAAGATCCTCTTTATCACTGGTGCAAAAAAAGCATTAAACAGAAATTAGTCACTTTTCATTGATAAAAGATCTGAATCACACTATAACCTCTGACATATAAATGATTAAGGAAAGGAGGCTACTCAGAGTTCTTGAAATCCTGAAAATACACATCAAAATACACCACATGAATTATTTATGTATTTATTGGGATTGGTATTTACATTACTGTAACCTTATTTTAAACAGATCCATCTCATAGCTTCAAATCTTGGTTTAAATGAAAAATAGTCATAATATTATAATCATGAAATTTACTAGTGGTAATGTGGATATCATTAATGCAAGATTTTTTTTCTATGTGTGCAGCTACATTGATGTTTGGCTTCCAAATAATGCAGAACAAAATCAAACATTTCAGCATCTTACCTACACTCTAAGAAAAATGATTATTTGCCTTGTGTCCATAGGGGAACCCTTTTTATTTCTTTATGGAACCCTCTATTGTGGTTGTGAAAAGTGTGAAATCTCTCAGATTTGACCATTTCCCCCCAAAAAGAATTCTTGAACTAGATAGGGCTCCTCTAAGAAGAAACAGAGGAGCATTTTGGAATGCTTTCTATGAACGTGTACCTGATACGATTCTCTGAAATTCTATTGTATCATAAAAAGCACAAGCCCTTTGTGATGTGTTGCACAGTGTTTAACAACCTGGGCTTGACATCTTCAGGTTGTAAGTTCATTTCCCAAATGGGGCACTGGTTGTAGCCTAAAGGAACATACTCAACCCGCACTGCTGTGTCTAGCTGTACACATGAATAATATGTTAAATATAACCTATAGAAGCTGCCCTTTATGGAGACGGTAGCTGAGTAAATAATCATCTAAGGTGGCTCCTGGGTGGGTCTGGCATATCCAAGATTTAATTAAATGCTTACATTTCACTGATCAGTGCACTTTTCTAAATTTGAGCACTTAACCTTTCCAAACAACAGCTGCCACATGCCTAAACACAGTTTTAATGTTGCTTTTAATCTTTGCTCTTTTAAGACATAGTCTGTCTGTAGAAGGCACCCTGTGAGCAGGCAGGTCCCCTGAAGTGTCACACACCTTTAAAACTGACTGGGTCCAGGCATTTCTTATGGGCTTTTATGCAAAATGCTTGCATCACATCACATGGGATGGAGAGGATGTGCGGGAAGTCATAATGACAAAGTTGCAGTTTTGTTGCACAGACTGCATGGATCTTCAGGATCTTCTCTACAACATTTTGTCTTTGATTTTTTCCCTACATGTCATGAATCATGAATAAATGAATCATGATCATTTGCCTCCAGGATCATTTTTGAATCCTTCAGCAGTTTTTGGAACTTCACTCGTATGTAGATGCTCTCCCACTGCGCTTGCTGAAGAGGATAACTAGACTCTCTTATCTCTCTACTTATCACACAGAATACAGGTAGCTTGGCAATGACAGCCTTCTTAGTTTGTATTGAATGGCCCACACAGGAATGTTTTCTATTGGAGAAATGAACAACTTTTGTTGTTTTCATGTAGAGAACAGAACAGTCTTCCTCAGAGGCTCACTTGGCATTTTGTGTGTCTCTTCAAATAAAACTTTGGGCTCTAGGCACAGGTTTAGAGAAAGAAAGAGAAGAGAATTCTGGGAATTGGTATATTAATAGTTTGAACAGACAGCTGGCAAGTGAACACTTCCCTGACCCTCTGCTTCCCCAAGCACGTTAGAATGTGTGATGGATTCCTTGAATCCCACTGGCGTAAAGAAGAAGACAAGTTATGTCGGATCAACTGTGTTTGGCAATATTTGATGTTCCTTTCTCTTTGAAAGGAACCCCTCTTTCTTATTGGCTGTGATTTTGTGACTGAATTAATTGCAGACAATGTTTGTTCTAAAATTTTTAACATCTCATGAATTTAAATCAGTGTAAAACATCTGCAATAATATTTGTCCTGCAATGCATGTATTACAGCAATTAGGACGGTTAATTAGTTATCAAGCAGACAAATCTGTTAAGCTACAAATTAGGGTGACAGATGACTTAATTTTATTTGATGTCCATTTCTGATGTAATTCTACTCTGACTGAGGCTACCACAATGACATTGTGTACTTGGAATTACATTTTTTTAGTTTTAATATTGACATTGTTGGTTTTAAATAAAATACTCTCTGTTTGCTATGAACAAAATTATGACAGCAATGTTCAAGTCCCCATTGACACAAGCTTGGTAGCCTTGAAGGAATTTTGCTTACACATACTGTACAAACTATGAACTAATCAGAACTACACATGATGAAAACCTTCAGAGGGGAATCATTGTAAGTGTAGTGATCACTGGAAGAGAACAAAGTTTCCGCTGAGAGTTACATATAAGCAACGTTTTCACCTACTGTATGCTAGCCTGCTCAAGGAGTTATCCAGCCTTTATCTATCTTTAGCTATTCAGCCAGTTATCTAGTTATCCATTGATGTGGGGTCACATCGTTAAAATTCATTTTGTTGCATCAGGAAAGAGTTTGGTAACCTCCTGCCATAGTGACTCATGAATGCCACATCCAATGCCAACCTGGTTTTCATGGGTAGCTGACAACAGCCCCACATCACTTAAGCCATGAGGCAGAACTAAGACATTGGGTGACATGACAACAATGTAAAATGTCAGCTTTGTTTCTGTCACTAAGGGATGAGGGTTCCTACTTGTATGACTTGTATAATGCCATGGAGAAGCTGGCACGAAACATTAAGTTTTTCTTTCAAGTCAGAGTTCCAGGGAAGGTTAGCATAACTAAATCAAAATATGGCATGGCAAACCTGCACGAACATTCGATGAATACATTTTCTGTGCTCATAAGCTTGAAGGCAAACAAGAACTTGGCATTCATTCATTCTTGTGTTACCAGAGGATGTTAGTCAGTTAGTTCCAAAATTTCTTTCTGAGAGACTCTGCAAACAGCATTTTTGGATCTGATCCATTATTCATGTCAAACATCAGTACTTGTTTGAAGTGAAGAAACCAATTAAAGAATACTCTAGGTCTGAATGGTAATAGCGGTGCCTTTTTTTTCAAACTGTGGTGTTTATATGAATAAATGCTGTTTTTAAATGTCAGTGGTTGTAGCAGCTTTCTCTGATGAGAGGTCCAGCTAAAAACCAAATTACACAATCATGGGGGAATGAGAATAATGTGTTCTCTACCCATCAATCTTTGTCCTAAACTTTGATTTTAAATTTGAGCACTGTGTTACACTTTTTCTTCCCTAACTCAGTTTGAAAAGTGTAAGTTTTACTGGGTTCTTTCCCTGCCAAACTACATATGTGAAGAAAAACACATATAGTGTGTGCAGGAGACCGTGTTCACGAGCCTCCCCGAACCATTGCACTTCTCTTCTTATATACAAGGAAAAACCCCAAGTCATCAAATAGACACAATCATGACAAAACAGTATGACAATGACTCCTGCTTGCACTGTCCCTGTAAGCATACCACAATGCGCTAACCTTTGTAGCTGAGACACCAACTTGTTCCCATGACATCGGCTTTCCAATAATACAAAACATGATTACATTGTATTAGGGAGAATCTTTTTTTGCATAATACTGATCCAATTGGATGTTTTGCAACTGAGCACTCTTTATCATACTTGCTGATTCCCTGTCTGTGCTGGGGTCCCTGACAGTCTGTTTTCTTTTGGAGGCCTGATAAGGAGCACACTTCTGTAAACTGCCTTACAGATGCTATAACAAACAATGCTTTTTGCTGTTATATGTTTGCAGAATGCCATCTAAAGAGAAAACAAGAGGGTTGGTACACAGGTAAGTCATGGAGAGGGCTTCCGATTTAGGGATTAGGGACACTAGGTGGTGTTGAAAACCATCAACTGTACATGTAGTGCCCTTTTAGGGAAACCTTAGGCCTTTTAAATGGTGTTTCATATTTATTTAAGAAATTAATTTTACTCATCAACATGTTTAAATGTGTTAAACTAATTTGCTTGCTGTGTTGACATAACTTCATCTTCTGGAAGCAGCTACCTGGTCACAGGCATTTAAAATAAGCACACACCAGATTGGTCCATATGGTTAGCTATTTGCTTTGTAAAAGCTTAGCTGGGTGTTAAGAAACACACAAGCAGTTTTCTTTGTCGATTTTTTGGCTTTCCACAACTCATGTCATGGTAAGTTATGAAGTTGTTTGTGCTTCACTGTTTACACAATGTTCTTCCATGAATAAATCCCCATGCTTCTTAATTTGAGGATGTGGCTGGTCTCACGTTACCACTGGAGATGTGTTTCCTTGATTAACATTAGTATGTGCAGAAAAAAGCTGCATACGCACATTATAGAGCATTTTCATTTACTGTTACAGTTATTCTACACCTCTGATACAATCATATCAACCTTGGTTTTAGTTGTATCCGACTCGATTAAGTTATGAAAATAATTGAAACGGCTAATGAATAGACTACTGACATGTCAAAGCTGTTTGAAGTAAAATTTCATGGTGCTAGGCTAACTATTTTCTGAGTGAGTTAGCAAAATCTAATCTGTTGCATTTATGGTGACTCTCCCCAACTCTAACACGTTAACAATGTCTCCTCTTATGAATGGCCATGTTGAGCTTTTAAAGAAGTTAAAACCCGCTTTTAGCAGACAAAAAACAGACCCTTGCTACAATGGCCACCAGGCATGATAAATCAACTGTAGCAGGTCATATCTATAAATTTCCGTTCTGTCCTGCCATACTTTTGTGGTCTAACATCAGAATGCCCAAAAATACATATGCGTTAATCTAAACATGCAAATTTTAGCAATGCCAAAGTTCTGTAATATTACCAGCGCAAACCTCTGATGTGGCACCTAAGTAAATAAGGGAAAATGTTATCTGTCTGATTACGGTCTATGAAATCCTTAGTAAATATGACACTTTTAAATTGCACACAAACCCTGTGCAAACTAGAAGGTCAAATGAAGCAAATAAATTAAGTAATTGATCTATGATACTTCACCTTTTCTGTGAATTCTTTTGGAACTCTATAATCACTGTATATAATATATAATCTGCTTTTTCTTGATATTGATTTGAAACAGTTAAAATACTTGCTTTCCTTGCTTTCCATCCTCTGATCTTTCCTCCATTTTGTCAGAAGTTGTGCACTATAGCAGGCTGCAGACAAGAAGATCAAATCTCCATGTGAAAGGGGTACTGCATTTCTACTCATTGTTTGTTTTGAACTGCATCATGGATCGATGCTGAAAATTTGAAAATAATTACTTTATTTGGTGTATTCTTGATGGCAAGTAGGATTTACTTGTTTCAAAGGGAAGGATACGGGCAGTGACTGGTGTTACTCTAGCCTCTGAAACTGCAAACATCACCCATAATAACACAAATTAAATTATATATGCATGAGGTAAAATATATTAGTTTTGGGTGTTTTAACAGTGGATGTTAGCATCAAAGTAACATTTCCAGAACAAAAATGATATTTTCTAAATGACTAGGTGATAAAAAAAGACTTATGTGAACCATTACATTGCCATTATAGTAACACACAAAAATGTTTAATTGGGGTTGGGGGCCAAGACCCTGGGTGTTGTAACAGGCAATTTTGCACAATTTTATCCCTCTCCTGTGGCAATAGGTTATTTTTTTTTAGCAAAACAAAAATTATGTGGACAAATGTGTTTAATTTTTTTTGGATATAATAGTCTTTTATTATTATGTGTAATATGTCATTGATGACAGTTCAAATGCCATTAGGTTGAGCCACACTCATGTTTGCTTCATGCCTTTTTTTTGCCTGCAAAAAATGTATTTTTTATGATGTTGAGGTGCTGTTTTGTCATAATTGGGTTGGCTGTAATTGCATACGTTTCCATGGTTATGTTCTCAGGCGGTTTGGCAGCAAAAGGGGCTTGCCTTAGGCAGACAGGTACAGGGTTGTATTTTCTATGTCCAAATCTTAGCACTGCAAAGCCTCCCAGAAAATGCTACAGTAAATCTAAACAACACATTACAAAGGAGAGCACATTTAATATTAAGAGATTTGCACACAGAATATAATAGCATATTATAAAAACAAATAACTCATCTATGCACTGCAAACATCCACAGAAAATATGACCTTTAAGGTCAAACAACTAAGACACACAAATATATTAGAAGCATAAAATTTTAGATGCTGTCTTTGTGAAAATGTTTTTTCCTGATGCCTCCATTTTTGCACGTCAAATCTAGTCACATGTTGCTGTTTTTATTACATTTTGGCATTGATTTTAGATTGGGAAACCGTCACCTTGCAGAAAACCGAACGATAATATTTTAATGAAAAAAAAGTTTCTCTGTAATTATTGTTGCGGTGAAGTCATCTGAGAGCTACCCCCAGTAAAATAAAAGATTTTCTCTGCAAGCTTTTGGGCTGATCACAGGGCTGACTTGTGCCAACAGCTGACGCCTCAGTCATGAATGAACTTAGATAAAATATCCTAGAATATGTGCGATATTAATTTTAACAGCCGTCATCCTGTTTCAGCAGCTAGTAAATGAACGGCAGCCATTTTCGGCTGTTAATAGTGTGTGGACGAGTAATAAACGAAATGCATTCATTATAGCAAGATCGTTAAGGGTTAATTAGAGCTGCTACATGTGCTGTGGCCACTGAGAGGTGTTGTCCGGGCAGACATCAATAAGCTGACTGGATTGCACTGATTCATAGCTCCTTTCTGTATTTAACTTTAAATTTCTCTCCTTTCCCAGGCCCCGGCAGACTGGACTGTGGATTGTGAAAGGCATGTTTATAACTTCATCATGGAACCAATTCAATAGCTGCTCCTCTGGGCCAGTTTAAAGCCCCCAATCTAAGCTTGTGATAGATTACCCTTGTGTTGTAATAAGGGTTTCAAGCTTCCCTGACAGGCTTAAGGAATGGATGGGAGGAAAGCAAAGCCCGAGTTAGAATTAAAGAAATTCTGCAGCCCTGGGACCGAGCTTCAGAGGTGGACAGGAGGACTATCGAGCAAAATGAAAAGGGCCTTTCTCACTAAGTGACCATTACGGTTTCCAGGCGAATGGGTAACACCTGGTTTTCGCCGAAGATGTGACATACGATGTTGTGTCACTGGTGTAACGATGCTTATTTGCTTAATTACATTGCTTAATTGTGTTGTGTTATTTCTATAAACTGGCCCCAAAATGTATGTATGCTTGTATGACATAGCCACTGTTTACAGCTGAAAAGAGGAGATTAAACTTGTTGACCCCATACAAACAGGAATACTGTTGCAGCACTGTTTGTATGTCTGTGTAATTGAGAGGCTCGATAATGTTGGCAGACTGGATTTTTCCAGGAAAACTATATTATTCAGACGTACTTCTTCCTGTTTCCTGTGATCCTGTGTTCTTGTTTCCCTACTGTATCTCTCTACTCAGAGCTTTACTTCAGATGCTAATGGATTCACTGCAGCTAACTCTGCCCTGAGCTCATTTGCAAACAGCCCAGGATCCGTGACGCTAGCAGTATGCAGAGGTGGCAGAGGTCAAGAGGACAAAAAAAGGTGAGGGGAAAACATTCGGAGTGACACACTGAATGATGAGTCAGCAGGGCTTCAGCTCTGGAGTGGAGGAGGAGTACTGGGCTGCTGTTTGCATCAACATAAGTAAGAAGTATTCCAAATATACTATCCTGCCCCTCTAAGCATAAACTCTGTATTAATATGCTTTATGTGTGTGTGTGTGTGTGTGTGTGTCTGTATGTTTACAGTTATGTTGCATACGTTAAACAGACAGGTGAGCAAACGTGTAGCAAAATTTCACCCTTTTTTTGAATGAACCACACTGAATGGTAAACAATGCATGCTGGGAAAAGTTCAATAATGAAAGTGCTATGTGTGTGAACGTACCGTATGCTGCACTGTTAGCCACCTGAACAGTGCTTGTGATGATGGTTCACCATGAACAAAAATCAGAATCTGCTTTCTCAACACGTAAAAAACCAGCGAGAGAACTGACACCAATGACAGTATTTTTTGCTTGTTCCCTAACTAATTCCCCAAACTGCATCAGTTCCTTTGACTCCATCCATTAACACCGCTCGGATTCGGGTGATTAGTCACTCAGTGTCTCTTTGCATTTGTGCCATCAGTCTTGCAATCTCCAGAACATGAGCACAATCTTTGTTACTTTTGTTATTTGCATAAAGGCCTGATATTTGGAAGGGTAAACAGTGGAAGAAGCACAAAGCAAATATGGAAGTTTGATGAGGACAGAATCTGTGTCACTTAGTCTCTAGACTCATGGATTATTTCCTTTTTTTGGGGGGGGGGGGGCACATGACTCAGTGCTCTACCAGATGGCCCTCTGAGAAGAGGAAGTGAATTATATCACACAAGTCATAGAGGGAGAGAGATATTGAAAGATGAAGATGGAGAGAGAGAGAGGCAGTGAGGGTGGTAGAGAGACAGAATGCTATGGGAGGGAGGGAGAGGGGAGTGGATGGATGGAGGAAGAGAAAGGGAGAGAAGAGCGAGAGAAAAAATGTCCCTATTGGATAGTTGATATTCATGTGCCAGAAAGAGATTTTAACAACTGAATTATAAATGTAGTCACAGCACAAAGAGGGTGCCATTTGCCAGCTTGGTAATTAAAGATGACAGAATGCAATATCCAAAAAGATGTTTTCTACGGGGGCCAGCACGCAAGACCCACAATGGTGTGTGTGCCTGGATGTGCCAGCCCGGATGTGATTGGATGTGATCTCATGTGCCCCATACTGCACCTGGCCATCTGGGGGGTCCCTTGGCGACAACCATGACAACCATGACAACCAAAACACTGGTCACTATGGTGCATGGATGGACCCCACGGTCTCAGATTGAATCCGGACCGTGTCAGTGCCGACTGTGTATGGTAGCTCCATAGGGCGACGCACAATTGGTGATTGTGTCGCCCAGGATATGGGAGGGTTTGATTAGATAGGGGTTGGTGTTTCATCACTCTCTAGTGACCCCCACTGGTCAATCAGGTGCTTATTGACTACATGCCAAAACTAAATATGAAAGGTCTTCCTTGGATGCAATTCTCTGAGATTAACTGTGGGCTACGATGTGGAAAGAAGTTCAGCCCCATGTTAGGTGCCTATATATATATATATATATATATATATATATATATATATAATTTTGGATGAAATTATATGTGTATATACATCATTGTATGAATTTATATGTGTGGATATACATCATTGGATGAATTTATATGTGCATATATACATCATTGAATGAATTTATATGTGTGGATATACATCAAAATCCAGGGTGGGTGGCAGGTCTAAACCGCTATTGATTGATTGGTTTCATTTGTGGTATAGTTTACATTTCCTTTAACATGCAAGCTCTAACAATAGAAGTTGTACTGGTTTATTTATCTCATGCAAGCATGACAATGTACATCAGTCAAACATGCCTTTGCAATTCATTTCTACCAGGTATCTTTGGATATTGCTGCCACTTTTTATGCATCTTTTGGAGATCGCAGTGCATCAGCACAGAATAGGCAAAATTAATAAGACAGAAACAACTTCCTACCACCAGTTACTGTGTATGCACCCAAGAGGGATATGTTCTCAGATATGTTTACGTTCAAATTAATATCAGTACATTCAAAACCTTTTATGATCATGTATATAACAATATATATGTAGAGCCTGTGATTGAATCTGTGATTGAATGTAATGTAATGAATCTGACAGCACATTATATTAAAATCAATTATTAATATTTTTTAATATAAAATAATGCATGTTTTTTTTGCTTTGTGTTATCTTTATCTATTCTTGGTTTAGGTCGCCTGGTCTGAAATTGTCAGGAATTAAAGTTTCCCGATGCCTTTCTGGAACATTCTGGTCAGGCCTCCCTCATGTTTTTGCTATGTTAATGATGCATGACCACCCCACTTCTTCTCAACCGCTGGGTTACTCCTGAAATTATTTATAGAGACATACGGTAAAGGTAATTGTTTAGTAAACATTGATCATAGGGCTTTGGTGAAAACGATGTGTTCCATCATCAAATGTTAATTTTTCATATATTGTTCTGTGAGTGTTTGTGTTTTTCATGGCCAATGTTGCCTTGCATTTTTAACACATTATGTCTGTTTAGTTCACCATTTGTTATAGGTGTTATGAATTCCTTTATTTTCCATAAATGTTTTATTTATGTATTAAATGTTGTGCTTGATTTCTCCTTGAGGGATTTAACAGAAAATTAATTTAGTACTGAGAAGGTTGTTAGTAGTCACAAAAATATTATTTTTTTAAAAACAAACAAATAACCCCAGCTGTCTGAAAGTACAAACAACCAGTAAGACTATAGCTGAAGGAAATAATATATCATACTTCATTTTTGATAAAATTTTTGCTTGTGAAAGGGAGGGAAAAAGCACATCTGACCCATGTCTGCCTATTTTAGAAAAGGCTGGCTCCACAGCCTTGAACCGTGGGCTATGTTAAATGGACCTGTCTACAAAACTCAGACTGTGATAAGAATGGCACGTTTATTAATTGTCCTCGTTACAGGGAAAATTGCACCGTGAAAATGATGACATGCACTCTTTCTCCTCCCACACAGCCATGCTAAAAAAGATAATCGGGGTGTCAGGATTGATAAAACATAGTAATTAGATTATCATATTCGGCAGCGCAACACAAAATGCTATCGGTACAGCTAGGCTGAGAGCACCTTTGAGTGAATGGAGACCCTCCCTTTGTTGCTGTGGCTCAGAGTAGGTGTTCAGATTGACTGATGAGGCCTCTGGGATATACGCTGCATTGCTTACCGCATTCTCTTCATCCACTGTGATATCATCATCCATCAAATCAGCCCGAATTAAACACATTTTGATAAAAAAAGAGAACACCCACCCACAAGGATTCTATAGTACGACGATTACCAACTATGCAAAATATAATAGATAAACCAGGGCTTGGTATTTTATGTAAAGCATGACAGGTACCGTATGTTTAAATTACATGCTTTGTGTAAACTGCAGTGAGTCAAATCTTGTGCTTTCAAGGTAATAAAGCACAAAACAGAATCACAAATGAATTACCAAAACAGAGTCAATTCTCCAACCAAATTGGCATTTTTGTCCCTTAACAATACACACGTTATATACAGTATGCTCACACACACACAGCTGCACTGAGCTCATCCGCTTCACACCCAGAAGCGTATTAGCCCCAGTCCTGCCTCCGTGGTCCTGATTTTAGCATGCCAGAGGTGAACACCGAATCGCGCAAGGTCTGCTCCATTCCATTCTGTTTCAGTTGTTTACTTTTAGTGAGATGAAAAATAGGATGGACTCAGGCCTGGCTCTTTCGGCAATCACAATGGACCAATTTCCCCCATGCCAAAGCACACATCTTTGCCCTGGAACTGGGACATCGAATTAGGTGCTTTTTAGTCAGTCCCGGCATGAACGGCATCCTGCTCACATCCCTTCCAGGCCCAAAAATGTCCCCTTCCTCCACTGCCCACGTGAGACCCCAGGGACCACAAATCAAATAGACCGGCAGCCTGCAAATGTCTACATGCTCCAATATGCGCTCTATATGCAGAAGCGCTAATGCACCTCTGTGTCCTATGCATTAAGGAGTCATGAGTTTATGCAGAAGCCATGTGGAGGAAAGTGTCTCAAAGTTGAGATATTATCTGTCATATTTCAAAAGGCCATATTTCAGGAAGTCAGATTAATTTGATTCCTGAGTGACAGAATTGAATTAAGGAACTGAGATGTATGAAATGGTTGCTGCTACTGTTGGCTTCCCTTTTAGGGTATGCCTTTTACTTGTAAAAACTGCTGCAACAGGTTAGTGAAAACAGCAAACTGGTGCATATGTAGTCAAAATGGATGAAAAGCAAAATTACAGACACTTTCCATTACTGTACATGTGCTTTTAAATCTGAAATAAAGATATATCTACGTAGGTCAGCATTTAACAACAGTAGCTTTTCAGCTAAAAAAAACCTTGTTTTTATAAATTTTAAATCGCTTTATTGTGCTTGGTTAGAACAGTTATCTTTCTCTGGTCATAAAAGAGGAATTTACAGTAAACATAAATATCAATTATATTTATCTGAATGCATTTAATTTGTATAAATACATATTTATTTAGCACAGTGAATATTCATCAGTTTTTATTTTGCTCAGTATATGTTTGTCGATATTATAGATACTTTGCAGTGATGGAAAATACTCACATACAGCTCACACTTTGTGGTAATTTTTTGTCATTATTGTTTTTATTTGCCCACACGTCAAACAGTCACTGTTTCCATCTACGAGGATCTTTGTTAGTTTTTCTTCTTCCCACGACACATTTCCACATTTTACAGATACATGATGGCAGTGCCTCTCCAATTGTCTTGTCTCTCATCCATTTTCATATTCATAAAATTATATTGGCAATCAAACGGAGGGAAAACAACCACGATGCCACCGCAGACAATAAAACGAGTGACTTGATCTCGAATAAAAATGGCTCGGCATGCACAGACTGAACAGAAATGAACAGACAAATGCGGAAAAGACAGGCCTATGTCTCGGAGGCCTGCTCTTAAATTGGAAAGCAGAAGTTTCTTTATATATGTAAAAAAAAAAAAAAAGGGAAAAAAAGGACCTTATACTTTATCGCAGCGGCCATCTCTGTTCCTAGATGAAAGAAAGGGAACCAGGAGAGAGGTGGTTCTGTCAGCGATCTTTTCAAAAGTATGAAACCACCCTCCACACAATGAGCTAATCAAGAGCACTGTCCCTTAATGATGAAATACAAAGGAAGCCGGCAGTCGGGATGAGAAGGACAAGATTGTGGGTGAGAAGCTGTCAATTTGCCTTGGCGGAGAGAACGCAATCACTCTTTTGCATGCTGGAGGCAGCTGGCTCCGCATGTAAATGCAGGAGATGGGAACTGGAAAAATAAATGCATGGGTCGCTACAGTGCAATTCTCACCCTTCTCTCAGCTGTTTGGAGTGCAGATTACTTGCTAAAATACGCAGTTATGAAGCTACCAGCCATATGTCAGTGTACAGTACACCGATGTATGTGTTGCATAAATAGGTCTATTTTTTTCATTTTGTGTATTCATTTGGAGACTCAACTAGTAAATGAATATGAATTACCAGGATTCAGTACAGGCATTTTGTTCTTATATTTCTTGGTTGTGTTATCGCTTTAATTATTATCAAAAAATATGAAGCTAATTTTTACAATCGAAACTTCTGACTGTTCCTATTGGCTGTCTGTTCAGGATAAGTTCATTTCCAGGATGAATTTTATCAAAAATGAAAACCCACATTAACAAAGCTGCCTATATTATTGCACCTAATAAAAACTTTAAAAAAATAAATAAATCTTATGTTGTCTAATATAGGCTGTATTAATAATAATGTTGGAACACTGTTATGTTCCATCCAAAAGTATTAAGTTATTATCAAAACAAAGGGTTCAACAGTTCAGTTTGCAAGGTGTTGTACAATAGCCCATTGAGGTTATCAGTCAGTGAAATAATATTTTTGGTCTGTGAGTCTTCCATAGGATTTATTTACATCATATGACCAAAAGTATCTGGACACCCCTTGGTCTTGGGCTGTTTTTCATGGTTTGGACTAGGCCCCTTAGTTCCAGTGATGGCACATCTTAATGCTGCAGCATATGTCATCTGATGATCTTGCTTCACATTGGAATGCTTTCCTTTCCATAACAATGCCCATGGGGACACATAAAGGTCCACATATAAATGATTTTGTCAAGGTGTGGAACTAGACTAGCATGCACAGAGCTCTGACCTCAACCCCATCCAAAAGCTTTGGGATCAATTGGAATGCCAACTGTGAGCCAAATGTAATTGCCGAATTGGTGCCCGACCTCACTAATGCTCTTCTGGCTGAATGGAAGCAAATTCCCGCAACAAAGCTCCAACATCTAGTATAAAGCCTTCCCAGAAGAGTGGAGGTTGTTATAGCAGCAGAGGGTGGACCAACTGCATACTAATGCCCATAATTTCAGATGTTGGATGTCAGGTGTCCACATACTTTTTGGCCATGTAGTGCATTACTGAATATTTAAAAAAGCGGGCATTATTAAAATCACAACAATTATCAATCACCAGATAAATCCCCAATTATTTATTATTTTTTTTACCAAGGCCCTAATGAGCTAACACAGTGTCCACACTATGACAATACAAATACTTATTTAAAATTCCTTTAAATTTGCTTTGAGGCTTTCTCTCTGTTATCGCCAACCTGTTTATCACATGTAGCCAGACAGTGCTCTATGGAAGCGACAGACAATGCACTTTCTCGATCCATTGCATATGCTCAACTGCTATCACAAACACATTGTTTTGGGTAAATAGACACTAGGACAAACTGTGAGAATGATTTAAACCAGCTTACTTTACCAGAATACAAAAATGTGCAAAAAGTCTTGTATAATTTATAAATGGAGGAAACTGCATCTTCAGTCTGTACGTTTGGACTGTCCTACTTCCTGATCAGTTATTTGCATACTTGCATATTCTTAGCATCTCCAAAAAGAGATATGGCTCATGGTCTGAATTAAAATGCACCAGACCAAAAACAATGGAAAAACAAAACAAAAAAAACAAAGCAAAAAAAAAAAAAAAAAAAAAGAAGATATTGAAGATATTTTACAGACTTTCTAAAACAACAAAACTAAGCCTTATGTTTTCAGTCTGTGCTGTAGCCTGAAAGGTTTTAAAAATGTTTTCAAATAATATAACAAAATAACTCAGAGGCAGAGCGGTGCTGATTAAGATCAACATGAAAGTCATTAACACGACTGAAAGGTCAGTCATGCATTTCAAAGGGTGTCCTCCTATGGAGCTCATAAATAAATAAGGAAAGCGACTGCAGACACGGAGGTCGGAGGGTGCTGTGTAAGAATAACATTACGGGGTGACATTTGGGAATATTTAGCAAACGGTACATACCGTACATTACTGTTTTTTTTGTTTTTTTGGGGGGGGGGGGATACGTGCAGTATTGGTGTCCATGTAAATGCATTGGTTTTTATTTCATTTTGAATGGATGTGTGTCTTGAACCAACAGGATGATTGGATAACTTTGAGGGCTTGAAACAGAGCCCAGAATCTTTATACAGCATACATATTGATTTACATAAGACATGCACTTTCTTACCGGCATATGGCATATTTAAAATATTGTTTTACTGTTTCTGGTATTTCACTGACTCTTTATTTAATTTTTTTATTTAAATGCATAAGAAAGACCATGTAAAAGAAGTGATTAGCATTAACAGACCTGCTATAAATGGGTCATATTGACTGAAATACCTGTGTTCTTGTATTCTAAATATGCATGATAACTAAACCGATTCATACACAGCCAAATCAATAAACAAATACAACTCCTGTATTCATCCTGTGCGTCCTTACACAACCCTGTCAAATCAATAAATTCATAAATGCAATCTGGTGTATCTATAAAACATTATTTGATTTTGATTTTATTCACCAAAAATTCATTTCATGAACTGTATGCTCTGTTGGGCGAATAATGCTTTGTTTTTAGAGAAATTGGCATGACTTGTCATTGATTCTCTTCTTTGATGAAGAAAAATAGCCACTGCCTGCTACTTACCAACTCCAAGACACCAACTGCATTGTACTCTACCAAAAAAAAAAGAAAAAAAAAAAGGTTTAGGAACTCATTGCAGTTTAGACTTCAAAGCTAACTGTTGCAGATAATGTTGGAGAGATCAATATGTACAGTATTGCTGATCATCTTGTAGAGTGTACAAGATAACCCATGATATTAAACAAATGTACGGGAGCACCTTCAAATAACTGGTACACGACTACAACAATAAATGCAATTTTACATTCAATTGTTACACATGAAAGGAATGTTCACACACCCATTTCTTCAGACACTAGTTTAAAAATGCAGCATGTGAAAATTACTGTAGAACAACAAATAACGTCCATTCCCTGACCAATCAGTGGTGCCACAATCAGCTCTAAGGATATCTGAGGTGTGGGGATAATCAACAGCGAATTTGTTTCACTGGCTAGATTTCCCACTGTTGTGCTGCTCTGTATAACATGGGGATTTGCCCTGTACAGTCTTAAGCATGGTGCTCACTCACCCAGAGGATTCAGTCCCAATGCGCTTTCAGACAAAACGGCCTTCAGAGCATGCCACGCCCGTCACAGGGTCTTAACCCCTGTACCAAACCACACAGAATTTCCCATTTGTCATATAACTATGCTACTGTTTGCAATGCATGCTGGGATGTATGCATGACAAAACCTGCTGGTTGAAACAGTCCCGCCTAGTATTCAACCAATGGCTTATTTAAAGAGCTTGTGTTCAGCAAGAGGCCTGGTATACTGAGGGAGCCATTTGCTTTACCTGTCACTTTAGAAGCCTTGCTGTTTGTGCTCATCGGAACTCTGAAATGGGGGATAGGGAAACACTTCTCTGTGATAGCGTCTCAGCCCAGACTAAATAACAGCCTGTGTCTCCAAATCCCAGGTGACAGTAATCATGCCCTGGCCTGTGCAGGCCCATGGGTCTGGGACTAATGCTAACGCTAATTGCTATTGCGGGCCCCTGGTGCCAGCCCATATGCTGTAGTCTTTTGTGGGAAGACTTCACAGGTGTGATTTGTCCTCAGGCAGGGTTGGTTACCCAGCGTCCCTCACCGTTGTGTCCTAAAAACATGTGGGCTAGCCAGGCAAGGCAGAGCAATATCATCGCACATGCTAAATGCTAGCCTCGGACTGAAGTAACCAGGTGCTGTGCAGTCATTTTAATTGGGAAAAACCTGCCAAATGTTGCTGACAAAAGCAGAGACTGAGCGGAAAGAAATGCACTTTTTCATATCAAGGGGAAGGATGAATATCCTCTCGGCTGGACTGAACGGGTAATTTGTGTTGCTGTCAGAAATAAAATTTTAGTTACAATATTATGGGTCAGTCTATAGACATCCTTCAAAAACCGGAGCTCAAAATTTGAGAGACACCCATATCCTCAGCACAGAATTGATCAAAAACATATTAAACGGAATGTAATATCCGTGGAACTGAAGGTGGTATAACCGAGATTCAGTTTTATTTCATTTTGTGTCCCCCTTGGCGTTTGTTGTTACTGTACACTGGAAATCCAATATAAAGGCAGGGGGCATAACATTGACTCTTGGTTTTAAATGCTGTCTACTTTCGTGAACATTTAATATAAAATAGATTATTATTATTATTATTATTATTATTATTATTATTATTATTATTATTATCATCATCATATCCTGAAAGCAAAAATGATCTTATATTACTTCTTGCAGATGGACTTGGCATTGGTCATAGAAGACCTTGTTTCTGGAAACCTATTTTGTAGATTGACATTCTATATCTGCTGTGTGCTGTGTGATTGAGTGATCAATTTGGCTTAAACTAACAACAACAGCAATAACATAAACATTTTTTTTTTCATCTTGAGTTTTCTATGAGCTAATACTAAATCAGTGGCTCCAAAATTCAAGTAAATTCAAAGAATCAATGTTTACATACAGACAGTGAATGGAATCATGAGAATTATACATTCCAAAAGAACCAAAAACTACATGATCTGATGGCTATCTCTTGAGATAAATCCATTATTTATCTCAATGCTGCAGTCCCACTGATCTAAATGGATCTAGCTGGTTAGCTACGTAGCTAGCTAAGCAGGAAACTGCCGGGTAGATTGCTAAGTAATACAAGACAATTGGGACAGATAAAGTAGAGATGAAAAAGCTAGAGAATGATTCATCATGTTGCTTTAAAATGCTATTATAAAATATAAAAGGTTGTCTATAAATACGTTTGAAATTCAATATCGACGTTGGTTTTATTGATTCACTTGTGAAAGAAAAATGGCAGATTTTCATTCTGGTTTGCATTGATTCGGATGTGAGAAGTTTGTCCTTCAAAGGATAAGTACAATTTTCGGGTGCTAGACATTCATTGAATAGATACAAATGGATCATGCGACCAGGTTGCACAAACAGATCCATTTCTCTAGAATGACCACTGAAAGGACTTGCATCATAAATCAACATTACCATAATTATTAAAAAAAGTATTACACACTTAAATAATGGAAATTTAAGTACATGCAAAAAACAAATAGATGACCTTTCATTGCACATATGAGCGAATACATCAAAGGTTTAATTAATGACTTTCTTACTAAGTCCCTTTCCACTAACTATCCTTAATTAACATAGCATTGATTTTGAATTGAAGTGCTGTTTGTGCTATTGTTATCCTGGAGGTGCTCAGGTTTCAATAGGATCGCACACAATAGAATCAAAAGAGTGAATATTCAGGAAGTGTTTTTTTTTGTGACAGGGAAGATGTCCATCTTGTGAGCCTGGACTGGACGGGTTTTCTGTAATTTTAATGCAAATTTCTCTAATAAGATAATTTGCGTAGGAGAAACCTAAGAGGGCATGGGGCCCCCTGAAAACTGTGCACCATCTAAGCCGCAAGGGAACGGCTTTTTCCATTTTCTTTAGTGTTTTTAAAAATCACAGATGTGGATCCAACGTACATTTCCCAGTTTGTCATAATACACAAGCATGTTTTGGCAGAATAAATGTTACACCTTCATTTAGCTGAATCATTTCTGAGATTCTGCCGCCAAGGTCCAATTTGAGCAAATCTCCTATTTCATTCTGCAAGGTGGTACTTCTAAAATTGAAATAGGAGCATAATAAGGTGTTTTGTATGGACAATGAGAACTGTTGAGCTCAAGATATCGACCAGCTGACTTCAGACTCCTTTGTTCTGTCCTCGCTTTGTTCAGGAGTAAATATCAGGCTCTCATAGGCCGCTGACTCACAATTGTAAATCTGAAGAAAGCCTTGCAGCAAATACATTTTTCATTCACATTAAGTGCCTTCTTTAAAACCATTCTTTATTCCTCATTTTATTTTCTCCCCAATTTGGGATGTGCAGTCGAGCCCGTCCTGTAACTACAAAGTCCTTTGTCAGTTCAGGAGCGCACAGACAGTTGGGCTGAAACAGGCTGGACACTCATTGTGTTGGTGGAGTGCACATCACGCACGGTTGATGCAGACGGACCATCTTGCACAATGAGGCGGGCAGAAATCATACATTAAAAACCCCGCCTCCCCAGGCTAGGCTACAGCTCATCTTACACTGCATTTCCCCTGTATTCAGATACAGTCACACAGAGAAATCATCTCTCTAGCACAAGCCTTCTCACAGCCCCCCCCTAAAAATGTTATCTTAATTTATTTCTCTCTCTTACTACAATTTCCAGTTAATACTGTGTCCTCTTACAAAGGTCAATGTGAAAATAATAAAAGTATGTTTGTGTTTTTTTTCTTCTTTTTTCTTTTTTATAAACCCACTGGGCTTTACTGATATCTCCTCATTCAGGCATAGTCAAGTGCGTATCTTCCTCATGAATTCAAATGACATGCAGGTCATGGATTTTGACGCAACCACCTAGGGGTTCCCGGGTAATACAGTAAACTGATGAGGAAAGAGCCTCTAATGGAGAGTGACATGTCTCTGTGATGGCACGGGATAGCTCTTTAGATTGCATGCATTGAAACTGATAAATACTCAAACGGTCTGAATACAAAAAATGAAAAATGTGCATAAACAACTGATATCCTGCTAATTCACATTCCACTTTCTGTATTCATAGACAATTCTCTCCTCTTTGGCTGTGTTATAATGTGAAGACACTAATGGATTCATTTGCATTATCCCTCCACCAGTCTGCATGAGTCTCAAAATTGGCTGTTTAATCTGTTTTATACAAACCGAGTAAGCAAACTTTGACTAAATTAAATTTCGGGAGGAGAAGACACCCTCATTACCGGGTTCTTCATTAAATGTCCCTGGCTTTGTTGATAAATTGAAACAGTCATATTTTTTTCACCGGCACGGGTCGCGGGGTCTCGGGGAAGGAGAAAGAAAACTCCATTTCAGACTCAATTTGTCAGACTGAATGGTCTCCTCCCTTTTCCATTGTCCGCGAACGATGCCTATAATTTCGGCCATCCATTTTATCCGTGACGGCGGCCAACTGTGACACGGAGTCACAAGATCAAGCTGTCTGCGGTCCCAAAGGCTCACTCATTTGCTCTGCGCCTTTTGCGCAGCTGGGTCAGCCCCGGATCGAGGCCTGTACCTCGCAGAGTCAAGATGGAGGGTGCGCGGCCTGGATCTGGACAACAGCTCCTGGGTGACAGACGGGAGGGATAGACGGTAGAGATGAACAGGATTAGAGAGTGGGGGGAGGCATTTGTAGAGAGTGAACAGCTTCTTCGACTTCCAACCAAATGAACAGAAGCAGATGGAAGATCTTTCCGGAAGGAGCTGTGTCCTCATGTCACCAGCTGTGAAATCCGTAGCTCCGAAATGGAAAACGATGCAAATGCCATGTTTACCGGCACCCTGATGTTCTACTGATAGTCAGCCGAGTTCCTTCAAACATCAATAAGGATCATTCAGTCTGCTTTGTTAGTTTTCTCACTGTGGATGAGAAGACACATAAAAGTGATCGACAATAGTTACATTGCAAGACATAGGCGAGCCAAGCTGTGGGTTCAAATTCCTGGTGGGTTTATTTTCCCCCTGAATTATATTTTATTTTTTTCATAAAGTCAAATTGCGAGCACTGGAATGCCAAATATTCTGACTATCAGTATCTTCTGGGGGAATGCACTTATCAAAAAGATCATTAAGAAGTAATGTCATTCAAAAGAATGTTTTATAACCAGGAAATGCAATGATGGCAGTCGTATTTGTATATCGCCATGACCTTTACATATGATGGCAGAGGAATTTCTGAAGACAAGGGACACAAATATCAGCTCTCAAGAAAAGAAAATTCTGAATCCACGCAGGTCTGTGGAAAGATGAGAAGAGCACTGACACTTTTGATAATTATATGTCAGTGTTTTTTAACTGTATGATTATGCTCACTTATTTGCCTCTAGCTATAATAATCATGTCATAATCATACTGTTTAGGGTGGGCGGCCTGGGGTAAGTCTCAAAAATGACATTCACATTGTCTTCAAGTTTAATAAGTATGACCTTTTCTTGTCAAATTTAGTTATATGCTCATTCTAACCAAGTCCCACGACAGGAGTAAGAGAATTAGATCACAAGCATCATTCTTCCACAGCTGTGGGTACACAAGCTTAGATTAAATATGGGCAAGCCTCATAACCTGCAGTCATGGATATCTGGGGATTTGGGGTGGGACCCACACTGGATCGATGTTACCCTATGCCACCATACCCCACGGTAGGCTGAGATACAGACTGTTAACAGACACCCACTTTCCACTTGCATCCCTGTACTCAAATATAGAAGTCAGAAACCCACTTTTAGCTAAAGAGGATGATTTCCTTGTGTTTGTGTTTGCTCATCCTTCCTGCAATCACTCAGTCCTATTTAAGGTGCTAGAATCCCATTACAAAAGCTTTATCAGTGTTACATAAATTCTTTACTGAACCTCTGTCTGTGGGGCCTGCACTATCACTGTTCACTTGTGTAATATTGGTACATTCATCATTGTATACATTTGTAACATTGTCCTAATGCTAGAATATGGAAGGATTGAATTACTGGTGCTACACATTCGTAAACATATATTACTTATGTTCTTATATTTCCATGTAATTTAACACTCCTCAATCCAAGTTGGTGTGACTGGTAATACTTGAATGTGTATCAGATGGACAATGATGTTTCTGAATGCTTCCGATGGTACTAGTATGATGTTAATACTATAAATCTGGAAATATCATTGTTCCTGCATCTTGCAGAAAGCTAATTAGATGTGCTAGTTTTTGTTCCAGTCCATTTAAAATTAATTTTAATTTCACACACATGTTGGGTGAGCAAAACGTAGCCTACCCTAGAAGATGATGTTCCTGTATTTTGTGAGGCTGCAAAATGCAAAACAGCTTTTCAACATTACAAGATTTTTCCAGCTGAATGAGTAAGGCTTTGAAATGTAAAAGCCGCAGTACAATCCCCTCCAAGTCTGATGCTGCAAACGTTTTTTTTTCTATTATCCAGTGCAAAGCCATTTTCGATTTAAAAAATGTTTTTGTTTTTTTTGGTTTGCCCCTTTAACAAATATTGAACCAGAAAGCAAATTCTCCTTGCATGTTTCTTTCAGCTATTTTTCAAGCACAATGTTATACAATCTTTTAAGATAAGGCATGAGTTGATATTTTTGTTGCTCTTGTCTTATCATTGTTTGACACAACAGGCTCCTCTGTAATATTCTAGTTTTATTACAATAAAACATGAAGTTGGTTGCCAGAATTTTTTATTTTTTATTTTCAAAAGGTTTTCTCTCTCTGTTTCTTGGCTTCTAATGTGTGGCACATTTATAAAATCCAATTTGAAATGAAAATTTCCTGTGCATTTGCCAATGCTTGTGACATGTAGGCTACTTTAGCCCTTTAAAGTGTAAGATCACACATGTGATTAGAATGTTCTTAAGTGAACATTCTAAAGATGATGTAACAATCACTTCTGGTTGTAAGTAATGACGTTCTAGAATGCTTACTTTAAAAAAAAAAAAAAACATTCTGAAATCCTACTTTGCAAATCTGTTAAGCATGTACATGACAGTGATGATGTTTGAATTCCGAATGAAACAACAGGCATATTAACCTCAACCCAGAGTACATCAGATATGGTAAAACTGTTCCAAAGCTTCTCAGCAGGAATGACCTACAATCTGTTCCATACAGTCAAACCCATGATGAAGTATGTCCAGCTTTTAATGTAATATAAGGATGGGTGTAAATAATTTGCGGAGCTTGACATGTAAGACAATGTAAAACATTAATGCTAAAGACACCATATTAACAGCATAAAATACCTTTAGATTTACAGAAGGCACTGGCATCCCACTTTGTTTGGTCCTTCTCCATGTTTTAAGGAGACTGAAAAAGCAGAGGGTAAAAGTCTTGACACGACTATGGGAGTGCAAAATGTATATTTTCCATATCTAATATTTTTATGTGGCGACAGTAGGAAAATGTTGACATTTGAACACTAAGGCATAACACTGGGTAGGAACAATGGGGTTGCCAGCCATCCCAATGGCAGACATCTTTTATTTCAGCCAAAATTGTGTGTCCCATATGGGATGCCCTTTAGTTAGTGCTTTGGCAAATTACTTGCTAAATGTAGCTGTATAGTTCTCATGCCCCACAAAATTTCATACATAATTGCCTCTGAAAACATGCTGATGTATACAGATGGCCAACTTCCTTGCAAGCACAGCTGGACGTATGTAAAACGGGAAGTGTGCAATCCAGCTCTGTGATCTTCCCAAAATCCTCAGATCCTGTGACCAACAGACACACGAGTTCCATGTACAGTGCTGTGAAAAAAGTATATTAGATAAAAGACACAAAGTAAACACAAACACAAAACAGTTTTTAAATGACTGTTTCATTCATCCATCTATCCATTATCTATACCCGCTTATCCTGAGCAGGGTCGCGGGGGGTGCTGGAGCCTATCCCAGCATCCATTGGGTGAAAGGCAGAAATACACCCTGGACAGGCCACCAATCTAACAGGGCACACCTGTTTCATTAATTTAATGAAGAAAAAACACACACACACACATCTCAGCCATGTGTGAAAGTAATTGCCCCCTCTATCTCAACTGGTTGCACCACCTTTAGCAACAATAACTGTTACCAAACGCTTCCTATAATTCTATGTCAGTCTTTCACATCACTGTGGAGGAATTTAGCCCACTGTTCTTTGCAGAGCTGCTTTAAATCAGGCAAATTGGTAGGTTTTTGAGCATGAACTGCTCGTTTCAGGTCCTGCCACTGCATCACTATTGGGTTCAAGTCAAGATTTTGACTAGGCCACTCCAAAACTAAAATTTTACTAAACTAAAACTAAAGTAGATTCAACAGCACTGGCTGCAGTCAAGCCTGGATGTGTTCAGTCAGCTGAATATAATTATTAATTAAATCAGATTAATTGGTTTATTGAGTAACTAAGGGGGCAGTTACATTTCCACATGGGTGTTATGGGTGTTTCATAACTTTTTCATTAAACAAATGGAATAATAATTTTTAAAATGTGTTGTGTTTAATCAGTTTCCCAACGTCTAATATTACACATTTTGTATAAGATCTGAAATCATTAAGCATGACAAATATGCAATAATAGTGGAAATCAGGAAGGGGGGATAACTCTTTTTCACTGCACTGCAATCCAGTGCAAATTGCACGCGGCCATGGTCGCATTTAATCTTGTCTGAAGACTGTGACCTGCGCAAAGCTGTATGGTCCTGCTGTTGTGCACACCGTGCCCATCTGAATGTGACCTGGGTCCTTTTCGAGGGAGATTGTGCCTCCTTTCAGATGGGAACCTGTGTGCGGCAGTCGCCTTCGTAGTATCCATTATAGCGCCTCGCTTTTCTTGATGAAAGGCCAGGCTGAGGCATCACACACAAAACAATCAATTTTCAAATTGAAAGACTTTCTTGTCAACAACCCCCATCCAATCCACTTACAGTGTCAACAGAGTCCCGCTGCTGTTTCTCGTGAAAAGGCTCCTCTTCAAGTGGAGAAAAAAAAAGAAAGAAATAAAGAAATTGGTCACAGCTTCGAAGAAAGCGCTTTTATCGAGAGCCACCCCATCCACACGCGTCTGATAGCATTCCTCTTGAGCAGGAGCACAGTGCTGACCGTCTTCACAAATTTGCCGTGCGTCTCAGTCTTTAGGTAATGATTTGGCATGCACCTTGGTACAGTGGGTCGTTTTTATCAGGTTAGTCGTTATATCAGGAAAAAGTTATTTAGAACAAAAAGCCACAGCTTGCTATGGATGTTATAGCTGTAAACACACGACAATGGAAATATTATCCAGAAATGCATTTAAATGAACTAATTACACAGTGAAATTGCATACTCTCCGGAAAAATACGATCATGAACAATGTTATTGTTGCATCTATAATTAATATCTGCAAAAAAAATTTATACAAATGTACCCACCTGAAAACACATTTCAGCCTTATAATTGCACACCTCGTGCTATGTTACAAAGGTTCTTTTGCCCTCAAAGCATGCATACTATATGTATTCAAATCAGTGATTGTAGCCAGGAGCAAAATTGTTAATTACTAGTCTCTCAGATTCAGGTCAGGTTCTGACTTATCTCCAATAGCTTTTTCATTTATGCATTAAAGGCTTTTCTTTGACTCTTTCTTTAATTTCCAGTTGTCTTGTGCGAAGATTAGCTCCGTGAATGCCACACTGCCACAACATATTTAGTTTGCTTTACTCATTTCACCAGGAATACAATGCTTAAATAGGAATGATGACATCATAGCATCTTTGTGCACAGTACCTGTATAAATTCTTGTCACATTTTCACGTTATGAATATTGTCTGTATTTATTCAAGATTTGCATGTTGTTGGTTAGCATTATTCATTTTCATTTGTGCATTGCTGATAATGCCTATACACGTGTCTGGGGAAATTATCTTCTAGGTCCTGCACAATTTCTCACACAACTCAGGTGAATGCACTTATATTGTCTTAGATTGTAAGCTACATGAAGGTTAATGCAATGTAATGAAATCATAGTATCACTGCTGGGAAGAGAGTTGGTCAGTCTCAAGTATTCTCACCAGAGCTGTTCCTTCAGTCTCTAAACTCAAAATAAACACCTGCAAGGCAACTGACTCACAGACGCAAGTGTGCTCTGCAAGCCAACTAGTGGAGCAATAATGTCACTCAAGTGCACTTGAACAGAAAATAAATAAATAACTTCACATTTTTAAAGGGCACACAACCAAAAGGACTCAATCAGCTGGAACGACGCAGTCATTCAGTACTGCGATGAAAGCAGCTCAGCGGTTTAAATTCACACAATCTGTGGCACAGTTCACATAGAGAGCGCTCTGTGCTTAACCTTGACATGGCTCATTTTTCATCCTGAGATGTGACGTACTTGAGAGAGCCAAAAGACTGTGTAATGTTTTTTAAAAATGTAATTATCCTGCAAATGTTGGCCTGACATCAGCAGGCTTAAATGGAGCAATGTTAATTGAAACTCTAAAAGGAGCTTATGAAATTCACAAATGCTTAAATCAGTAATGAGCTGCTAACATTTGACGATACCACTCATTTGAAACATTTTTTCCATGAAAAATTCACAATTGAGACAATTTGGAGAATGTTCTGTGCCCACTGGGTGCGGTTTTAAACCAAGTACAGAGCCCCACAGGTGGGGGAACGCTGGTGGCTTGCCCCTCCAACAGTTTGCATCCCATCATCTTTTCCCAGCCGTTGCCATGACGACATGCTGTTCCAAAACATGTCACCTCACCACGAATTCCCTCATTATTTATGTGGGATATTTATGGGTGTCCTTGAAAATGTCAAAGCCAATTGTCTGGCAAGAGTTTTTATATCACATTATATTATTTATTTGACATGCTTATGTCCCATTATTTACAATAACTTTACATCATGTTCACTTTATAGACAATTTGCACGGGAATGATCAAGATAAAGAAACATTTGCTGGAGCATATTTCATCAATTTCCCACCTTGAACCATTGACCTCTCAATATCCTTACCATTCCGCTCTACAGCTGTACATGTCTTATTTTAAATCTTACTCGCACTTCTGGATCACACTGCATAGATTTCTGCTGCCCATAAAAGCTTTATGTTCATTCAATGTGCATCATATTGTCATAAGCGATGCAGCAGAGGCCTGCTATCAAAAAAAAAAGAAAAAGAAAAATGCAATGAATTACTAAGACCCCTCTTTTAAAGCACTAATTTCTCAATTAAGAATAAGTTTGAAAAAGAGGAACGTTCAACTCACCAAGATATTGGTTCCTCACTCACCGGGAGGCAGTCTTGCCTATTCAACAGCAATTAAAGCTTTTAATTGAATCGAATTCACTTTACAGAAATTGTCATTGAGTTCCCAGCAATGGGGAGGGAACGCGCCATGCAAAAACACCAGTCAACGGCCAAGTGAAAATCATCCCTTTTTTCCGATCAAGTGGACTATGCGCTTGATCACTAAGGGTCCTTAATTACGTTCTTATTATTCCTTCCGGCAGCGCCATTTGTCTCCGCAAGTAGACTGTGTTCCCCGCGAGCTCCGAAATGCCACCCCCAAAAGGCCAATTGCATTAGTCATTTTGACAACGTACTGCGCGTAACCGTCCCTCACACTCTCAGAGTGACGTCCACCGGCAGAAAGAGAGTCCTGCTTTCCGCGCTGACTTCGAACAATGGCGTCATTCATGGCTATTGACGGCCGCAAGAAAGGAAAGACAAATGGAGCGGAATTTAAATGTTAATCACTTTGCCGGAAAAAAGTGGCCCTTG
Source organism: Anguilla rostrata (assembly GCF_018555375.3). Lineage (NCBI taxonomy): Eukaryota > Metazoa > Chordata > Actinopteri > Anguilliformes > Anguillidae > Anguilla > Anguilla rostrata. Next base: position 14,524,038 of record NC_057937.1, read on the forward strand.
TTAAGATGCACTTTAAAGACTTTGCTCATCACAACGTCTGGAGCAATAACTCTTGGAACAGTTTATTTAACAGTCGATTAGTCAGAACGGGCAAGTACTGTATTTGCTTTTAAGTGAGGTCTGCTGAAAATCAGAAAAATCAGCAAAAAAGGAAACTCATTGATTGTTGAGTTATAAATTACTGATAACAAATCCACTGTATCTGATTTATCATAACAGCTAGGTAGGGAAATCAATAAAATGCTATCTTATATTTCCCAAAAAAATGTACACCAGCAATTAAAAATCAAAATCTAGTTATCATTTATTAATTATGTATGGCAAAATGCTAATCCTATCAATAAAACCTTTAATATTCAATCAATGGTGCATGAGTGTTCGCATTTATTTTTAGCAGTAAACCTATTGGGAACATTATAAAATGTATCAGTGATAAATCTACTCTGATAGTGTACTGATCTCACTTGGACTCATATAAACACTGTTAAAGTTAAATTTAACACTGAGAATTTCACTGTGAAGCAATGTAATTGGACGGCTGTAAATGTTTTGGGGTTGAAATCCATTGAGGGGCACTATTGTTAACTTCTGCATGGTATGTGACCTCAGTAGATACGAATGGCTATTAAATGGTTCACATGAATAATGTAGATGGCAGGATTTACCATGGATTACCGCCTGAGTAGGAAGCTGTAATTCAATATAACTACACTGCGGTCTTTCGTAAACATTGAAAAACAAATTTGTGAGTCATGAAATGAAGAAAACTGAAATCATACCTTTGAATAGATCATTGCTCTCAAGCGGTTTTCATTGAGTGTTTTCAATGTGCCAATTAGCTGAATAATCACTGAATATTGACAGGTAATTACATTTATATAAATTCATATTCTGTCTCATGAGGCACTGTTCTTTTGCCTCAGATCACATCAGAAAATGTTAATGATACACGGTTTTTATTCAGTAAAATCAAATTAATCATCAAGAATATGTAGCTAAATTGCTACATTAACTCCAGTGCATCAACATTCATCAAAACTCATCAGCTATCTTCTGCACGGCAAGAAATATCATGCGAAAATGGTTGAGATGAGCAGTCACAGAGTCACAGAGCCTTAAACAAGAAACAAAAGGGTGAACGACCCATGTGACCTGAACTAGGTGGAACCACCTCAGGTCACAATGTGGTTTGTCACCGAGTTCCCATTGAGCCAATCACAGAGGAGTTGTATAAAACTACAGGCTGTGTCACCCCATTCCCTCCAGACTGCAGAAATATGTCTTCTGGGTAACAGCACCTTATGAGGTCAGCTGAACTGTGTCCCCACCTCTCTGTGATGAGCAGTCTGTACCACCGTCAGCTATATAACCAAACCCCATTGCTTCCTGTATTTTTACTCTTTTTTTCCCACACTGCCTTTAGAAGCAAAGTAACATGGCACTGGAATAGATGTGGTTTGATCATAGTTCTGTTTTTATTTGTAAGAATGAGCAACCAATAGTTTCTGAATTCAGATATCATGTTTCCCCCACATAATGAGGACAGCAACTCCCCAAGATCAAAGTAAACAGCTCTGTGAACTGTTCTACTGCTGGAGTAGTCTACACGCCCACCTTCCCATGTGGACTAACGTATGTGGGCCAGACTAAAAGATCTTTAAAAAACTCAGAGTGGCAGAACACAAACCAGATCTGACAACATGCAATACGCTGTTTGCAGACATTACAGAGAAGCCATTCATAGTCCTTCACCCAAATGTCTATGGCTTATAGGCCTAGAGAGAGTGAATGAATCACAGGGGTGCCTTAAAAAGCCTGAAACCATTTTTACTGAATGAGGAATAAATACTATAATTCCAATGTCTGAACATTTTCTGCCCCTTTTTATCAGAATGGACGCATACTGCCCTTGACCCTCCCGCTGCCCCATTGTCCTTTCCTTTTAAACATTATACAGTATTTATAGATATTTAATGAAAGAAAGAAAAGTGCTGCCCGAATGTGTGTACGATTATACTTTTACAAAAACAATGAGCTCTATTTCAACCCATGCTCAAGGGTTCAACAGCATCATCCTAGCTGGGAATTGAACCTAGGTTACAGGCCCAGTTCCTTAACCATCATACTACACTGCTGCTGCTGTGTCATATAGAATAGCCTACAATATGCCACAAAGAATGCACTGACTTTCTGAGGGCTATATTGGAATCTTCAATGTTGGAGAAACTACTCTGAAAGTTGTTCAGACTGCCAATTACTTCACACTGACATTAGTTGAGCTACAGCAAAGCTATCCTAAAGAGAAATGTAGCTTGCAAAATTACAATTAGTCAAAAAAATGCAGTTCAAACTAATCTGTAAAAATCTGTACCGAAATGCAACATTACTATATAAATACAATTTATATGATAAATTAAATTTCTGGTAATTTGACCTAAATGCAAATTTGAGCCAGTTGTTCTTAAAAACTCTTTTACACCATGGAGGTGATAGAATTGCATAGCATATCCAAGATCTAAAACAAAACAGCATAAATTGATATTTTATGCAAATTCAATATTTTTGGCATTAATGGCACTGTTTGAAAAATTCTCATTTCATCTATACCCACACATGGAAGCAACCACGCACACACACGTGCGAACACACGTGCGCACACACACACATATGAGTCTTTGTTATGTTCATTTTACTCTCGCAGTTTCCCTTGTTTAACTTGTTTAATCAATGACAGAAATTGCTTCCCTTTCTAAAAAGCCCTTGGAGGAACACAACACATTCTGCATGCTGATGAGCTCGATTTCAGCTTCCCTTTCTCGCTTAATTCAGAATAAATTGTTTCAAATCATGCAAATACCAATTAGCATATAGCATACATTTTATTTTAATTTTATGCAAAAAGACTTTGAATGAAGGAAAAAGTCATGCTTTTTATGGTAAGCCATGGTTGGATTTCTACATATTTTCTGTTACTACATTCTCCATATTGTAGGGAAAAATTGTCACTGAATAGTGCCTCTGAATATCTGTCTTTCACTGATATCACTCCAAGTTTAAATGGAGACATATTGCAATGTCTCCTATTGTATCTTTTTTTTTCTCTTGAGGAAATTAATGCTAAAACTTAAGTGGGAGCTTCCAACCAGAAAAGATTTACAGTTCTATGTGGGTTCCCCATATATTTTATTGTGAGCATTTTTGTTTCTAAAAATTAAATGACTGCGTGGTCTCAGGCTCTGCTTTCTGAACTCTCACAATACTTATTTTTTTCAAGGAAATATCAAACATTTATTGCTCAATTAAAGTCTCATATTGCTCAAATAACTCTTTAAGTATAACTTAAAGAGTTGCTGGTTCGATACCCCACCCTGGGCGTGTCGAAGTGTCCCTGAGCAGGACACTTAACCCCTAATTGCTACCAAAGAGCTGATGGTACCTTGCATGGCAGCCTTTCACCGTAGGTGTGTGAGTGTGTGAATTGGTGAATGAGAGGCATCAATTGTAAAGTGCTTTGGATAAAAGCGCTATATAAATGCAGTCCATTTTACTAATGATAACTGAACAGGAAAACTCGATATGAGATAGACGTGTGTATGGGACTCATGTTGAGATCTCAGATCTCAATGAAGCCAGTACATTTTTCCTCACTTTTAGTCTGATCACTATAATGCGTTGTCAATAATACTGATCAATCAAAGAAGATTGAACGAATAGTCTATCCTTACAGGCAGTTTAACATGGAAGCAGGGAAGTGCACGGAAGTGTGGTAGCGAGGCATACTATACTTTAGAACAATGTATGTATTATTGTCAGCTGTGAGAATAACCTCATTGGACGGAGCCCGATTCTGCCTCTGCGGCGTGTTGTCAGAATGGCGTCCTTCGCAGCGATGGAATCTGACTGAGGAGACAGGAGCGAGGAACTGCTGGCGGAAGCCCTTGCGAGGTGAGAGGTCCTCACGGGCGCTTATTCGCGGCTCTCTCGCAAGTACAGGCCCGTCCTGCTAATTCAGCGCCGCCCTCCCCAGTGACCGTGCAGCATCTGCCAAGTCACGAGCGTGAGCAACTGTCTACAACATGGCTGCCCAGCCCTTTTCCTGGAGATCTACTGTCCTGTAGGTTTTCATTTTCATTTGATTCTACAGATTAGCAGCTCAATGAGATTCCTAGCGGTTAAGTCAGGTGTGCTTTGTTAGATTTGGTTTGAAAGCATACAAGATGGTGGATCTCCAAGAACAGGGTTGGGCAACCCTGTTGTACAGCAACAGTGGCAACAGAAATGGCTAGAAATGGCTACAACCCCAAGCAAGAACAATTCAGCGATATTCCTAAATGGGATCAAAGAAAAAAAAAACTGCTCAGACGTGGTGAATGACCATACATCCCATGGTGAATGACCATAGACTGCAAAGTGTTCAGTGTCAAATCACGTTTCTGATAGAGAAACGGCTCTCGGCGAATTAAATGCGGAAAGGGAAGTCAGCGGAAAATGAATAATGCATTTCAAAATCGAGCTGGCCGTTCATGCGAGAATGCGGGCGGCGCAGACCAGCGGTGCTCCAAGTCAACACCGAGATGAAGTGTTATTCTCCAGGATACGGCAGGACTCTTATTTTAGTATCGGCCAGTAAGATGTCTGCCATCGCCCTGGCAGGGAGCGGGAGACCAGGGTTCGGTTTGTGTGTCTGGACACGACAGATAAGCTGTTTCCCTTCCCACAAGCCCGAGCTCACAGTATGCAAGTGTTCTTCCACATCGTAAAAAGAGGACTGCTCTAATTTCAGCAAAATATTCAGGCAAACATACAGTCCTTTGAAGGGGAGAGTGTTTGTGTAAATCCATTGGAGGGCCACTGGGGGATTTACAGTTCATTTTCCAGGGCAAAAACACGAAGGCCTGCACAGTATTAGAATTAAAATGCAATGTGTAATTTGGAGTTTAAAGACAGAATGTTCTGTAACTAAGAAGGCTGATACTTTGTTCGACTACTTATTATGGCTTAATAACTTTGACTTTTTCACCCTTTCATGCATTTACATATTATTATGGAAAACATGGCATTTTCATCTCACTCATCGTGACCTCGTACTAAAAAATATACAGTATGGATTCAATTAACATGAATAATATATAATACACTTTCATTTAGTCAAACTATGGACAATGCAGTTTCTTTTTACATGGTCTTGGTGATGTGCTTTTGTATGAGCTAATTAGCACCACAAAGCCTGGCTAAGCTGTGTACCTATCTAACTGTAAGTTCCATGCAGGATAGCTCATTGACGTAATGTGACATCGCACTAATGTCCCCAGATTATGTAAGTACTATGACACAGCATTCGATCAGATCTGTGACAAATCATTTGACAAAACAACAATTACTTAACAGTGCATTACAACAGACTAGCAGAGCATGCTATATCCATGCATAACACCTACTGTATAATTCCTATATTGATCAAGTTTAGCTCAGTTGATTTAAAATCCACCTCAAATTTGTTAAATACATTAAATAGGTAAATAAATAAATAAATAAATAAATAAATAAATAAAACTTTTGCAAATAAAACATGTGCAACGGCTCATTGGTCTTATGACTAGTGTCTTCACAAAGCCCTTTTTTTGGCTTTGTGTATTCATGCTGGCTGTAGGTCCATGAAGAGTGATTACTGAATCAAAGGGATGCTAGATAATCCCTCAGCTAGTTTCCCCTTTAATGGTCTAAATGCCAGGATCATTATGGAGACTCTGAGGAGCCCCATGCAGATCAGCCTTTAGGCCAAAGCAAAGTCACCGACAGATCAATTTTTAGCTGTTTAATGCACTGCGTGTGGCCACTTTCCTTGAGTGACATTAATGTTGGAGAGCAGTCGAACCACCAGCTTTTCCACATTAAAACCCTTAATAACGACTGCGGTGTCAGGGTGCCCATCTCAATGCATTTTTTATTCAAGTTGTATTTGCATTTGATAACTGGAATCGATGACAGAGCACGTCAAAATACACCATCCCCCTTTATCGTGAATAAGTATCTACCAATGTCAACACAAAGGCTAAAAGATATACATGTGGTTTTTTCATGCCAAACAGTATGGTAGTCAATAAATTCCACCAACCAATGTCGGGCAGTAATTTAGCAGGGTATATCTACCACAGTACAGTACAGAATCTCACGGAACTCCTGCAGCATATCCAGTTTGTATTCACGTTATAACCCAATTAATTTAAGTGATGAATAACCTGGTTCTTGGAGACAAATTAATAGATTTACAGCGAGTCATTTACACGCAGTTTCCTTGGACACTGTGTTATTTTTCTTATCATCATAAAATAATTTCCCTGCGCACAATGTATGGGCTGCCTGTGTATGTTATTGTCAGCTTTGTTGAGAATAATATCCATGCATTTTCTTAATTATGAAATATGTAAATATGGCGTGGTTCTCCTGAATACAAAACACCAACGTATAGGCATATTTGAGTCACAATAGATGCCAAAAACATTTTTTCTAAATATGTATATAGCACTGAACAATTACGGCTCTAAAGTGGCCAAAAACACCCTTTCAGGATCAATATACAAATGCTTTGTCAATATTGAGTGATGTTTTCAGTCATTTTTAGTTGAAATGTTTATTTGTATAAAGACATAGCTGGCCTGGATCTGGCCCATCTTAAAAATAAAACCAACAAAAAAAAATATTTCATGCAATTTTCATAATGCCGTTACATCTACTTAAAATGAGTCATTTAAAAAAAGCATATGTTTTAAGGTTGTTTATGTCACAGAGCATGAGGGACATATCTGGTTCTCCTCCAGCGTTTATAACACGAAACATTTTGACTGCTCAAATATTAATTTTGAAAAGATCCATGAAGGGTATCTCATATATTCAAACATACTGTATGTTTATTTGACAGATGCATTAAGCAAGTCTACTTCCCTGAGAATTAATAAATATAATTAATGCAGCCTTCATAGACAGCAGATTTAAAGGGACAGTTCACTTTCTAGAGTATTATTTCAGTTTTAGTGCTGTTTTCAATTAGCCCAGACAGTGATTGTGTGTGATGAAGAATATTTTAAATAGTTGAAGTTTCTGTCAACATGCTGGCTTTACAAAGGATGGTGTAGGGGCATTGACTAGCAGGAAAATACACTTCAAGTAACTCCAAATGGCTTCAAAAGAATAGCTAATTATAAAAGAAAGAGATAAGCTCAGTGTTGTAGGCTTGCTATGCTGGTCAGAGAATAAAAAAAAGTTGAAGCCAGGACACAGAGAAAGAGGAAACTGAATGGATCATATTGTAAGGACAATACCGAGAGTATGAGAGGAAGAAAAAGGCTATTCTGATTGAGCAAACAAATGTATTTTTCACACTTTTTTATCGCACTCATAATGGAATGGACACAGTCATTTCTCTATTCTCTCTATGGAAACAGTCAGGTGGTGTATGTGGCCCTTCTCATTTTATCTTAACAAACACAGTTACTTGGCCGTTGATTAGCCTGCCCTCTCTTTGATTGCACACTTCTGGATTTGATCACGAGCAGAATGAACCTGTTGGTCTCTGGCGCTGAAACACACTCAGCTGCTTTATTACACAAAACAAAGGGAGCACATTCAAAGAAAAGTCCACACACACCACACACACATGCACCCACCCACACACACACACACACACACACACACACACATTTTTGGGAAACAAAAATGGCAGTTCTAATAGAGTCTGGCAGGACTGCTTTTCGTTCTACGTGATTTGCTTGCGGTTTTGTCGGCAGTCGAGAGGAAGGTAACTAATTGACGCAGTCAGGGGGCAAAGGAATTAAAATCAGGTACTGGAGAAGAGTTCTCCTGGAAGTCTTGCAAATCCCACCGAGCTGTGTGTCGCAGCAGTGCACATCATATTAGCACAGGAGTGCCCGGCAGTCAGCCGACATCACTCCAGCCCACAAAGCTAGCCAATCACGCGCCTTCATAAGGCAGGCCACTGCCAGACCAGGGAGCTGTGAAATCATTTTTTCGGGGGTCCTGTTTACTTCCTTCCCGTCTCAAAGATGGAGGGCCAAGCTTCGCAGACACGCGGGCATGAATTGATAAGGCTCTTCAATTAGTCTCCCCACTCCTAAAGAAATAGCGAGGGTTTCGATGAGAAACGGTTTGTCGGGGGTTCTAAAGATGCCCTGGGTAATACAGAGCGTTTTCGGTCTCGCAGTGATCTCACAACCTTGCTGTAATGGTGTGCCATGCAACTAAATTGATGTGACTACGTTCTGGGTTGGATTTTTATTATTCTGGCCACACTCTGGGATGTTCTTTGCTGTGCAATATTGTGAATAAGCACAAGGCCAATACAAACCATTCTATTAATTTTGTGTTGGGAAAATAGAAAGTACATCATGAAAAGTTTTTGAGGATGATTCTATCAGATTGGAACCTCTCAATACTTAGTTCTACTTTGAACACAAACTTATATTAACCCTCTATTTACCACAGGGCATACTAAAACAATATTAAATGTACAGTACTGTTTAATTCCATTTGTGTCCTCTGAATTACATTTCCTTAAAACTTGACCAAATTTAATTGCTTAATTGGTAGCGGTGTGTGTGTGTGTGTGTGTGTGTCTGTGTGTGTGTGCGTGTAGAGGGGGGGGGGGGATTTTCGCATACCAATAACTCTCGTTCAACAATTGCCAACTCATTGCCTAAATGATATTGTAACTGCATTTCAGATCTATGAGGTACAAAAGATAAAAAGCCCTGAAACTGAGACAGAAGGAAAAAAGAGGCCAGTGAACCCACTGATGCACAAGCATTCAATCACTCAGAACTTCGGCATTCCCAACTGTGCGCTCTGTGATCACCTCCATCGGACCAGTCATAGATCTGAAGGGCCCTCTGAGCTTCTGCAATCAATTCACATTACAGTATTGAATATCTGCTTGGCCAACCCCTGCAGTACTGAATTTGCAGGAAATTGGTGAAGGGAAGCGAAACACATGACTAATGAGGCTGGAGGTGGGTAGTGCTTGGGGGGTGTAAAGCGAAGAAGGTGACGTGCCCACCAAGTCCGTCAATAAAAGCACTTCACGTTGGCACGTTTGTTTGGATGTTTTGATGTTGCTCATGTTACGTGTTCACAATAAATGTCTCCCCACACGGCTATATACCCATTTATTCACATTCGACTGGCTAGCCTAGCAAAGAGGGAAACAGCATTGCTAAGAGTTGTATCGATGTTGCGCCTAAACAAAATTGGGCGCTAGGATGTCAGTCCGTGCAGGGCTGCAAGAGTCAACATACAATTTTAACCCTGGTTTCTGATCTAAAGAACTCCTTACGATTTAAGCATTCCAAATGGAAAGACAGAGAACCACACTCTTAGTTATGGGAGATTTCTTTATGACATGCTTTGAATTCAAGGAGGCGTAATGTGTAATGGGAGACATGCTGCCGATTAATTGTTTAAATGAATGTATTTAATGCTAATCCCTATGAATGTATGTAATGTTAATCCTCATAGTCAGGCTCTATACATGCACTATTTTAACTTCAAGGCTGATTGTCTCTAAAGTATGTCTCCATGATATATTATTCCTTTTTTCAAATTACAGCACTGCAGTAATTTCTGTCATGACTGAAGAAAAACATTATGATGGTGAAGATTTTGATCAGTGGTTAGACTTATAGACATGATATTTTAAGAATTTTTTGGCATAGCACTGTGAAGGTACTGAGGTACTTTTCAATTACTGGTATTGCGTGTGCTGATATGTCTAAATGCTATTCTGTTTCAATTGGCTTGTGTCTGCCTGTTTGCATGGGAATTAATCGCAATTGTAAATCTTCTGTGATAAGTCATGGTTTTTCTAAATGTACCAGCATGCTTTGGTTTACATCATTCTGCTTTTTCCTTTTTCCAGATACACTGCATGACCAAAAGTATGTGGACACCTGACATCCAACATCTCATTCAAAATTATGGGCATTAATATGGAGTTGGCTCTCACTTTGCTGCTATAACAACCTCCAGGCTTTATATTAGATGTTGGAGCATTTCTGCAGGGATTTGCTTCCATTCAGCCAGAAGAGCATTAGTGAGATCAGGCACTGATTGGGCGATTAGTCCTGACTCACAGTTGGCTTTCCAATTGATCCCAAAGGTGTTGGATGGGGATGAGGTCAGGACTTTGTGAAGGCCAGTCAAGTTCTTCCACACCGATTTTGATAAAAATAATTTCTATATGGACCTCGCTGTGTGCTTGGGGGCATTGTCATGCTGAAACAGGAAAGGGCCTTCCCCAAACTGTTGGGGAAGCACAGAATCATCTTGAATATGATTGAATGCTGCAGCATTAATATTTGCCTTCACTGGAACTAAAGGGCCTAGCCCAAATCAGGAAAAACAGCCTCGGACCCTCGGGTGTCCAGATACTTTTGGTCATATAGTGTAACAGTGAAGAAAAAAACAACTTCCTGTTTACTCAGCATTTTCCATTAAATCAGTAGAACTGAATTTGTTGGGTGTTTTTACCTCATGTCTGTTTGTGAGTTTAAAATATTTGTTTTCTAGCAGCTCTTATTTAGCGAGGGAAACACACACCTGGATTGTGAAGGTGATGGTCGGCGGGGTGCATAAACTGGAAGAAAAGAAGCAGCCGCACTCTCAGGCTTCAACGTGCAAATTATCTTTATTATCTTAAACGAGAACCGACGTTTTGGCAGCGAGCGCATTTGTCGGTATATTCGGGATCTGATCCATGCCCCAGCATCTATTCTAACAGCTCTTACCCTATCAAAGTAACGGCATAGCCAGTGGGCTGGCCATGGAGAGTAAAAAAATCCAGATCACTCAGAACCAGCCGCTTACAGAGAGCAGCGGCAGTGCTGATGGAGGCCTTGCTCTTTAAAGAAGTAGCCTGAAAGCTAACGTTCGAGGGCTAATGGATGTCCTCTGCCATGATTGCAAGTTAAACGGCAGTGTGGAAGCTTTTCATCAATTTAGACATGTTTCAGGATAGGCTGGCACACTGTTTGTCTCTAATTTGCTTCTCCGTTACGTTTTGGGGTTAGCGGCACGGAGCACCGGGAAGATTATAACAGATCTCTGCCGTGGCAACGTGAGAGAGTGGAGATCATGATTAAAGCACCCCGTTGTGAACAATGTCAAGGCAGCACCACTCTGTCCCATAAAATGCTGTAAAGCAGGGACTGTGACAATGTCAGCCAGATGTCATGTCAAACCTGCTCATAGAGCTTTTAAGCAGTAATGTATGTGGGATCTGCCCAGAGGCACATCGCAGTGCTTAAAATATAAACCTGTGCAGTTTCTGGTTCTTTAGTACTGGATTCTGTACACTAGACTTTTAATACTGCTTCTGTTGCATATTCTTAATTTAAAACTATGCAGTTTTACCTGTTGATGGAAATGCACCTTGATTGTATACACCCCCATGTGTTTTCACTGCACCTATTATGTTCCATTATTTTCAAATTGTCATGTGTTTTCTGGTACAAATGTGAAACAATACAAAATGTTGTGATGTGACATAAAATTTAATATCTACATGACTTAAAATAATAGGCTTCCATTGAAAGAGCCAGCCACATTCAGTAGGTTAGAAAGTGCACATAGTGTGGAAATATACCTTGGGCTATTGTTTTGAGATGTTAAATAGCTAAAGACTGAGAACAGAAATCACCGTGCGATATCAGTGATCATCTGCCTACTGTAAACACCTTATTTGCATCCTTAGTTAACATTCAATATGCAAAATAAAAGTGATAGTTCCTCTCATTCTGTAATAATGCACGGGTTTCAGGTATCATTCGTCACTGCAACGACACTGTTTGTTTCTCCGCTTCATCCCTTATTGCATTCATTTGTTTTCTGTTTAATTGATTTCTGTGTACACCGGCCCTTATTTTCATACTGCCGTAATTAACCTATCCCTTCGTTAAAAAGGAAACGCACAACGAATCTGAGGGAGAAGAAATCTGAATTTGCAGGGACGAGAGAAACAAAAGTGAGTTTCCCCGTCAGCCCGTGACAGATTTCCTGCATCGGCTGCCAGAAGATTATCCGTCATCCTAAACCGTGAAAAAGCCCTTAATCCCACTTCCTCAACGGCAATGCATTTCGCACTTCTGCAACGCCTCCCCGACAGAAAAAATGCTATAACCCCCAAAGTCACGGAGAAAAGAACATCAAAGCGCATTCACGGACTTTCTCCAGGAAGCCATGGATTTTCTCTTCCCCAATGTTGGGCAAAGACATCTGCTTCACAATAACACCTTCACATCCTCTCTCCTGGAAAAACACTTACGTAAACTTCCATCGACCTCTTATTGGTTATGGCAAAACCACATTTGCTTCTCAGGAACAAAAAAAGAGCTTTACTAATCTAGTATGATGTAAGAATTAGATACAATCTGTTGATCTATACAATTTGGTAACATACTCTTTAAGTTTCAATTCACGTAAGTATGTCTATTGTGCAGTCTGCTGCCTTCTATGTTATGCTGTTTTGATTAAAGTTTGAATATTTCTTTCATTAATTTTTCTATTGTATCTTTGAGGATCTGTTCCATGACATTACATTACAGGCATTTAGGAGACGCTCTTATCCGGCACAACTCAGACAACATTCTACACAGTATTTACTTTGCATCCATTTATACAGTTGGATATATACTGAAGCGATGCACGTTAAGTACCTTGCTCAAGGGTACAACGGCAGTGTCCTACCCGGGAATCAAACTTGTGACCTGCAGATTACAAGACCAGCTCCTTACCATTATACTACACAGCCGCTCCAAAGCTTTTCCAAAGCTTTAAGCCACCGGTTACAATGGATGTCCCTCGCTCCTGAGGCAAGATCACATTGGTAAATGGTAAAAGGACTGCATTTATATAGCGCTTTTATCCAAAGCGCTTTACAATTGATGCCTCTCATTCGCCAGAGCAGTTAGAGGTTAGGGGTTAGGTGTCTTGCTGAAGGACACTTCGACATGCCCAGGGCGGGGTTTGAACCGGCAACCCTCCGACTGCCAGACAATCGGTCTTACCTCCTGAGCTATATCGCCCCGCATTGAAGCAAGTAGCCTTCAGGGCAAGTAAAAACTCAAAGTCAGTTGTCGTAGGAACACAGATACAACAAGAGCCCTGTTCTAACAATATTTTTTGGGACATGAACAACATCCCTTTACTCTAGTGGACTCAGCAAAGACACAGTCCTGGGAAGATATTCCACTGAAAGTGTATTGTAAGCAAAGAGGCATATGCAAAAGCTGTGGCGGTGAAATCTCCCCAGCAGCAGCCATTTAAGTGCCTCTATTTGTTGCCAGGCGACAGGCAGCCGCTGTGTTTGAGTGTGGGGGGGAAAAAAAGGAAAAGAGGGAAGAAAGAAAAAGTAAATCGCTCAGCAAAGCTATGTTTGGCAGCTGCCATGTAATCACGATGTCCATCTTGAGCAAGCCAGAGGAAGATAAGAGGCTGACCAGAGTGTCTGCATCCTGGGGTTTTGCATTTAAATCACCCAGGCCCTCTAGAGCGGAACTTTTCGCTAGGGCTGAAAGGGGAATTTGAGCGGGCTGAAATAACACATTTGCAATGCACCTTGACTGTGAAAATGACAAACTGCATCCAGGCCAAGCTCTGGCCTTTCAAGCTTGCCAGCTGCTTCTCCTGTTTGAAATGCACATTGAGGCCAGGATTGGTTTTTTAACTTCATTTGGATTTTAATTGTGGCTGTGAGACTCTTTGTACACGCACACCCTCTGCCTAAGCAGAAGAATGTGACTGATTCAAAACACTGATTCAGAACTGGTTATTGTCCATTTTAAGAAATACTCTGCCACAGGCTTTCCAGAAAGGTAGAACAAAAGAAAACCAAATAATTGAGGTAGTTAAGACAAAAATTGGGAAAGATAGAAAAGACGGTGAGTATAAACTGCAGAAGAGGAGGAGTAAAAACAAAGCTCATGAATGAATGCAGCTCTGAGTTCACTGAATGTACCCTGGGACTCTGCTACTGTAGGTGGTTGGAGCAGGTGGCCTCTCAAGGTGGCCTCTCAAAGAAGCCTTGATCTGAAGCTCTCAGTCAGTGGGTTCATATCCATCGCAGCCACAATGGGCATGCTCAAAGGGGGGACTTGATTTCAATGTTGTTTGAAAAAAATAAAAATAGACATTTCAGGTGCTGGGCCTTTTTTCCTCACCGGCTAATGGAATTCAGTCTAGAATCAGATGCATTTTGTCTCATCCAATCTTGTCAAATATGTGGTTATCAAATTATTGCACAAAATGTGGCACTGTGGACAGTGACAAGGTGTCGGGCTGTGGCAAATGCCTCATCTGAGCCAAGTTAACCAGAAAAATACTACAGTATGCCAATGACAGTTTTTGAAATAGGATAAATGATGCCTTAATGGACAGCTTCCCTTGTCAAGTGACTGTCCTTTTATCTGTATAAAGGAATATACATTATGATATACGGAATATGTATAAATATTTGAAAAGCATTTTCACAAACAACTGTTCCTGATTTCAAAGATTTCTCAATCTTATGACTCTGGAGAAGAAAATCATCTAGACAATTCCTAGATTCATTTTGTTAGTTTTACATAACCTGGCAGATGCACTTTTGTAATTAGCCGTCTCTTCGCTAAGCAGTGGTTTAGAACAACAGCTTCGAGAAGCTACTCTCTATAGACTGCAGACAGTACGCAGGAAGAGAGCAGATGGGGAAGGCAGTTCCACTGTAAGCAAAATGCAACAAACACCTGTCTACTTGCAGACATTTTCAGAACCAGTACAGTTTATCATTTATTAAGTTAATTGAGGTAACAGTGGAAGAATCTATCTTACACCCGTACTGTATGGCAAGATGGGGGCTATCAAATTGAAAAAGATTTGTCATAAAATATATTTTGTGAGGCAGAAGTCTTTTTTTTTTAAAGCATCTGTAAAAACCACACTGATATTGAGGAACCATACTGCAAGTTATAGATTTGTTAAATATCCAGCAGGCCATATTAATATATAAACTTGTTTCATGAGCTGTCACATAGAGAAAACCATTATTATCTCTAAATTGACACAAATTGAAAAATCAGTTTGCTGGGACGCTTGAGTTTCCCCTAATGTGCTAACCGCTACGTTTGAATCGAAATCCTTCCAGTTCCGTAAATTAATTTTTACGGTGATATATTTTCCTCTTTCTTACAGATTCCTGGCATATATTTAGTTCTGGCTTCAAAGCTTTATTGTGGCTTACATTAACAATGCTCTGAACATTTGAGTGATTTACACAGAAGGATTTCGGCAAGCCGGCTGTGCTTATCTATGTAGCCATGCCCACAACATCGCCTTCTGATCACAGTACTGTCTGTCAACCTGTGAAAATGAAATCTGAGCCGGGACAAGTGAAACTACCTACCATCTTACATTGCACTCCACTAGTTAGTGATGCCCTGTCAGCATTGACACCATTGAACCAACTTCCTTCATAACATATTAAGATTTGTATTTACATGAAGGGGCAAGTTACTCTCAGAATACTCAAAGTGTATATTACCATAGATTGCAATTGCCAGTAAGTGATACTATATTGCATAATAAATGTGAAGGCTCTTTGTTATGTTTTAAAAAGACTAGTCCATTGGTTTATTAGCAGACTGGGAAAGGAAACGTTTTCAACTCCAGTGCTGTGTCTTTAAAATTCCTTGAATGCATTTTTGTGCTCTAAATTTCATCTTGAACTAATTGCTCCAAGGAATGTTATAACTGGGTCATGTGTAGTCTCCCTTCAAAATATTTTAATTCACTGCTTTTGTGTATGTAAACATCATTTGGAACAAAGCACGCAGTCAATTACATTTTTTATAACCTCTCAGGCAATAATAAAGGCTGCTTCCTTAGTCAAATTAAGTTGGGACTAAAAAAAAAATATTATCCTGGGGTATTCCAATTTTCAAATCTGACCTCTCTCAATAGATTTTTCTAAAATGTTGACAAAGGGATTTATGAATCAAGCATGCTAGCGCATCATATCTGGGCTGACTGAGTCATGCTCATTCACACTGGCTTTCAGATACACCATGTCAGCCATGGTAACAAACCGGGGCTTTATGGTTTGTTACCAAACCATAAAGTACGGTAATGACAGATTCTGGGCATTATAACAGTACAGTAGCTCTACCCCAGTGATCTTCATTCCTGGTCCTGGCAGGCTGCAATGGTTTGCTGGTTTTTGTTTTTGCCCTAATATCAGCAACCAGTTCAGACCCAAGAAAGCAGGTGAGGTGATTTAACCGTGTAATTGACTGCTTTAATTAATCAATTAAGAGCTGAGTAACAACAAAAACCAGCAGACCCTGCAGCCCACCAGGACCAGGAATGATCATTGCTCTACCCAGTTGAGAAACATCCTCAAGCAATATCTTAAATTACATGTACAATATACACGACTAGATGGACACATTCTGCAAATAAGAAGTGTGCTGTTTGGCTAGTATTTCAATTAAGAAAATGGTATTATTTGAAACACACAACAAAAGGTTTTGGCAAACATTAGCACTGTTTGTGCCTGAAAAATCACACGTGTACACACACACATACAGTACACGTGCGTACACGCACACTCACATACGCACACACACACACACACACAAACACACGCACACACACAGGATCATTAAGGACTTAGCCTTGTACACTTTTGTGTTGTTCTAGACATGTGATAACCAGGCTTGAGGGCTATCCCTCGACTGATGAAAAGCGCATGACAGAACACACAGCGATGTCAGCAGATATGAATGACACCTGGCTGACGTGTCCCACTCTTATGAGTCAAGATAACAAACATATGAAATCATTTCATTCCTGGCCCTGGGGCTGCCTTCGCACGGAGGGGAGGGCCTCCACTCACCAGTAGTGGCCTCAAATAAGACTGTAGGGGCTTATCTGGCGAACCGGTGCTCTCAGCCGAGACTGAATTTCATGGGCCAGCGTGTTCTCTAGTTTAGGCGCCATCTCTCAGACGATAAGCTATGTATGGCTTTAAATTGCTCCGTTTCTTTTTTTTTTTTGGCAGCCTCGATTTAGCACAACACCGGCGCTTCTCTGACTGTGTGGCAGGTGTTTTCTGTTGACCGTGCGGCATTCCGGAGCCAGTAGCGGGTGGGACTGTTCGGGGTTGTCAAAGATTTGAATGAGTAGAGATTAGAGAGAGGTTAAAGCCCTTCTACAACATGGCCCCGAGGATGAGCATCAACTTTTGTATCTTTTCTTTCCCCAACTGCTCTTTGGCAGTGGCTGCCTACAAGCACCCAACCACAAAATGAAACTTTAAATTTATTTTTTCCTGCCACATTCACACACACACACAAACACACACACAAACACACACACTCTCTCTCTCTCTCTCCAATCTAGTTGTAGAACTGTATATTCTTACATTTTATGCTTGGCAACACATACCTTTCTGCTCCACCCATTTTGAAATAGGTGAATACTTTACTAAAGCTTAAGCAAATTAAGTGCCTTGCTCAAGTGTACAAAGCTGCCTAGTTCAAACTTGTGACCTTTTGAATTTAAGGCCAGTTTCTAAACCAGCTTAACACTGTGTGACTTTGGGTGATCAGGCTTTTTTGTCTGCCAGTCTGTTCAAAATAACTAGACTGAGAGATTAAATCCAATTACAAATAGGAGAAAGAAATAGCAATATGGCTATACAGTAATATGGCTCCTGCCACAACCACAGGACACCAAACATCAAGATTACTGACTATCATTACAATGCTAATGAATAAAATAATGACTATCAAAAGAATGATGATGGCTTTCTGTCAACCATTATGGTCCCCTGGTGTGAACCTTTGATATTCCTATATTCCAGTGATGTCATAATGATAAACTGGCATGCAATACAATGTATAATTTGACCAGTTTCTCACTTCCCAAAGGGGGTAATGCAGTTACTCTATTCAGAAAGACACGATCCACCATGCACTTTGCCCAAGTGAAAAATGTCTTTAGTAGATGAAGAGGACCTGTATGGTATGAAAATACTGTTAGGAAAAAATTCTAATCCCAGGACTAGGAAGTGTTAGATTTTCCCTGCATTTCAAGGGAGACCAGAAGCCCCAACCTCCTCCCCCCTCCCATTTCTGCCTGTCAAGAACAGGATATTTAATCTGCATTTTCTAAAACATTTCCAATATGCCCCACAGAACTTGAATATACAAAATTTTGTCATTTAACTTGAAAATTGATCAGAGACAGAAAAAAAAAAAAATTCAAGACACATACTTGGAATAAATCTTCTAATATAGTCAACATATAACAGTAAAAATTGAAACTAAAGAAAATAATACATTGTATCCACAGAATTGCAGTCGTCAATTTATTCCTTTATTATTTATTAATTAAGTTTTAAAATATGTGTTTGTGCTGGGGTTAATGAAAGACCACAAATTAATCTCTGACAGCTTCAAAGTACTGTGTTTCAGAAGTTCATTACATTGCTTATATTAGAATCCATTACACGGTTACACTGTTATTTAATATTATGATCATGCTATATGTCACTGTATCACTCACCATTCATTGTACAGCAATCACTCTATTGTCAGTAGTATTACACCAAACAGTATCACAATTCTGAATTAGTAAAACATTAATTATCTATTTCAAGAAAAAATCTATAATGGGATTCTCTAATTGTTTTTGTCTGAAGGTTTCATTTTATTTTTTAAAGAAATGTCTAAAGAATGTGAATGTGAAGAATGTGAAACAGGATACAAAAGCTTATTTCTTGTTTTATGTGAAAATCTTCAAAGGGCAAATCATCAACAGAGTCTCAAAGGCAAGAATGGGGAAGAGAACATATTTATATATTAGCGACGAGGTGCACACCTGTGGCCACATTCAGAAGGAAACAAGGAAAGTTAAATTAAGCGAATAATAACCTCACCAGTTGCCTCCAGCTTTCCGGCACACAGGCCTTTGAAATGAAACAAATGTGGATTCATACGAAACTAAAAACAACAAAGGCAATGTGCATATGAATGATAACGGCATTGCTAGAAAGGCAGCTGGCTACATCAGCCGGCAGCTGGCTACATCCAATAGCAAAAAGCACATATTGATTGCAGCTCATGAAAAAATAAAAACAAGTATTTTCCAGTACATGTATGAGACAAACAAAATGTTCGATATTTTGCAGAGGGTTAACACTAACCTGGGAATTGGAAAACTGTCATGATCCCACCGTTCCATAAAAAAAAAAGAACATTAGTTATTTATGATTGTTTATATTAATATGTTTACTGTAACTGGGTGTTTTTGTTCGTCAACATCAAAAATCTAAAGAATGCAAAAAATAAAAAATAATAAAAAATCCGGGTTCAGAAAAGTAACAGAAGAGAGAAGCTGATGCAGAAGAAAATCGATGTGAGAGAAAACCTGATGTCGGGTTTGTAAATGGTAGCAGCAATCAAGGTTAAGGTGGCTCGCGCTTGCTTCAGTATGGGACATCTCCTTTTTACCCCAGAAAGCTGCATGTGGGTTGTTTAAGAGGAAAGTGGGGAAGCGGATGGGTTTTCAGATGAAGGGCTTGCGGAACAGCGGGAGTGAGAAAGAGAGAGAGAGAGAGAGGCCTGGGGTTGCGGTGGATTCCCGGGGGTCCTCGCGGTGCGGCAGGGGGCGCAGCGGGGTCCAGTCCTCCGCGGCTTCGTCTCGTTTCCGGCAGAGTAGTCACCGGCTCTCCGTCCGTCTCCGGGATCCGTGAGCGGCAGATGCCCGGCCGCCGGCGGAGCGGAGGACGCCGGGGACGCCCAAACGGTCGGATGCTCCCTTCACGCGCCGAGGCGCGAGTCCCAGGAATGTGCTCTCCGTGTGTTCTTGGACTCCTGCCTTCTCGCCTCGTTCGGGGTGTACAGGTGGCATTAACTATGCTGAAAATGTCCAGGGTGTTGTTTTTTTACCACTTGAGCAAATTCATGGTCCTTGGATGTGAACTGGGAGCACCTACTGTACTTTCAGCCATTGTAAAAGGGCCGTGACAACCCACCAAGGTCTGTGTGACCTTGTGTTATTTTTGTAGGTTGAGTGTGCAGCCCAAGTTTCAGAAAAATAAGAAAAATAAATGGATCCCTGCTTTGCTCGCCGTCCAAAACACAGTATTGATTATTGACCCAGCGACTGATTGGACTGATTGCAACTGCATTCAGCTATTAATCTAGGAGAAAAGCAGCTGAAATGGCACTGTTATACCCTGCGGTGTCTTCACAACTAGGCTGTGGCGTAGCCAGGAATTCAGTTTGGGGGGGTGGCAGTGTCCAAATTCAAAATCAAACAGACCGAACAAAACAAAACAGATTGTCCACTTGGTTTTTCCAGTTTGCCTTTCCAATTTGCCAGTGCTGTTCTGTTTAATTTGATTGTGG
The DNA here is from genome assembly GCF_018555375.3 of Anguilla rostrata. Taxonomy (NCBI): domain Eukaryota; kingdom Metazoa; phylum Chordata; class Actinopteri; order Anguilliformes; family Anguillidae; genus Anguilla; species Anguilla rostrata. The sequence continues at coordinate 14,544,494 of NC_057937.1, forward strand.
GGTTTTCTGCAATCAACTGCATATTTTAAATTATTGACATTGAGGTGGGGGTTCAAACTTCCTAAATTTCTACAACTAGGGTTCCTCTACATCATCCCTATGTATAACTGCATAATCCAAGAAATGTTGACAAAATAGTATGAAAGTGAGAGAGAACAGGCATCCATGTCCTTTGCTGTGCCCAGTCACTTGAGTGATGAATAAAACCCAAGTACACACCGTCATACTGTAGTTACAGTCTCATTCTAACTCCGGCTCTCCATATGGTGGGTGGCATATGGGACTAATGCACATGCAGGCCTTTACCCGGAAACAACGTTATTTATTCAGATAGCCGCCGTTCCGGTTTGGCGAGCGCCGTCATTGCCAGACTCAGGTGAACTTTTGATATCTGAGCCGTCCTTCTGTCGCGGGGAGAAGGTCACTGTCTGTATAGATCATCTCGTTACCGGCAATAGCCCTGGGACGGCAGATGCAGAATCGCCGCATTAACATACTGCATCCTCAGTCGAAAGGGGGTGGCGGGGGTCACGGAATGGCATACCGCCCCTAATGAGATTTAAACTTAATTATGCCCTTGATTCGATCTTTTCACGCCTGTCGGCGCGGTAGCACCGCGGGCACGTACGGCCTCCGGAAAAAGGTGTTTTTCACTTTTAAAGTGATTGCCGCTCCACAGCAGGATGCGGGTCTGTCCTTGCTTTGAACTGAAATTCCCTCTGAAATTTTCTGACTGAAATAAATCAGTTACTGGAAGGTGCAGTCGATGGCTACAGTTTCCTTAATGTCGATGCTGGTCGGTGCCAATATGACTTGCATGCAAAGGTGCTTTTGATTTACTGATAGCCCTACTAAGCTGTATTACTGTTTGTGACACTAGAACCAATGCATGGTAAGTACTGATGTAAATTTAGCACAAGGTATGTAGATAGATATACAGATAGATATATTTTTTTCCTATTGATTGCAGCTTACGAAAAAAACATCTCAAATCGAGGAACCATCATGCTTAATGTCCAACCAGGCGAGCGAGCTTTCAACCTAGTTATGCATCTGCAGCAATAGATTTGCCAGCAATAGATTTGCCAAACTATTTTGAAATTGACTGCAAGGCGTTCCGGCCCATGGTACAGTCCCGCAGTAAAATGCCTCCGCGTTTACTGGCAGGACACGTCGCCTTAATCAGCATCGCGAGAAACCCATGTCATTAATCAACACATCAATACTCGCGACTGAGAAATGAGTCCTTGATGTGTGTGTGCGGTAGCACGGCTATCCTGCCGGGACGACGCTCGGAAGCAGCAGCAGCGCTCGGGTATCCTCGAAGGATATTTGTCGCCTGAAAGAACATCGGCGCCCGAACACGCCCCTTACTCCACAGACGACGTTAGCGCCGACTAAGAATGCCCGGAAGATTCCGCGGCGGCTGGGGGGGGGGGGGGGGCGCGGCACGAATGATCAGTCAAAATGACGGCCTGTGCACATTTCGTGATGTATAATATGACGGCTGTTTTGCGTGACGGATTGCGCCCCGGAGAACGCCGTCTTCCCACCGAAGGAAAATTAACTCCCGATGCTTCCCGGATATGTCTTGGTCGCGTGCGCCTTGGCTTGCCCCAAAAGGCTTGGAAAAAAAAAGATATACAAGGGATCTTTCTGAGAGGTCAACAGAGTCTGACTAGGAGAGAGGCCCATCAGAGAGCTGCATTTTCCCTTTCATATTTACCTTTAGATGAGGCTGCACCGTACCGTACCTTGGGAAATGGTGGGGAAAAGATTTGTATTTTTTTTTTTTGAGTTTGCATTTTTGAGGGAAAGAACTGTGGCACACTGGGAATAACTGGAAGCCTCTTTAATATAGCAGATCTCTCATACCGCTGAGAAGTTTTTTTTTTTTTTTTTTTTTAACCAATTGGGCTAAAAGTACAAGTTACAGTACTGCCTGATGTGCAGACACTCCATTTTATGTCTTTGCATTCAAGTTTCAAGTTCAAGTTCATGCACAGAATAGCATTTTTTAAACTACTTCAAGGGCACTAATCTCTTGCATTTTAAGTGTATTGATACTCTTATCACTTATCTAATTGGTCATGGTTTCCCTGATCCATCCAATGAGTGGCCAGGGCTGCTGTGTCGGGGGCAGAACTGGGCTTTCAGGGTAGTTTATTTAGGTAACTCCCCTGTATACAATTGTGCAGAAAGTGATTCCTGGTGGACCGGAGGCATCTGTCAGTATTGTATTTTCTGATTTTCTGAGCGTGAAGCATGCAAGCATTTCACAGCAAATCTGAAATTCCAGCTGCAACCAGGTCTGCTGAAAACAAAATTATTATTCTGTGTGACTGCAGGGAGGCAAGTCCAAAATAAATAAGAAACTAAACAAATAAAAAAGAACTCCAGAACATACATTTTCACTTTTATTAAATGCTCCCAGAGTTTCTTCTGGCAGAGAAGACCGATAACGGTTGACATTATGTGCGAGTGCTACATCGAGAGACGGGTATTATACAGAAATTTCCTTGTTAGAGTTAGAAGTAATGTGGCACAACCAAATTGCGTGGTCAAACCTCATGCTCTGATCAGTACTTATAAGACAGACAACCTTCTCACTTGACATTCAAAAGACTTTGATTTAAAAGGGTAATCATGTTTCATTTAAGCATCAAAGCTTGCTAAAACAATAGACAGCACATGATAGACATGCACTGGCAAAAAATAAAATTTCTTAAACTTAACAAGATCATACGTCCAAAGGACTGCATATGTCTTGGTTATTTTTATGACCAAATTCCATGACTCTTTTAGCCATTTGGTTACATGCACTATCCTGTGTGAATGCTAATAACCCAGGAAAATACCTGATAGTCTACAGTTGTTTGAAGAGCAGCTATTGGATTGCCAGATATGCCAATGTGCCATGTTATATGTGTATATAGGCTGTTTGCTTGCTGTCTGGCTTTCTAGGTTGGGGAATCTAGATTTGTTTTGTATAAATGAATAAAAAATGATAAGGCAAATTTGATTGTTGGCTATCTATCAAGCTGAATCAATTACTATCATGCCTAGATAGCTACGCATTTAAGTTTAGAAAAATAATTTTACAGAAATTCAGCTTTCTTAGTCATAATATACATTTTAAAATATCTTTCAAAAAGTCATCCTGCAAACTGTCAGGCATAGACACACCAACACACAGTCATTTTCTAATACTTTATTGTTTATGCGCTGGTCACATAAATATTGTTGATATTTATGGCCAGTATGACCTGTATCGCCATGGCATTGAATCCACCAGCCTCCAGAGTCTTGCTGGAGGCATGTTACTCGACTTTGTAAAAAATTCATCTTCCTCTGAGATAGAACTCATGCTTTACTGACAGTGGAAAATACTGGCTTCTCAGTCATTGATCCTGACCGGTACATCAATGTTGAATGGGTTGAGATCTGGTGACTAAAAAGTCCATGACATGAGGATGACATCTGTGTTCTGCTTCCCATACCACTGAGAAACCCTGGCCAGGATAGTGAACCCCACAAGATCATGGAACCTCCAGGATTCTTTATTGTTGGCACACTCTATCTAAGTGTTTCTCATTTCCAGCACGTTCTCACGAGTTAATTTCCTGTATGTTCTCATGTGTAAAGTGCATATAGAAATAGTTTCCTTGGTACATGGACCCTGGCAGTAATATTTATGACAGTTTGTTTTGACTTAGCATAAACTGCTGCTGTCCATAGCCATCAACAATATACTTCTGATATAGAAGTGTTGATTACTTTCGATTCAAATATTTCTATCTTTTTTCAACATACCGAATTTTCTGATTTTCTGAGCGTGAAGCATTTCACAGCAAATCTGGAATTCCAGCTGCAGGCAGGTCTGCTTAAAGCAAAATTAGTATTCTATGTGACTGCAGGGAGGCAAGTCCAAAATAAATAAGAAACCAAACAAATAAAAAAGAACTCCAGAACATACTTTTTCACTCTCATCAAAGAAGTTTCTACTGGCAGTGAAGACCGATAATGGTTGACATTATGTGCAAGTGCTACATTGACAGACAGGAGAGGGGACAACATTTTCTCCAATGGAATGCACGTTCACCCTTTGCTTTCTATTTCTCTTCATTTACTGGTGCAGTGATTTTCACTGTTTTATTTTATTTAAAAAATTTTGGTCCTTATAGCAAAGCACATTCTTACGCAATAAGGATGAAAATTACAAAGTTGAAACAGTTCTCACGTGGCAAGAATCATGGGAAAAGGTAATAACTCTCTCAAATTCATACCAGTGGCAGTCCCACTGTAGATGAGGGATAAGATGGCTTTACAGAATTTTTTTTTTTGAGGATTGATTCCTGCTGGCTGACCGCCAGTGGGAATACTTGATAGCTGGTAATCAGACTATCAAAGACTGCTACTCTAGCTCAGAAGTTTCTGGAAATTCCTGTATGTGTGGTAGCACTCAGCAGAAATATTTGTAATTGACAGCTTCTCAGCTGTCAGCCACAACCAAATATATATATATATATATATATATATATTCTGCTTATATGTTTTTCTGATTTAAGAATGACATGGGGAATATCGTTACTTCAGGATAAAAAATGGAGACGTTCATAAAAATAATTTTGACGTCAACAGGCGTTGCCTGAATAAGGCATGCTGTACACTGAATAGCATACATACTTGTGCAAATATGGCTGTTTCTTTTTTCATAATCTCGGAATCGTTTCATTTTTTCTGCACAGTATGGGTCGTCTATTGGAACTCAGTGGGTGTGCGCTAATTCACTTGAACGAATGTCTGTTTGCATATATGGCCGCTATTTTTGTGATTGCACGTTTGTTCCTCGAGTGGCTTGCCTTCGTTGCCAAGGTCTCCTGTGAAGGAGAGAAGGCTCGCGTTATAAAGGAGGAAATGATTGCTCCTGCATGCATTAGTGCTGGATCTTAGAACCGGCTCGGCTTCTCTGTGTAAAATAAGAGCAAACAGACAGTGGCGTGACGGGATGCGGGCGATCTCAACCTCACAACAGCGCATAGTGAGCGGCTCCAGCTCTGTGTGGACGGACGGCCCCCAGGTGACCCAAGAAAGATGAGTAAAGAAAATTCACTCCGGGCGCTAGCTGACACAATGCAGCATAGGCAATACAATACAACAAAGAGGGAACAGGAGCATCCCTGAGCAGCTAATAAAAACAGCACTCATGCTTGTTGTAATCATAAAATATCCCAGGGGTGTGTCACATTATGTGCCACATTATATACTCATTGTTTGCAACGAAAAACCTTTGTAATAAAATAAGGGGCTTCTGCAGCCTTATGCGAAGTTTCTCTCCATTCTTCGGGGTAAGCCGATTACATGCATGAGATTAGGAGGGAAAGAAACTGAAGGACTGGACTGCATCAGTGCATTTGACCGAGTTTCATGCAATGAAGGCCTAGATCAAATCAAACATTTGGCCAGCTCATAAAAACGCAAGAAAATGAAAATAAAAAAGAAAGAAACTTCCAATTACAATTGTATTTAGTTCTTTATTTGTATATTTCTTATACATCACCATTTTACCTTCTGGTTATCTGTGCATAGTGTATATTTAGCACCTGTGATGTGATCATTGTGAATAAGCTGCTTAGAGACCTGTACATGTACTGTAATCTAGTGAGAGGAAGACCTTTGCCCGCTCTATGTATTGCAATTACATTGTTTTGTCCACAGGCCAGACTGTTTTACAATGTACCTAATCTGCCCTTGCAAATGATGGCATGTATTGGCGTATCTGCTGTGCTTTGTGCAGAATCATGCTGGGTATCTCAGATAGCCTGCATGCCCTACCTTTGTTGTGAGCTGCTGTCGCATGTCACTTGCTGTTATGGAACCTCAGCGTGTAGCTGAGAAGGGAGTCTACACTGATGGCAGAGAGAGCTCAGGCTACCTGCTTGATTGCACTTGTTCATTTCAAGAGAGCACCGCTGATGCCTGTTGGCTTCATGAGGGAAGAGTGGAGTGCAGTGGAGCGGACTCAGTCTCTTTGATTCACTTTCCCCCTTTCATTTTGGATTAGATATAAGCATGAAACACCAAGCCCCCCTACCTCCCACCCCCTACGCCCGCCCCCACCCCCCGCCTGCAGTGCATATTTCAGATTTTAGGATGATAAGAAGTATCAGCCATAGTAAAAAATCACCAGGATTTCACTATATAAGTATATTATGTGTGCGCCATGTTTGTGCACTACAAATGACCAGCAGAATACGATGGATGGAGTCTGAGATATGTGTTAAAAGGGCTCTAAAAACAAAACAAACAAAAAAGGCATGTGGTTATAGTGCAATGGTTACTGTGAGGCAATTCATTTCACAGACTTTCAAGCACCACAGTTTTCATTCGTCAGATTCCGAGGGAAACCGCACACCTGTCACCGGGGGAAGGAAGTGCGAGTTTTAAAAAGATTTAAAAGATTGCTTTTTGCCCCCATCCTTTGATCAGGAAAAAAGTATATCGCACAATTTTCTGCCTATTACTTTTTCAAGATGAGACTGAGCGGCGTGGAAGAGGAGGTTATATTTTGTGTGATGTTTTGAGTGGGCACATGTGTCATTGATTCTTAAGCCTTCATGCAGGGAGAGCTTGTCTGCGATGTAATCTGAAGGGCGAGTGTAAATTGGCCGGATACGTACGGTCCTCTGAGGCTGAGAACCTTAGTGCAGCCCGCAAGCATGAGTGCAGATGTCTGTTGTACCTGTAAATGCTTGAGGGTAAAAGCCCAGAACAATGTGATTTTGAATACGAGCTTACTATTGTTGGACAACTCCTGTGCAAGGGCTGTTGGATGGTGCTCATAAACGAGAAAGGGGCGTATCTATCTGGCTGATTAGGCTGCACAATATTGCCTTCAAAATTGAAGATGAGTTTAAGCACTGACCCAGGCAGAGCTGCTTCTGTTGATGTTCACGCCGACGTCAATACTGGTGAGTAAATGTGTTATTAATGCGTAACGTGTAAATGCTAGCTGTTCAGGGCTGCCTGATTCAGCTCAATGTGAAAAAACAATAGCAGCATCCAAAGGAGATAGGAGAAGGGCTCTACATGTAATGAACCAAAAAAGGGGAGTGGGTGTGTGCAATCATTTGGCTGAGTAATACACTCCTTATTATCCAAGGGCCGCTGTACATACTGTGTGCCACTTGTAGTTAATTTACATATATATATCCTGGTGACCTAATACTAGGATATAGAATTCTTTATAGAAAACATACACTGGAATAATTGTTGGTAGCGTTCTTTATTCAATAGAAACAGCATTATTTAATACATAAAATATTTTAATATCTATTCAATATTTTAAATTCAATCTTTTCTCATCAGTTTTATAAACTATAACAAATGTATTACTGGTCTATTATAAATGTATTAGGGGGGCAATATTCAAAATGGTTTGATTGGTGGTTAAGCCATTTTAAAAAGCAATTGCAAAGACAGGCAGTAGAAATTTCAAATGACACAAGAAGCATGAGACAAAAAATTGGCTTTTAATTAATATTCTCATCCTCCACTTTCCAAAATGCTGATGCAATACCCAAGATTAATCTCATCCCACCCCCTTCAAAGATGGGGTAACGAATGACTCCACTCAAATGAATCACTGCGGTTATCAGATGTGGCCTGTCAGCTTAAATATGGGGAAAAAATCTAAAATTCTGCCACCCTGCCTTTTTTCTCTTTTTTTCTCCCTGGTGGAATAGTCAGCATTTATATTTTGGAAACAAAAGTGTACTGAACATTGTGGCTGCTACAAACACATTTAAAAAAAAAAATAGTTTTGGCAAACAGACTAAGTCTGAGATCAATTTTGCCTGTATTACACTTTCACCTATGAGCAGGAGACTAATATATACATATAGTGGATGAGAGAGAGAGAGAGAGGTGTATACTCAGGCCAGGTTTTATTGCACATCATACCCAGCAGGGTGCAGCCAAAAGAACTGATCAAACCGTAAGCCCTGACTGGGCATTTATTGGGTACAGTAGATCTGTTGACAACGCAACTTGCAAATGTTGCTGAGTTTCATTTGAGTCCTGGGTTTGTCATAAGATGCAAAGGCGCTGGCTTCTCATTGCTTCGGTCAAATCGACAGCAGTTTGCTTAAACGGGGGTGTTCTGCATTATGACAAAAGCAGGCTGTGTTTTCTAGAAAAAAATTGAGCCATTTGTTACCATTTGCCAGCATTTTTGTTTGACATAACTCTGATGTTTCACATCATATTTCAGTTTTAGTCTAGCTTTTTATTTATTTTACCAGGTAATGCCCAATTAGATTAAATACTGACTGTATCACTTTTCAAGGGTGACCTTGGCAAGACCCAATAATGCACTAGCTGTAGCATGTACAGTTCCAATAAAATAAAACCAGTAAACACAACAGAGATTTTTATGGAAATGACAAAATATACCGAATGCAGATTATTCTCATGGTTTACCACAGCCTGCAGTTTTGTTCCAGGGTTAGAAGACAGCCCATTCTTTAGACTGACAACACTGTGGTAAATATGGATAACTTTGCTACCCTTACCAGATTGCTTTAGCTGTTGAACAAACCTAATCTATACACAGTGTTGTCAAAGTGTAATCCATTTTTACATGGCTTTGTTAACGTGGCAAACTGGATTGTTTACCGTGTCTCTATTGACTTACTGTAACAGAATGCTAATGGCGTTCCATTGGTATTCAATGAGCCCGACTCTCAAAGCTCTGGAGGACTAGTTGCAAAGTGTGCATTTCAAAGTGGTGGATAAAGGCTATATTAGTGTCTGAGATCAAAGTGTAAGGCCATGAATACAAATGGGCCAGGAATTCATGAACTGCGACATTACGGGACACAAACATAATTTAAAAAAGTTTTTATAATAAATAAATGAATTATTATTATTATTATTATTAATAATAATAATAATAATAATAATAATAATAATAATAATAATAATAATGATGATGATGATGATGATCCACAACATCAGTAATAGTAACATGAACAACAGCAATGCCCTTTCTTCTCCTTCCTTTTCTATATGCAGGGCTCTTAGCTAGTTAACAGCATCCCTCCCTAATTCAGTTACAAGCCACATGTTTGGTGACTCCTGGCTAGCCAGACAGGATTATTCAAATCACTTTGTGAAACGTTGTACTGAAATAGGTGTTATAATATTCAAGATGCTTCACTGCCTGGAAGAAACTACACAACTCACTCGCGCAGAACATTTCAGCATTATCCACACCTACTGTCAAACAAAATAAAATGGGAGGCAACAGAATTCAATGTCTGTCTGCCCAGAAATCATGACATGACATAACATAACATAACATAACATAACATAAAGAGAACAGGCCATTCAGTCCAACAATGCTCATTATTTGTGCTTGGTTTTTCCACAAACTAGATAGTATCTAGTACCACAGCAAACCTGGTCTTGAAAGCAGACCTACATAACACAACTGCAGTCTCATATTGCAATTTGAATTCATAATAGAAATATGAACTTGTGCACCAGGTAGAAAATAGAATAACAAGACATGCTTTGTAAAAGCGGAGCCGTTAAAGATGTAGTCTGAAAAGATGATTTTCAGACATTTGTTGAAGACTGCCAGTGAACTTGCCAAGTTCCCAGCCCTTCCTGCGCACTGCACATGGGTAGGAGTTCACGTTTGATATTTCAGTGCGCTCAGAACCCCTCCGAAACTCTGTCGGGGTAGAGAATGACTGCAGGGAAAACACGGCCACCGCCGTTTATCACTGCAGTAACTTGGGCCTGATCAGCCCTGTGGACAGTGGACTGAATCTGCGGAGTCACAGATAAATGCTTAAGTTGCAGATGTGTCCATGTGCACGCCGTTTCATTATGTGGATTTATTGTGCTGACTGCCCAAAATGTTTTTGCAACCACGTCCATCAAGCTGATTTAACTGGGGTAAGCCGAGCACACAAATGTTGATATACATACACCCCGACCCAGTTTAACCGCTGAGGCGCTATCTTTGAATTACTGTGATATAACATAATTCTGCAATATTCCGTATTACATATCGAATCATGTACAAATGTAAAAAGAATAATTTTACTGAAAATGAAGGCAGGGCTGGAAGTCACGCAAGTACAGTTCAGTTTTGATCTGAGGATTTGCCATCTCCTGTACTAAAACACTGCAGAAATTCTCATGTATTACTCTGGTAGTGTGGACTTGCTGTTTGATCTTGCGGCCCTACAAAAATTAATACTTTAAATTAAAGCTACTCCCCTCCCCCTCCCACCCAACCACCAACTACCAACACCACAGATCAAACTTAAAACAGCTACAGGCTAACATGCGTTTGGTCAGCAATTACAAAGCTTACATTCTAAGACTAAGACTGAGAAACAGCCATGGATACAACATAAACAAAACCAAAAAAGTCCCATGACCAGAAGCCAATTGTACCAAAAACAGTTTATTATGCAAATACAGAAACAAAAATGCCCATGCAGACAAATGTAGGTTGCTGGATCTTGGGCTAACAGGTCAGTGGCCGGACTAGAGCATGGCCACTGGAAAGGCTACTGCCCTGATTTCAGAAGCAGTGGATAGTTACTTCCTGGGGGGAAAAAAACAAACTGTCTGTCCTCTGACTTACACAACATGAAAGGCTAAAGGAAGGGAAATATCCTTGAAGCAGCTAAAGAGCAACCTGAGGACAAGTGGGAAGAAATCTCCATCTAATCAGTTCAGGACTGGTTGGATGAAAGCATGCAGAGGCTTCACTGTAAAGGTACAGCTGTAAATTATTCCATTGTAGGTGCTCTATAAGAAAAGTTCTTTGAAACTTCTGAGACAACAAGACTGCACCTTGAGAAAGAAGTGACCATAATTATGTATCAGGAAGAAAGTTGCTTGATGTCTGCTGGATCACTGTGGAATACCCCATTAATTAGTACAGGATTCATCTATCCCATGATGCCGAAGGAAATCTTGGCTGTGTTCTAAAAGCTTGGTCGTGTTGTGAAAACCCTGCCATTGCACTTTCTAGTTATGTGACAGAGAAAATTGACACAACCAACAATTTTGCAAACACAGATATCTAATAACATGCTTCTGTTTCGGTACAGATGTGTCTACCTTGCAATTCCTCACTAACAGAGTCAGCTGTGTGCCTGTGATTACGCAGAATGCAAACCCATGAATGATGATTTGAATTTAAATAATTTGCCTGTCCAAAGAATTATCAGACATTCTATCTCAATTCTGTAGAACTTCCACCCATCCACCATGAATTATGTTATGAGAGAGAGGGGTTATTCAGTCTAACTGCTGCCAAAGCACTTATGCCAGGGAAATATCTTTTCATCAGTGTTTCAAATGAGATGAAAAAGACTATATTCTTAGGTCCACTCATGAATGCCTTCTTGAGGCCTTTTTGGTGGAGGGTTAAGATAAAAAAAAAAACAAGGGGTCCTTTTATGAGTATAAAGATTCCCTTTATTAATACATTCCCTAAGATTAATAATTTAACGTTACATTAAAATATGGCACAGAATAATAAAATAAAGTGGTTCTCGCATTTATGTTTTTTTATTGAAGTTGCAGTGATGCAGAACAGGTATTTCTCACTGACACAGCTCACCTGGAGATCAAAAACTCCAGAATCTAAGAATGTGCCTGAAGGGAGAGAAAAAAAACTGAGAACTGAGCAGGCATTTGATTTGGGCAATGAGGGCGGTGTATGATTGATGTCCACCAGTGCCCAACAACCCACAGATGGCACAAGTCTGCACTGACAAAATTAATAGCAGAGGGGCTACCTAAGAATTCGGTTAAGGCACCTCACAGCCTGGGAACAAACCTGGACTGTACCGGCACCGAATGTGGCCGGTAGCTCCATTTGGCCGATTGTGTCGCCAAGGGTATGGGAGGGATCAGTCAGTTAGGGGTCTGCATTCATTGTTATCTAGCGACCCCCCACTGGTCGATTAGATGCCCGTAGACTGCAAGCTAAAGCCGCATATTATGTTATTTTAAAAAAAATGTATGTATACATTTTTACCATAAAAAGAAGGAAGGGAGGAGAACCAATTAAAGAAGAGAAGAACGACCATGCCAATGATTACATATTTTTAGATCGTACCTTACCTTGCTTATACTGGTTCTGTCAAGCATCCACCTGTGCTTTATGAGGACTTGATGAATATCATGTGATGAGTAACAAGCAAAGGCTGTTTGCTTCTTCATTCAAGTTATAATATAATATAATATAATATAATATAATATAATATAATATAATATAATATAATATAATATAATATTATATAATATTATATAATATAATATAATACCAAAGGTTTAAAGTTATGTTTGGCATTAATACCGCAGGTAAATGCTCAATAAAGGATGACTTATGAAACAAATAATTTTGGTTTGTATTATGGTTAAGTTTCACTGGGCCAGGTTGCAGGCCAATAGATATCACGGTTCAAATGAAACTAAAGTACATTAATAACTAATGTAAGCATTTTGTGGCTACATTCATCAGGTATATAGATCCAACTTATTTCATCACATAGCTTGCCAGAAAATTGTTGGATGCCACATGCATAGGTCAGCATTATTTCCAAACAGTACTTAGGGAATAAACATAGTAATTCTAATTTGGAAAACCATTCATTTTATGTCTGGATATGGATAATCCAATAGTCGGATGGTGGGATTTCAATATTTTTGTAATGAATTTCCTTTGATTTATAATGTCTTTGCCAGCTGTGAATATGAAATGTAACTCTAAACTTCTAGTTTGAGACTGTGAGTCAACACCAGCAAGGAAACAGATATTTTAAAAATGATGAAGATGGAAGTAACTAACTCATGAAATTTAATGAGGAAATTTTGGCACAGGGTAAACAAGTTGGCAGCTCTAACTATTGATGGAGAGATGCTTTTTCATCAAATCTTGCTGAGAGAAGCCTATTTTCATTTGACTTTTAAATGTAATAGGTTTACACCTTGAGGCATAAAATGATGTTGTGTCTTGACTCCAAGACATTTGGTAAGCTTGACTACATCAGTTTGCTCTTCTGTCACTCATGTTTAAGCTACACCCACAGTAGCGCTGGAGCTGTGGTGGGGGTGGCACCTGGCTCTGTAGTGCTGTGCAGTGGCAATTTCTTATCAGTATGTTGGCAACAAAGACCATAAATACATTCCATTAAAGGCATTGGTACAGTAGGATCTAAAAAAAAGGTTAAAAGAAGGGTCTGGGTTCAGTCAAGCATGAATAAAAAAGTATTTAGTCAAAATGCTAATTTAAGATATCTAATTACATTATGACTAGTACGTCTGATGTTCCTTATTCCATTGCGTTGTATGGAACCTTCAATTAATGTTATCTGCTATTCAGGTTTGGCTATCCAAAACGTGAATTTCAGATATCCCCATTGAAATTATGACTAGTTGTTACTCAAATTCAAGATATCTCAAAATTAGCTTTGACTAGTCATAATTTCAATGAAAGATATCTTCCTATTCCTCCTGATTAAAGATACTGTATCTAAATTATATTTTTTTATATCTGAAACTAAGATATTACTAGTCATTATAGAATCGTAGATATGAACTGGAGTCATGACTTAGCAAAACTAAAGTGGAGATATCTTGAATCTGAGTTATTACTAGTCAAGTTACTACAAAGTCATTTTAAGATACCTACAAAGAAGTTATCGATATCTTGAGAGGAAACATCTTATTTTGGAGATATCTTTAGTTATCATTCTGATTAGTCTGTATGCATTTATAGATATCTTCAGTTATCATTCTGACTAGCAGAAATTCAGTTGTAGATATCAAAAATGTGTATGGAATTTTCACATCATGTTGAGATTTTCTTGCTCCTCATTGCAAGAAGGTCCTCATTCTACTAACGCAGTGACCGCCATGTCACATCAACCTGAACCCCAGTCCAGAATCTTTGACAGGGTTTTCTACACTGTGGCCCATGCATGAAAGGAGCAGTAAACTTGAAATACAGATGATTTACTGTCTGCAACAAGATGACTGTTTCGCTATCTCTTTCCACTTTATGGCAATTTCTCAGAATCTTTTCAGGAACAGCCTCAACCTTTTCTTCAACAATAATTGATCACACCTGGTTTGTAAGACCAATATCTATTGCGAAGCCTAACTTCAGAGTCACGACAGGCACAACAGATTTGACTATGAATAATTCATTACTCAGATATCTGAAAATATTGTTTTGACTAGTCCAAACAGAATTGCAGATATCTGCAATTATCATTCAGTATGTCTGACAAGTCAAATGATGATATCTGTGACATCACTGCAGATATCTTAAAAGGTAGTTTGACTAATCAAAATGTATTTGCAGATATCTGGAAAATTGTTCTTACTAGACATATTATAATTGAAGATATCTTGAATTATCATTCTGACTGTTCACATTGTAATTATGACTTGTCAAAATGCATTTGTAGATATCTAAAACGTAAGTATGGATAGTCAAGTGAAACTATTAAATGTTAAAAGGGCATGCCATTGGTGACTGTTTCCTTTAATCTCCTACCCCCTATTTTGATTGTCAGAACATATTCCTAGGGGTTCAAAAAAGGCAGGGTTTTCCCCTATGAACACGCACTTTGTCAAGGGTAAATTTATCCAATTGGCAGTCCGACCCACATTTTTAACAAAGCTAAAGATTCTCTTCACCCAAAACGCACCATGGAAGACTATGTAAGAGTGAGGTCATGAAGGTGGTTGTAGACCCTATGATGGAGAGAAAGCCTGTAGAGAAAGGAGCAGATCGTGATTCTTCGCCAAATGTCCCTCAGTCCCCCTATTAGATATTGTTTTGTGTTTCTATTTTCCATAATTTCCTGAAACAAATGTATTGCTGAAATCAGCAATGGAACAGATTATTTGTTAGGAAAAAATCCTTTGGTAGTTTAAACATATTATGTTGTCTTATTATTGTCACAGTGTTCTGTCATCAGAAAATGATGGAATGTTATTGTATCTAAATAACTGCTGTGCAGTTTGAGGAATAGATTTGTATGTACAGTGCAGCCATCATTATTGAACGCATTACCCGGTAATACATATAATCATTTTTTCATGGCACGGACAAGCAATTTCGATCTTGACCCCATGCTTTGTTCTTGTTTCCTATATGTATTGAATTTGTCATATCTTGACAGTTTCCTATATACTGCCAGAAAGCCACCACTAGGTGCATTTTCATATTTGTAAAAACCCACATATAGCTAGCATATATATATATATATATATATATATATATATATATATATATATATATATATATATATATGTATGTATATATATATATATATATATATGTATATATATATATATATATATATATATATATATATATGTATATATATATATATATATATAAACACATACTTGAGTTCCTCCTATTTGGATTAACATTGTTATGACAGCCTAGGAGTATCTTCTATCCTTTCTTGCATTTCCTTTAACCCACTTTTTACAAATCAGGATGAGTATCTACCATGGCAACTATCTATCAGTATCTTAAAAGGCTTAGCATGCACATGCGTGTAGGTCTAATTACCCAGCCAGGCTAGAGTGAGCTGGATCATATAAATCATACATTTGGGTAAAGAACTGGGGCTGGCCTACTTGTCAAAGAAAGATCACTTTGAAATAATGCCGTGGCTTATTAAAGCCTTTAAGAAATAGGCCCTTGGTGTTACCATTTTTATAAGAATCATACAAGCATAAACGCTGAGGGAAAAAAAAAAACTGCTGAAACACTCTCATATTTTATTAGCTATAATATGCAGTGTTTTTCATTTTTGGGCCCAAGTCAGTTAAAATATTTCACATAATTCAGTTCCTGTATTGTGATTAAATATTCCATTTCTATTATCACTCTTTAAGACTTTTGTATTATAAGAATTCAGACCATTCTGTTATCTTTGCAATTGACTCAAATATATCATTTAATATATTTCAATAAGCTGTGCTTTTGCCCCTGGTTATTATGGTGAATATGCCTCTGTGAATTTTTATTTTCATTTAATTGATTGATCAGTTTTTAATGCATCCTTCTTCAGTGGAAATTCCAGCTTGGACTCAGTCTGGTTTTGAGCTGGCCCAGCTGGTTTTGAACATGGATTGGATATGGAAAAACTGTCAACAAGGTGGTTTAGAAAGCAATCATGCTGGCAAGACCATGTCCTGATAGGGAGCTGGTTTGGTACAAACAACAGACCATCATCAGATTCCAGATGGTATCCAGCTGGAGCAGAAGCTGGTTACAGCTAGATTCCATTTTAAGCTGGTAGCAGGAATCTCCACCAAGGTTCCACTGTAAATTATTGTAAAAGGACATTTTAATAATAGTTAGATATTTTATTGGATATTTAAATGCAGTGTGCATTTCAGATCTAACGCAAATCTGCTAAAATAATTATTTGTGTTAAGACATATTTGTATTGGTGCTATAACACTGCTTATTTAAAAACAACTAAAATAATACATTATATTAATTGTTCTTGAATACGCAGTGGTATAGCACCAGTACAAGTATAACTTTCAAATGATGTCAAGTTAAATATTGTTTAACAATTATGTTGTTTTGTGCCATTGATAAAATAACATGAGTTATCTTTCTCAAAGTGCAAAAACAGCAATCCTTTTGAAGTCTTTTTCTTCCAGTTAGCATTGCTCAGGCAGCCCCTGGCTGATTGCATGCACAGGGTATGCCAACTAGCTTCGTCTTAGACATTGCTTGCACAGCAATGTGAGGCCAAGCCCCCATCTCAGGCATTGTGAACACATTCATTTTCAGAGATTCTGCCTCAGAGCATTTGACCATGGTTCAGTTTCTTTCACATTATCTATTAAGACCAGGGTTAAGTAACCAGTTCCCGGACAAGCAGACCATGGACCACCAGCAGCACTATTGGCCAATCATGCACAGGAGTGTAATTCAGGAAGGAGTGACATCCCAAAGACCGGTAGATGCACTAAGCCCATTTGCCGCAGGAGAAGTAGCCTGTTTCCCCCTCAAGATTCAGCCCCACTGAACGCTTTCCAGCCTAGCTCTGCATAATCCAGACAAATAAGCGAAAAGCAATGTGCTTCCAGAACTTCCTTTCATCTCTCGCTCTGACCTACTGTTCCACCTCTCAATAAAAAATGTGCAGACAGCTTTTGTGTGACAGTTGCTGTAGCACCGTTGCCCAGACCTCCTCTATTCAAAATTACTCTGTTATTTTAGGGTGTCTCTGGTGGAGAATGAGTTCTAGATTAGGCAGGTGTGATATGAATATTAAGCCAATTTGCCGTTCACCTTTCTGCTTCGGTGGTTCCGAATGTATAGGGAGATTCATAGCGGGTTACACTCACAAAGACAAAATCTCTCTCAGTCCAGTGCTTTCATTTCCAGAGCATAAGGAATATTATGTTATATTAAGGTCAAACTCATCCGGTTTTATGACACAAAAAGAGCTCTGATTAGCATTAGCAGTTGCACAACCAAATGGCCACTTAAATTAGGTCTTGAACCACTGCTCTGATCCCAGCTCACTATGGGTTTAGTGTTGTGTGATACGCCATTTCGTGGTCTTCCCTTTTTGGAATCACTTGAACTGATAGACTAACATGGTTTTTTTGTCAAGCCCACTAATAATAATGATGTTTCAGTGTAAGACCATTGAGACCGACAGGTCCCACTTCAAAAGTATGCCTGGAAACAGTTTTGAAGGTTAGACATAGTTTTAACAGAATACATAATTGATTTTATTAAGTGTTTGGGGGATTGGGAAAGTCATCAAAAGCCTGTGGTGGCAGCTAACTCTATACCTGTCTGCCAACTCCAAGCAGAAAGCAAATTGGGAAATGAACTTTAAGTTGAATGTCTTTGCATGTGCATTGTCTTTGTTCATTTGATGTTCCCATGGCTTGGTTTTTATAGCCGAGCGGGAGATGGACCATCTGTGGGCTACAGCACATCTGTATTGCAGCCTGATGGACCATTTGGAAACTGAGATGTGTGTTTAAATCCCCAGTACAGCTTTTTATTGGCTTCATGCAGAGAAAAGCCACGTAGCACCAGGGATGGAGGGATTACCTGTGACTGGGGAGCTGAGTCTGTCATTGGGCCTAATGTTACTACTGTGCCTTCAAATAAGAATTCACCGAAGTAAATATGATATGTCAATATAAATGGGTCATGTAAGTCACATTTGACAAAATGAGGTTGGTTACTTAATGAATAGTGTTACTAAATCATTCAAAGAGAGATTTTATTTTTCTAAAACTTCCATTTTCATTTTTAGAGTCAGTTTCTCACTGCTAATGACATTTTCAGATCCAATATGCTTAAAATTTTCAGTAAATGACAAAAGTAAACGTCCAATTAATTGTACACCGCAAGCTATGTGAAATAGTCCCATTAAACAGCCATTATGCTGCTAATTACCAACTACATTAAACTTCCAGTATGTTAAATGTCAAAAATTTTATGTGGAAAGGGAACAAATATGAGCTACTGCACGCAATTCTATCAGTGTGTTGATACAAATATTAATATTAATTATTAATAGGCAGGGAATGTGTGATTTTCCATCACATTCCTATTGACTATGAATTAGAAGATGAAAAAGGAAATTTGAGATTGCTTCAGTGAAGCTAGAGATGAGATGTTTTGTAATTAGCTGGAGGAGGGATAATTGTACTGTTTTCAATTAAAATCTATAGTAATGTTTTGTCAAGTGCACTCTTTGATGCTATTTCCATTTCCAACATCACCTTGACATGTTTTGAGGTTTATCCACATCCATCTGTCATAGTGTTTATAGGTTAATCCCCATTCATCAGTTATGAAGTTTAGAAACACACAATACAGTTCACATAATACACTCATGAACAACACAAACCCAGTCCAAGGTCGCTCCAGCACACCAAGGGTCCCTGCGTAGCTTTCCACGCAAGCCAACACCGCGCCAGGTAAAGATGGCATTGGTGCCAGGCTCACAGTGAGCGATGTCACTCAGCTCCACCTGACAGGATCAATAGGATGACAGCAGCGGGAGAGGTGAGCCGGTGGTACGACTGAAAGCAAAATGTCACTCTCCACACGCATTCACAATGGCACCTTTTAGCATCTCACGGCAATGATATTTGCCAGCTTGCTGGCATAAGCTTCACGAAAGGTCAACGTGCTGGTGAGTCATTTTGTACTGCCATCATTTTGCTCTGATGACATTATATATTATCATTCAGGGGTAGTTTAAGCACATTTAAAAATCATTATAATGTACTATTAAAATGGCAATCCTTAATTTTTCAATTTTGGTGGATTTGGTGACATCTATGATGGCTGGTGGTCACAAAAAATCATTTTCACACTACAGAGTTCCACTCACACCGAAGCTATTATTAGGAGCATATCAAGTGTTCGTTTTTAATAGAAGATAATGTATTTTTGAGAAAGAAGACTGCCTAGAGCCAACCAACAATGTCATCTGACTCAGGAATATTGAGCAACATATCAAACCTAATTTTAAAGACACGTTTTAGATTTTAGATGTCTGCTATTTTGCATTTGATATGCAAGTTCCTGTATGTCATCATATTTGAATACTAGGCGGGATTTTCCACCAGTGGAAAATAGCACAGAGAGGAGAAATTTCAGAATGCAAACACATTGAATCAATATTGCTACAAATATGCCAGAGAGAAAAGGTATCGCATATGGACATTTTTTGATATTAACAAGATTATGGATTTCCATTTTCAGAAGTATGGACCCAACCTTTATGAATCAGTAAACATTTCTGGATTTTGAGATAAAGAGGTGCAACTGGGTTAAATATGAATACGACGATGTGTAAGATTGTATGAATAAGATTAATTTCACTTTTTTCATATTTAGTCCTTTGTCTTCCCTTGTTTGCCAATCCTGTATAGAAATGGATATATTCTACTCACAGCCCAGACCATTAAGTTGCCATTAGACATTCATTGAAAGTGAAGTTGTTATTTTTTTAAAATGGATCAATATCCATCACCCTCAGAGTTTGCCCTAAATGAGATTATATGGCAAATGAACCACAGACAATGTAATGATCCAACCAACATAATCCATTTAAACAGATTATTTCAAGCAAATGATGTGACTAAGCGAGGACGCACAAGCTGTCTGCAGCTGTCGAAAGTGTGAAAGACTGTTCTTTCTGACGGCTCTCCTAAGACAACAGTGCTGAAACTGTGACGGCGTGGCCTTGAACAACGTTCACTAACATCAATGCCGAATATAATATTCATTCATTCAGCGTGTTCACTAACTGTCAGTTGAAGTATCATTCAGCATTTGCTTCTGCATTCCAGAGAGGAAATTCTGAAACAAAAATCAGGACCCTTGTTGCGTTTATCGACATAAAGATAAGAAGCTGTCTAAAGGCATTTGAAAAGTGCATTATGATCTCGGACAGATTTCGCCGAGGCTATAAATACCAACTATAGCATTTGACTGGCTGATGGGATTACGCCGCTTCCATTCTGTCAGGCGGAGAGTGAATCGGTTTAGATGAGCTTAAAGCCCATGATGACATCTTGATATGTGTACAGCTGTTTACACGGCATCATTTATAGGGTATTCAGCCCCGGCGAGATAAATAACGGGCTCTTTGGTGGAAGAGGCGTGTAATTGCAGCATATTGTCAGCTGTCAAACCCTGTTTGGTTTGCCGGCGGCTGAGCACGGCTCTTCCTGAGAGCGGCCGGCCATTATAATCAGCCATAATTGTTTCTGCGCCGCTCAAGAAGGGCGGGAGGGGGTGGGGGCGCCGGGGGGGGGGGGGGTTTATTGAGGGTCAGGGTACTTTTAGACGAGCATCCGCCGTTGCAATTCAAACCGGTCCATGCGTTACGCATCTTGATATCATATGTGCCATTGGATTTCTTGTCAAGAGGTGTGTGTGTTTGTCCACACAACATCGGCATGCTGGGAGGGGCCCAGATCTAGTTATGAAGACCTGGTGAAGGCCAAAATGGCTTTGTGAAACCTGAAATGGGATGTCCCCTCTTGGAACAATTGAAACTGCTGGTTTGTTTTTGTCTGGAGCGCAGAAGGTTCTTGATTGGTTGAGGAGTCAATGATTGACAGCATATGGTAGATCCACCCATCAGTGGGTTCATGAGAAATCACTTCCTGTCACTTCACACAGGTGCTTGGTGTAACGTTCTACTCAAATTAAAACAGGAAGGCTAGATAAGCCCTACAGCTCCCTAATCATCGGCACTGCTTCTACTTGACTGTGTTTTTATCTTTTATTTTTTAAAGTCAAAATCATCCCCCAAAAAGAGCTGCTTTCCATGAATTTGGCTTGATAAATGATTAAGGATCTATCAAATGCTTAGATGTCCATCTTTCTCAATTCATTAAATTTCAAGGTTGCTTTGATTTTTCAGTGGATGCATTAATAAAGTCATTTGTCTTTTTTATTTATGAACAGTTACATCAATGACAGTTCAGGGAGCTGGGCAACTAGTGGAGCTTGTCTTGGTCTGTTTTAGGAGGAGGACCGTGCTGTTTTAGTGCCGCTTTCCTCTCTTGCTCTTTCAGAGTGTGTTGTGTTAAATGCCATTGCGTGTGTGTGTGTGTGTGTGTGTGTGTACACACATAGTCATCTCTACAATTATTGGCACAATGCATACACAGTTGTATGCAAAAGTTTTGGCACCTTCAAACATGACATCTTTCTGTAAATTTTAATGCATGATTATGCAAATTTATTATAGATTTGGAATGTTTTGGCACTACGTCAGCTAGTACCCAGTAACACCTCTGTTGGCTCTGATCTGGATCTGGAACAGCGTCCAAACTTTTCCAGTAGTCAGCTATAGTAAGTCTTTATTCTTGCTTTTGGATTTTTTCTTCGAACTTTTCCTTGTAGAACTCTTTTAGCTGTAAAATATTCATAGGTGTCCTTGCATGCACTGCATCTTTGAGATTTCCCCACAGATTCGCAATAATATTCAAGTCTGGGGACCATCAACATTCTCTTCCGTGAGTAATTCTTGGTTGATTTTGAAGTACTCTTGGGATCAGTGCCTAACTGAAAGATCTATCTCACCACGGGTATGACGTCCTTTTCAACACGAGGGCCATTCTTCCTGCAGCAAACCCGACCCCTGATGTGTGCGGGCAAAAAGCTCAATCTTTGTCTCATTTGACCCACCCAGGTCCATTTGAAGGTCCAATGCTGAATCTTACATTATCTACATTAGTTTGGGTGATTTGTGTAAAAACAACCACAAAGTTGCTTCTAAACAATTATTTTTTGACAACAGACGCCTCAAAACGTTAATTTGCGCTGCCATGTGGATGGTAAAAAAAAGTAAAAAGTTGAGATGAGCTTTCTTTGTCCAATCATGAACATAAAGGCAGTGGCTGAAGGAGATATGCAGAACATAATTAGCTTACATACCACTGAGACAGTATTCTTTATTTCTGCCGGGTCAGTTGTTAATTAGAAAAATTTGTTTGAATAGCTGAGGGGTAATGAAGTGTATTCTCCACGCCACCTTTTATCATTTCCATCCATATTATACTGTCTGCCTAAGAAAATCAATCAGCTACATAGGGAAAGCAGGATTTACACTATACACAGTTAAAATGTGGGTAACACAGATTCAAACTAAATGAACAGTGTAGGGATAATATATTGGGCATGGACAATTTAGTAACGTAATATGATATTTATTTTAAAAACTAGGTTTGGTGCAATGTGGCCTGAAGATCACAAAAGACCTAGAATTAAAAGAGGACATTTTCCTGTAATACCACCCTTTTGGTCTAATTCAAGTTTTTTTTTTTCTTCTGCCTTTAATCCGCCTTGCAATCTTCAATTTGGGGTTAGAGTTTGGGGGAGGGGCTGTCTTGGTTATCTTCAACAGCCTCTCTGCTCTTTGTGACCAGGCCAAATTACAATACCCTGGCCTGTGAGACGCTTAATAGAAGCTGACCCAGTCGGGTGCCATTATTTCACCCCTTCAGCTGGTGCCATTATGTGAGGAGACTGGTGTTGTGCAGAACTCGAGGACGTGGCATCGCAGAAACATGAGCCAAATTACCACAGGTAAGAACTTCACCACGACCACGTGTGCACAGACAGACAGTCACACCGCTCTGAACTCTGGCACCCCACGGCCAAATAAACTGCGGCTTTGCTTAAGAACAGTGTAAGGCAACTTGGGGCAAGGCTGGATCACGACACAGATACATTTCTTCTGCTGAGAACAACAATGACTCTGGGCCAGAAATTCAATCGGTCGCATATCATGAAGCAGTAGTTGAGCCACGGTGAAAAAATTAAACGGAAGATATACAGTAGCCTGGGAGAGAGAGAGAGACTTTGGATTCCAGACTTCTGTAATCTGTACAAGGAAAGAGTAAAAAGTGTAGCAGCAGAATATAGCAGCCTATAAAATTTAAAAACTTTTGTTCATGTTCTCAACTGCACTCATTTCATTATTTGGTTGTCTTGTTCGCTTTGTAAAATAAAGTTGCTTAATTATCTTGTAACTTGCATGGTTTTCTTTTTGTTAATTCTGTATAAATAGGCCTATTTTTATTCATCAACATCTATTTAAATGTTAATTAAAAGCATGCCCTCTTGTTTCTAAGCAGACTACTAATGTTTAGCATTCAATTATTTGTTTGCCTGCGTGCACAGTTCTGGTTATTTGCTAGTTTGTTTTGGTTCAGGTTCTGGTTATGCATGGGTCTGGTTATCTGTGAGCCTGTTTTGGTTCAGGTTCTGGTTCTGCATGGGTCTGGTTATCTGTGGGCCTGTTTTGGTTCAGGTTCTGGTTCTGCATGGGTCTGGTTATGTGTGAGCCTGTTTTGGTTCAGGTTCTGGTTCTGCATGGGTCTGGTCATCTGTGAGCCTGTTTTGGTTCAGGTTCTGGTTCTGCATGGGTCCGGTTATCTGCGAGCGTGGCACAATTTTTTTGTGCCCATGCAGATCTCTGCCTCTAATTAACTGGAAAATCGTAATTGATCAGTTTTGTATAAAAATGTTTGTCCTCATTTGAGGCTCTTGTTTATTTCAATAATTCAAAGACAAAACAAGACAGCTTCAGGCTTGGAATATGAACTCGCCAATATCTGGGAAAACGTCCAACGCCTTGAAGCAGCGTGCGGCACTGAAACAATGCCATCTCCGCCGTTGAAAATTAATCAGCAAAATGCATTGCATTGAAATATCCTATTTTAAAAATGAAGCACTGCAAATGACCTTTGCTACACGGACTGAGCCAAACTGCTGATTGATAATATAGAAGCTAAACAGTCCTCAGTCTTTCGAGAGGAACTTGTGAAATAACAATTAGAGGTGCTTCGGATGGATGGATGCTATCTGGAATGTCAAAAGCGTCTCGTCTGTGCGGTGTGGAGCATCTCAATTATGTGCCGATTAATGGCTGTCGCATCGACTATGACACAGAACTGTAATATGAAATAAACCAGCAGAGGAACGAGCGTGCAGGAAAATGCAGAAGAGATACGGACTGCGTAAACAATTGTGTAAAAGATTGGCAGGCAAACTGACGGACTATAATATGAGATGGTGATGTGTGTATGTTTATGTTTAATGTTTATATTGTGATGTATGATCTGTGAATGTACAACGTGAGATTTTTCATTTTTTTGCTTTTGTTTTGTTATTTTCAGTTATAATGCTATAAATGGAAATACTGTAGCCTACTACTGGAAACACATTGTCTCTGTAGGCATGTAAAGGGTACTTATTTCACCCTAACCTAATTTAACCTGCTACTGCAAAAACAACAGCAACAAAAAAAAGTCTATTGCCATAAACAGCAATTCACAAAGTAAATAAGAGGGAAATTACAACATTTATGAACAACTGCCATTATTACATTACGGTAGGAAAATTCATGCCCTAAAAACATGTAAATAAATGGCCATTGCTGTAAACTTTCACTATTCTATGGTCTCAGACCTACAGTTCTGTTTCATAATTTTGGTTGGATGGGTTTAATTGTGATATCGAACCAGCTTGTAATACTCACCGACAAAAGCTTTGAAATAAGCTGATGTAAAAAATAAAAAAGTTCCCCAGCAGGCAGAGTGGAAAACAAGCACAATGAATGGCAACCCTGAAGTGCATCCATGCCAAGCCGGCCCCACACGAAATTGATACATACACTGCACATGTGCCACAGGTGTCAGAGCGAGTGCCAAATAATTATTTCACTGTCATTTCCTTTTTCCCGCAGAACTAATCAGGAGCGGATCGGAGCCCCCAACGCACGACCGTGCGGCACCTCAATTAGGCCGGCTGTGAGCGTTGTCAAACTACCGCCGCTTCATTAGCGAGAACACCGCCCACTACGGCGAGGCCACGCTGAGCACGCGTTGTGCAGCGGCGCATCGAGCCGCACGCGTGAGGAATTACTGTCGCCGCGACGCAGCGCCGCCCGAATCAAAGGAGGACACAAGGTATGCCAATTAGACGAGCGTGTTAATAAAGTATTACAGCCGGAGCGTTGTTTGAACAGTTTAGGGCTGTTCTTAGATTAATACTGCACAAGTAAAAAATTTGTTATTCAAATACTTGGGAGAATATTCTACTGTATGTGTGTCTTACCATAGTAATGTGCTGGTGCTGTTTTTTAACTTGGTGTATCTGGTTAAATAATGTAAACAAACACTGATTAGCCCTTGCCAAATGAAACCCGACTCCAGCAGGATGATTCAAATTATGACCTACTCTGGTAAATGGTTCACTGGTAAAAAATTAGGCTTTGCCATTTACAACTTATATTGCAGTGGAGCTTCTGCAATAGTAAGTAATGATGTAAGAATACACAATCATTACACCATACCTATCTGTGTTGGTAGTGCACCCATGGTACACCAGTATTATGCTCACTCAATATAAAGCACCAACAACATTTGTTTTGGAATTTTTAAAGCTTAGTTATTCCTTGCACTTTATCAAACCTTGTGCTTGCAGAACAATATTGCACCCTTGTCTTCAGTGTCCTGCCAGTAAAGCAAATAAACAAGGATTTGTCAAAAACAAAGACATTCTTATCAGGGTAAATATGTAATCATGTTTTATGGAGAAACATGTTTATTTAATAAACAGAGCTTGCTGTGTGATTAATATGTTGCCATCTAGACAATTCATCTGCATTTGATATCTGACCAGAAACTAAAAATAACAGAACAGACAAATGAAACCTATTTATACAGTAATGAAGAAAGACCTTACCTCTTACTAAAGCAGTTTTCGGATGGAGGTTATATTGCAATTTTGAAAAGTGAATAGAGAACGCATTCAACTGTATCTTTTTGACAGATATGTGCATGTAAACAAGTATTACTACTGTATGTGTTTGCACACCTTGCTATGGAAAAAACATGAATGTCCATTAGTTTATATGAGCTGAGCTTTTCTTTTTATCATTATTTTGCAAGATAAATCTGAAGTCTGCTCTGTATTTTGCCATTATTTATATAGTGTATAGGCTTACAAAAGGTTTGACTTGTCACAGGAAAAACAGTGATAGCTAAAATAAAAGAGAGTATAAGTGCTTTGGTGTTCCACCGATGCTTGCTTTGTGAGAGGGAACATCAGCTGGACAGCTGCACACGGTGGTTCACATTATGAGGTCAAAGGTCACAACTGTGAAACAAGCAGGGCTCTGGAGATGTTACTGGAAAAACAACAGACGCGCTGTTCGAAATTTAAGTTATAAATTAGACAAGTGTCTTGTGCGGCGCTGAGTACACTCATAGGGGCCGTTACATCTGCCTGTGAGGAGAGGTCATTAAATTTGTAAAGAAAGGTGGAGGGCAGCCATCGCGTGAGCGAGTGATGAACAGCTAGGAGTCAATGTGCTTCACTGAAGATATTCCCCTAGGCTGCGCAGTCTCGGAATCAAGCTGCAGTGCTAAGCTTCTGTAAGACACAGCGCACACTTTGTCACGTTAGCCCCGATTCATCTCTTTTAGTCGTACTTGAACGTTTGCTGTGAGGGTTCCACCTAAATTCAGCGGTTCATGTCCTGTGAACCATTTGATCTTTCAGTCACATATAAATATAATAATTTGTTTTTCTTCAGTTCAGCAGTTGCAAAATTAACAAAAATGTTGGATTAAACCAGGACATAGTATTACATATAATTACACAGTACTACTAGCACTACGATGCATTTTTATACCTGTGTGTGCCAGCTTGTGTCATTCCACATTTATCGGTAGCTTTTGGTTTAGGCACATACAAGTGTGAAAAATACATGACACAATGGGCCATGTTTTCATTGTCAGAGCACAACTGCCAAACCCAGTAACTCAGTAACAGTAACTGAGAGTGGTGGCAAATGAATTTGTGTCCAACTCAATAATTGATATTTCTGCTACTATATTATGGACAGTTTGAAGGGCTAATTTAATTAACTCCTATACCTTTGAATTAAGGCATAAGTGAACTGCCAGTTTCCTCAACTAGAGATTAAGAGACACTATTCTCTGTATTCACAATTTCGTAATAATACAATTTAAAGTGTTATAAAGAATTGAGCTGTAGTGAAATTCAAGATGCAGCCAAAAAAGCCATAGCGATATTCAAAGGATGAAAAATACCTGATCATTTTCATTTACTGCAAAACGCTGTTCAGAGTTTATTATCAGCATCTACCCAGGAGGACTGCACTGGGATGCTCTCCTAATAAACTACTAATAAAGTCTGCACTGCATTCTGATATAAAGACCAGAATAAATAAACGGTTCACAAGGGAAACAGTGAGTCACTGAAAAGGAGATGTATGATAACACAGAAACATGCTTCATTCAGTGTTTTTACATCTTAGGTTCTACAGTACACACATACAATTGCTTAGACCATTGATACCACAATGGTCATGCACTTGTATAGACATGCACTTGTTAAATAAATGCATAGTTAATAAATGCACTGAAAAATCTTGTGTGTTCAGTCATCTGCCTTATATGTTCAATGTTCGTACGCGCACATTGGTGAGAACACAGAAATGGCACAAAGAACCACCATTAGAGATAATAGGTGGTCTGGGTGGGTTAAAACCGCAAATCCATTATTCAACACCGAACTTGCACAAATGTTTTTTGTTGACACACCCTCCTTTTAGTTACCCATCCCATGTTGATGCAAACCAGTCTCTGGCAGACCATGAAGCCACCGAGCTAGACAAAGATGAAAAATATTCCAATTGCGCAGGACAAAATGAGCAGCTCCACCAACACCCAGGTCCATTTGCACTACCGTTGTTAGAAAAAAGGACCCAGTATATACAATAGGTATAAACATAAATAAATTGCTCCAGTAAGTATATGTGAAATGATAATTTGTAACAAGACTTATAATTTATAACAAAACAGAAATGTCCACGTAGTAGCCTTTGGGGCTAGTTTGTTGTATTATGCGGCTTTGAAATTGCCACTGATTTATAAGGTAGGAATGCATTTTCATAAAAATTTCATACTCATACTCACCTGATTCTCGAATCTGCACAGGTCCACTCATAATATGACTGACTGACATGATTAATTAAATACATAAATATTACGACTAGTGGAGCAATGCACCTGAAAATAACCCTGCCAAACCTGCACATAAGGTGCTCTGCTCATTTACAGGCTCTTTCAGAGGACATGCATAATACATCACAATTTTACTTTAAAACTTGTTCCTGTTCATTGTAGGTTTATGCATATATTAGTTATCGCAATAATAAATGGCTGCTATTTACAGTCAGCTAGCTGGATAAAATAAAAGCTGTACATGATAACTAGTAATGGAAATTATGATACTTATTTCAAAAGCTATAAAACATATTTAGACATCAATTAAATTATAGTGGTCTCTCCCACACAGTAAGGCAATTTTAACAGTCACTTGTGGAAGGCAGATTTTTAACCCATGCATAATGTATAAGTATAATTGATGATATAATCAAATTTATTGGGTTAATAGCATTGGACTAGTGGGATAATATATTGCAGCCAGTTGTAAAATGACCTTTTGAACAAATAGTTCATCAACAAACCGTGGAGAATTAAGATTAAAATTAGTAATTAAAAGCAATTAGTAAGGCATTATAAGTCGCATACATAAAGGATATGCAGCCAGGTTCTTCAGGAATGTGATAGCAGATACTTTATCTCCAGAAAGATGAGAGTACTCCTCTCACCACTGAGTCTGAGAATTAGTCAAGCTTGACATCAGAATTGACATCGGAATAGGTTTGAATCTGGCAGAGATCAATCTTCACTGATTAGTGAGGTGGATAAAGATCCCAGCGCTTAAGGAGGATATGTGTCACTCATCCACTGATCTCAGATTTCTTGGCCCTGGAAAAAGCCAGGCCTCACCCTTCTGTTGAGATGTGTTCTCTATCACAAGTGAACACTGCCCATTGGGCCATGCGAACAGACTTTTCTGCATGGTTGATTAATCCCCTCATGCAAATATTAGCAATGGATGTAAAACCTGGCAGTTGGCTTCAGTGACAAAAAACCAATAGGTTTTTATCGGCAAGAAGCCTGTGATCCTTCCCCACAGTTCCCTCAGCTTCAGCTAGCCACTCAGAGGACATTATCCAGCCATGTGACCCGCAGTTTCAGTTTGGACAGCCTTCCAACAGCAGACCAGCTCCACTGTGAAGACTGTCAACAGCAAACACTCTGATAGACTAAGTTTAATACCTTCAAAAATATTTGGCATACAAGTGTAACTTCTAATTACTTTGTCTTTTATAACTAAGTTCTCAATGAATGGTTTGTGTTGGTAATTGTTGTCCCTTTTTATAATAAGAAGAGTGGCATATCAAAACAAACTCATAAATAAGATGTTGAGGATCTCCTATACTATTATAAACTGTCATTTTAATCTGTTATTTGGTGCTGTGATTAGAGAAAACCTGTATTCCTGTTTCTGAAAGGGAGGTAAACAAAACAGCACATGCACATTAGCTGGAATCCCAATATCAAGCAATTTACAGAACACTACTTGTGCCAAAATGAAAACAGGTGAAAAAGAACTCAAAGGTAGACTTCCAGCTACAGTACAAGACCTTTTAATATATACATCTTACAGTAAAACACTATCATGCAGACCAGCTTTATATATTGATCAATGGACTTAATTGCTTTTTGACAAATACCAAATGCTTTCGCACATGAAAGAGTGACACCCCCAAAAGAACAAAGAGAGTGACTGGTTTTATTTTTCAATCGCTTCAGAGAATAAAAAGCCCATTTAAATTCCCCCAGCCATTGTCTTCTCTGGTATATAGAGACATTCTATATATTTGAATTATGGTGCAGTTTGTGAGATAAATAGGGAGATATCAGCAGTATTTATCTTTCTTTTCCTGGTGAGCAAGCTGAACAGGCAAATGCAAAAGAAAAATATTATTTCTGTATGTATTTGCTTTAAGACTAACTTCCTTTTTCTTTGTTCATTTTCATCTTGTTATGTAGTCTATTCTGCCTTCAGGTGATTAAGATGGCAAGCTACATTTGTTGACTCAATTTCCCCATCATATTGATGTAGCTTGCGTGCTAAGCATAAATTTGTTGTGTTCCATAGCCCGACAATACTACCTACCAGACGCACTGGGTGCAAGTTTAATTTGTCTAAAATGTGCTGTCAATTGGCTATCATGATTATAATTAGACTAATTATGATGTCTGTTGATTACAATCATATGCATTTAGAGACTGCAGGAAATATTTTCTGACTGTGCATTTGGAAAAAGGAAATTTATTCTTACTGGTAGCGGTAGTTGACTAATGAGATTTGAATGTGCTTTTGACTGCTTCTATATGTGCAATTCAGTGCATGATTCTCTATTCCCCTTGAATACTCTATTTAAATAGGTGGGAAAGCACAAGATGAATAAATAAGTTAGCATTCTATAAAACACTGGAGGAATCATTGAAAATGAACAGAGTTAAGACACACAGATAAATGAGAATTGCAAAGCAGTATTGAAGAATCTGGGTGCAGACTTATTTCTTAATGAAATATATTTTCTAATTAGGGAGTGTAATTATCTGGAAATTAGCCTCAAAATTATTTCAGAAATTAGCCCTAGCCAAAATATTAGAAAGCAAGGAAGTATGTGCTCAGCAATTTCATGCAGAAGGCCAGACAGTTTTTTTTTTAAAGCTCCAACCTTTGTAAACAGCATTACTATTTAATGAATTACAAATGGATGTCTTAACAGTGTGATCGATTTAATTACTGTACCTTAAACTGTTGGGAGATGCACAAGGCACTCTCTCTCATGTTAAAACTAAGAAGCTTGACCAAAACTTAATGTCAGACTGCCCAGTTCAGTACCCTTACATTTATACTTATATTCCCTTAATTTCATATTTACCATCTTGCATCATTTTGACATACAGTATTCAGCTCACATAGTTGTTCTATATTGGCCTGTTTAAAAGCATTTTGAATTATTTTTATTTGAGCTGAATAAGAAATGTATGTTGGAGAGCAGTATTTGTATGAGACCAATAGGGACCAAATATTCTCTATGAGTGTTGATTTCCCACTGAGCATTTTGCTATGCTTATGCTTATATTTATGCCAATTTCTTACCTCATTCTTTGGAAAAGCCTAACAAATGGATTTTTTTTTTTTTTGAAATGCAGAATTTAGTAGCACACAACTGCGACATAAGTTGTTTACCATCATTCCCACCATTACATTCTGTTTTAGATTTAACCATTTAACAGATGCATCATAAGCATTCATACCATCCTGTATAATAATGGCAGATGCTAAATTAGTCTCATATTTGTTACTGCTGGAAGACACCATAGACTCCTAGGAGCCCCAGAGTGATCCTAGTAGTGGGATTTGTGGGCCAGGGAAGGGAAGTTTTTGGCCTGGAAGTAGAAGTAAAAGTAAAGTTGCAGTGCTGTGCATGCTATTTGGGTCATGATGTCACATTTTTGGTCATGTTCTGTGAGTATATTGATTCAAAGGAACCCCTTTATGTTCGCTGTGGAACACAATGGAGAAATTATGAACTGCATAATTTGGCCATAGCTGCCTTTTTATGAAGCGCCACAAAAAGCCATAATCAAACCGACACCTGCCTGTCAATTTTTCAGAGAAGCTTCTGATTTTTTAAACATAAATTTGGCACCCAATGTGGAGCTGAGTGTGTCCAATTCCCACCCTAATTTGGAACGGCAAACTCTCTGCAACTGCAACCATATTCATGCCCGACTCACACTGGCGATGTGGGAGAATGTGTACAGCTGTGGTTCTCCTCGGAAACACTTGGTTTCGCCGCAGACTACAGACAAGCTCACACAGACTGGAGTCAGAGGAAGACCTCTCCTATGTGGGATTATTCATGCATTACAAGTCCAGCCTTGACTGAATCAGCCAACCAGCAGCCCAGAAGATAGTAGATAGAGCTCAGGGGCTACACAGCTGCTATTAAAAAAAGTAGAGAAGGTCATTTTATGAGAAAATGAGCCAGAGGTAATACATGTATGCAGTGTTGAGAAAACCACTCTGAAAGTAGTTCAACTACAGCAAAGCTACCCTAAGTATTACAATAACTCAAAAACATTCAAACGAATCTGTAAAAAAAAAAAAAAGATAAAAACATAATTTTCATGTTCCCCTGACATGATGTGTGAGCAATATTGTCTTTTTGCTCACCAGGAGAACCACTGTACAGCTCAGTGGGGAGAACAATGTGTGGAAATTGGCAGTTCAGTGTTGGCAACTATAATGGAGTTTATTGCTTCTCACCAATCAGGATTAGAGGGAAAAGAGAGAGAGGAGGTGGTATTTTGTTCATAATGGAAACATATATATTTTTTAGGGTCCAAAGAAGTAGGTATGTCCTGCTGTTAACTTAACCTCAAAATGACAAAAAGTAATTAATGACTACAACCACTAAACAAATATGAATGTAACTGAACTTCTTCCCAACACTGCCTGTGTGTTTTTCAAACATTATTTTATCTTTTTCCAGAAAACTCATTTTGAACTACAGTTGTGCGCACCATTCAGTGCATGGCAACATCTTGAGATACATTGTCAGGTAAACTGCGTATTGGCTTTTAGAGAACAGCTCTTTGTGTCCTTAAAATAGAAGACTTGAGTGAGTCTCAACTGGCAGCTCTTCTCCAGCTGAATCTACATTGTGAAGGAGACATTCAGGAAGGAGGGCATGTAATTGCCTCCATCTTCAACTTCGCTTCTGTAATTGTCGTTCCCTCTGAGAAAGACTTCAGCGACCGATCCAAATTGTAGGCTGGGGAAGAAAGACTTCTGTTGACAATAGATATTTAGATTTCGAATAGAAGAACATTCCATGATCTGTGTGTACGCGATTAAAACACAGACAGCACAAGTGACTTTTTTTTTCATTCCGTTTTCAAAAGGCTTACACTCGGTGCCAGCTGAGGTAGTGGTTGCCATGGAAATCATTTCTACCATACCACACATTCACATCTCATTCGTTTTTCAAATGACTGAGCCCTCTGCTGCCGCGATCACCCTTTTAATCTATTTTTATTAAGCCTATATGCCTTAAATGCATGTAATGTTTGAAGTGGCTTTATTAGCAAATATGAGGAGAGCCAAGCTAATAAGGTAAGGACTGTCAGTATGAGCTGAAGGACAGGGAGATGTCTCTGGAATGAGCTGGCCAGAGGGGAGGAGAGTGAAAGATACCCAGCTTTGTGTCGCATGCTGGCCAGGAACAGCTGGAGGGGAGGCACTATTAACTATTATAAACACATTAAGAGTAGGGCATCTGGAATATAAAAGGGTCAGCTAAAATTCAACCATTAAACAAGTTTTAGAAAATGCGAAGCGGCGTCAGTTTGTGTCCCCTTGTGTGTGCGCGCACTTGTGTGTGTGTGTGTGCGTGTGTGTGAGTGTGCGATGTGTGTATGCAGGCTTGCATGTGTGTGTTATTCTGTTCGCATGTGTAGGCTCGTGTGAATTCAGTGTGTGTGCATGCTTATGTGTGCATAGTTGTACCTGTAGGACTTGGTGTCTCGCAAATATTGAAATAGTAAAGATATTTGGTTCAACATATTGTATGCCTTCAGCCAAGCAAGATAACTCTGATTGTTTTATGCAGAAAAAAGCTACAAAAAATTGGAGTTGGTGTTCACATTGGCTTTTATGTTACATATCCTGAAGCTATACAAGAAAAGGAAATGGCTGCTAAATTTCCTGCAATATTTCCATCTGTTTAAGACTTGAGGGACCAGAATTGAGATTAGTTATTGTTATTTAAAGAGCTAAAGGCTAATTATCATTGTTTGCCTAGGTAGTTACCATATCTCTTGCTGTTGTTAGCTACAAAAAGGCACGCAATTTAATAAAACAATAGATCACTACAGTTAACTATTCACTGATGTCTGTGTTGTCTTAGGACATAAAAATGGATTAAGATGTGATTTTCTGCTCTGCTGAACTCCACTCTCAGAATTCCCACATCCCTAAAGGTTTACTTATTTTTTTGGTACTTATGCAATTGTATCAGACAAAGAGGCAGCATATTCTTCTTTTGGCTTTTGTTTGTTTCTAATCGCTGAAATTGTGTCATTTTCCCAGGGGCCCGGTTTTGAGGGGGCCTTCATTTTAAATCTCCAAATTCGAGCCTTGAGTGTGGAATTCAGTTATTTACCATGTATAAAAAGCCGGCTCATCCTTTAAGGAGATCAAGAAAATAACTGAGTGGCCCACTTCTTAGAAGTGTTACCGTAAACATTCGATCACAGCCACAATAGCACATTACAACGTCTGCTTTATTGTTTATCTGTGTACATTTGATCCCTCTCAGACTAAAAACAAGAAGAAAATGTACTTTGCTGTGTAATAAGGCATGTGAAAATATTCACATTTTTTCACATTTTTCCATGGATATTTCCATATAAGCACACCGAATAGACCAATTTCTAGGCATTCTGTTAGAAACGTTAATGTTTAATGAAGGACACTCAGGTGCTTGACACTAAACCTGCATTTTACTGGGAACACACAGCTGTGAAGAGGCAAATGTGCACCCATTTTACTGAGCAATGGACCTACCCCTCATCTCATCAATACATTCAATCAATCCATTTTGGAAATAGACAAGCTTAATTACTCTCTCCTGTCTGACTGTTCACTTAATTACACAGCCAGGTGTCAACCTTAATTAGTGTCAGCGACTCATTTGCATTTTGAGAGAATGCAATCCCCTACTTCCCCCATATTTTCTAAAAAGTAAATATTTAAACAGGAGGTGGAGTTGGTTTATCAGGGTGAGCAGGTCCCCGGTGTGACTGTTTGACAGGGTGGCAAGGTGGTGTTGAACTGTTGCCTCACAGCAGGAAGGTTCTCGGTTCAAATCCTAGCCAGGGCCTATTTGTGTGCAGTTTGCAGGTTCTCCCTGTGTCTGTGTGGGTTTTCTCTGGGTACTCTAAAGTTATCCAGTTTTCCTTCCACGGTCCGCCCAAAGGCGTGCAGGTTAGGCTAACTGGAGAGTCTAAATTTCCTACACATATTAGTGTATGAATGAATGGTGTGAGTGCCCTGCAATGGATTGGTGATGAGTGTATTCCTGCCTCTCACCCAGTACAAGCTGGGATAGGCCCCAGCCCCCTGTAACCCTGACCAGGAATAAGCAGGTTAGATAATGAAAATGGGCTGAAACAAAGGGATGTCTGGTCATCCCAGAGTTACGTTTGTTGCCACTGACCTTTGTGCAAGAAGGCTTCCGAGGTGGATTTGTCCTTGACATATAAATAGGAGCGGGGGATGTTGCTTTATGACAGCTTTATCAGCCTTGAAATCATGAGAGAACTATCCATGTAGCTTTAAAGTTAAGGGAATCCATTCTTACAAACACAAAAGTGTCTTGTTATTCCAAATTTATTGCAACCAGGGTCTTGTGCTCGGCATTACTGAAGTTGTGATAGACACAAACGCTATTAAAGTCCAACAATGATATGAAAAAAATGAGAGCCATTGACAAGCCCATGAATCTAGTTCTGCACTAACAATAGCAAGATCATACTTTATGAAGCTACAGCACAATATTTATTCTCCTTTTTCAGAGAAGGAAAGCAGGACTAAACTAGACAAGGAGTTCATAGGACTAAACTAAGAAGACGTGTTGTAGAATACCTAGAAATTTAAATTCCTCATATCTAGCGAGAGATATCCTGAGGCTTATAATACTAGCAGACCCTATAATTCATTCCATGGCGATTCCACAGCTTCTATATTTATTAAAGGAATCAAGATATCATTTATATTTTCCAATTTCATTTTTTTTTCTACCTGAATTTTTTTATCTCCTAAGCTGAAGCCACATTGCATCATATCACACTTGGTACGTGATTTATGTCATAATGAAATGACAATGCGTGATGAATTGTGATTCTTATCTAGAACATTCTCTTTGAGGCCAGTGTTTCCAGCTGTGGTGTCTGAGGTACATTGTGATGAACAGTGACAGTTCATTAAGGCTGGGCATTCTGATTTAAGGCCCCCTGGTCAGAACAGCAGTAATTTCCAGGTGAATACCTCATTCAGTTAAACATTAAAGGTCCTATGCTACACTTGCTTTAGGAATTAGGAAACTTGACTTACAGTCAGAAGGTTGGCATTTCAAATCCTAGGTTGAACACTGCTGTTTTACCTTTGAACAAGGTGTTCTGCCTGAATATCTTCACTAATGGACACTTTAAAATTTTATAAACTTGACACCTGATTAAAGTGGTGCATCTGCAGGTTGTGCATGGTCATGATTTGATGGTTTTAAAACAACAAAACTGAAATTGAAATTAAGGAATGTATTACCAATCATGTCAATTAGGACTAACCATGTTGTCTCAATGTCCAAATGATTTACAATCCACAGAAAAATTGTGATACCTTTCAATAATCAGATTATTGGAGGGAGGGGTATTTTTGACCAGGCTTTGCATCTCCGCTCAAAGAGACTTTTTGTAGACTTTTTCATTAATCACGGAGTTGCCCTTTTAAGTAGAGTATCATGCTGCAATTGTGATGCAATTGCAACAAAGAATTAAAGTTAGGAACTTGACCAGCAAAATTCTTCAAACCTAGGGGTTGAAAAAACTACTTAAAGGTCTGAAAAATGTAGTGAAAATAATGTTTCATTTGAAGGGTTATTGGTGAACAGTGCCCAGGAAAATGATCAGCCTGAAATCAAATTTTTGTGAGTCCAATAGGGACCGCATGTACGCTATTAGAGTCAAAAGCCCTCAGATCTGATTTTGCACGGAACATTTTGGTGTAAATGTTAACAAGTTCAGCTCACTAGTTACTTCTAGCACACTGTCACATAGATGTTTGGAATCCCACTTATCAAGTTTAAAGATGGAGCTGGATTTACCAATCAGACACAGACTCCTAGGTGCGCTGCACATTTCCCGATCCTACAGTGTTTGACAGCAGAGTTTCTGGCAAAGCTAAAATATCTGGTACTGATGAGAGAGATTACAAAAAAATGAGACTTTAGAGATAACGAGAGCCAGTTTTCTATCCCTCATGATGGATGTGCAGACATCATACTGTAGCTTCTTCGTATCGTAGCTTCTAGATCTGTGGATGAGCCAATGTATGGAATCATGTCTCAGTCGTATTTTCTAATGAACAGATTGTTGTATTTAACACCTGAGACGACATGCTAAAGAGAAGGTCGTTTGTAGTTATCTCTGAGCTGCTATGTTACTTCAATCAGGCCCAGTGTTTCGATCAGGCCTCAGAAAGTATTCTTTAAGCTGTAGCCCCCTGAAGGAAAACTCATTTCAAATGACATTACTGACAAATTACGGTTTATGTAATACCTGATTGAAGAGATTATCTCATAATTAAATGTGAGATAAAAAGCATGCTGAACAAGGTAAATGTAGCCTTCTTTGAAGAAGGCTAAAAAGACTGTTGCCCCCTATTGTATGTTTGCACTATTATGTGTTTCGATACAGTGAGAGACAACACCCAGAGGAGCATGCTTTGCTGTTATTTTACAATACAGATGCATATTTATTTTACTGGCTTTATTAGTGAGATGGGCCTCATTGTGTTTTTATAATAGTTCCATCCCACTGCGTCTCATCACAATTACACATATTATCAATAGCTTTATTATGAAAAACAGTTATATAGCATTGCATCATAGCAATGACATATGAGTGTACCTAGTGCTACACAGTCTGCTGAGGCTAAATATTCTGGACAGCTTAGACATAGGACTGAGCTGACCACGTAATAGTCAGAGTCGGATCCGTATCCGGAAGCCTAGCTCCAATAGTCGTAGTCGGAAGGAAAAATAAAAATAAAAAAAAGGAACATGGGCTGCTCTGTGTGGTGAACACTTGTTTGGTACTGTTTCGCTGTGAAATGGCGCTTGAACATCATTAGACGTTGAATTTACCGTTCTGTAGCACCGGAGCAAGTTAAACACAAAGCAGATGTACAATGTGCTGCTTCATTGTGCCAATATGTAAGTACGTGAACGTTACCTCCACGTGCCGCTGCAATGGCAATGCAATTTTGCAACAATGGAGGCGATTAAACTAATTCACCAGCAAGACCAATTAAAGATTGACAATATGTTTTGCCGATATGTTTGTGAATGGTGTTTCCCTGAATGCGTGTACTTATATTGCAGAATTTCGCCCTGCTTCTAACAAAGCAGGCTCAATAGCAGATTGAAAGCTGTGACCTGATTTATAAGCTATATGATAAAGAAAGCAACGGCCTGCTTGCAGTGGCTAGCAAAGGTTCTACACTAAGCAAGCTACCCCCAGTGCCACTGCCTAATTTGCTGCAATAGCAGTGAGTAAATGAATACTGTACACAAGCTAAATGAAGTAAAGATTCAAAAGAAAAAAATAAAATAAACTCAACAATGAATATTGTAGAATCATAATGAAAATTACTGATAGTACTCCTGCAGGCCCGTGATGAGATGTGGTGTCTGGTGAGTTGTGAGAATAATGCAAGTAATGGTATTTAGAGGGGACTCAGGGGAGGGACCTCGGTTGTATCCAGCCTATCACGCAGCAGCGTCAGGTTCCTTTCAGGACTGTACACATTAATTTCATTTCATTCAAATGAAATATGCAGTGTGTTTCTCCAGCTATAGTTATTTACCCATAGTACTCAAACAGTATTTGTATCAGGAAAAAACATGTTATCCATACCGGCTGCACAATCCTACTTAGAGCTAAAGACTCATCATTATCATCATCATCATCATCATTATCACCATAGTCATCATTGTCATCATCATCATTATCATCATCATCATCATCTTGCACTGTGGATGAATCCATTCTCTTTTTTAGCTTTTTTTTCCAGTGGGTTGCTTCTCCAGTCCCTTGTGCACAAAATAATGGGAGTGATATCATGTCTCTGTCATCTCTCCACATCAGTTGTGCATGCAGTTGGCTCTGAAGGCTGACTCACACTCGCATAATGCTTACGCAGGTGACCATACATGTTATGTTACTGTCTCGTTCTACTCCGCATCTCGCAGCTTGCTAATTGTGCGACAACAACTCAACATGAAGACGTGTTCTTGGGAAGACTGGCTGTCTTTTCAAATTACATGGCTTTGTTTTTGTTCCTGGGGTCTGACAAGATGTAGGGAGACTTTCCTCCACCATCTGAATGCCTGAAGCCTCTCTGGCTTTAATTGTCTTCCATCTGCATTTCATATGGAGGCAGGACTGGTTTTCTTCATTTTTTTTCAGATAGGGTTTTTAAATTAGTTGTGTGAATACTTTATCATGTGCAAAGCAAATTAACTACTAATAAAGTAGTCAGAGTTTATCATTAAAATGCTAATAAATTGCTTTGACGGAGAAACAATTTAAATGTCTGTTGTTTATCAAACGGAAAAGAAACAACCTCTGTGCCTCCTTAACTAGAGATTTACATTCCAAGTCATTTTTTTCTCTCATCTAGGAGGAATGTGACATCAATCAAAATGCCCGTTGTATCATGTTGTCTCTTTTGCAATCACTAGTCATATGTTGAAATGGCATGCTTGAACGATTAAACAATGAACTCCTGATGTCCATGCCGAAAATACCAGATTTACATTTAATGGCGTGTCACTCAGGATTCAGAAGTTTTTAATCTCGCATCCATACGGTCAAGACATTTATTTCTGTAATAACAGCAATGATTGTTTTATTCAATGTCTGGCGGATAGAAGTAAGCGGTGATCGCTGGGAAGCTGGGATCGTTAAGCGGGGAGAGTTTTTTCTTATTCATGAACCTTATGGTTGAAGTAAAGGATGCAATAAGTCAATGCTGCCAAACTAAAAATTTATTCCTTGTTTTGCTGCTTCGAGGACACAAAGGAGCTGACAAAGTGGTGAAGGACACTCAATTACTCTCTGTCACCGGTGCTTTATCAATAATATGTGGAATGTGGAAAATGGGAGCTAAATTATATCCCTCAGCCGGGAGAGTGGCAGGACAAATTTGCTCGTCCGGCTGGAAGTCACCTCACTCAGAACTTGGTGGCATTTGGCAGAGGGTCATGGGATGGCGAACTTGTCTGTATCGGGGCAGAATTGGTCTGTAACATTTTCTGTGAGATTGGTCATAAACTGGTCAGCGGGTGTTTCCCATTGCTGTACCACACGTCATGTGAAATACAGGGGATGAGCTACATGTAAACTTTGAGCCCATTGATGCTGAAGGGAGGACAAGCAGCGGAACTGAGTCAGATGAAAGGCGGGCATTGTGGGGGAAAAATATGCAATATAGTACTTTATTATTATTATTAATTATTAAAGAATTAGTAACTAGATTAGAAGCCTTAAACCTACAGAAAATCAGTTTTGTTGTAAAAAACAATATATATAATAATAAAAATACTGTGCACCATTGCCTTAAGAGGCAGATATTTTATCAAATGCTGTCATGCCTGAAATATGATAATTAATAGTGTAATGAGGCTAATTAACCTTGAAAAAAAAATGAGATGTATCTCTTTTGCTCAGTGAGCCATGATTATCCTTCCACGTGGATGTTTAAGTGTTCATTTTCTGTACACAGCTTCTCTTAAGGTCTGTCCTTTCTATCCAGCTATATCCATTATTTTGCCAGTGCTTTGGTTGAGTTTCTTATACGAAGATTATTATCTAAGAGTGCTCTTATTATGAAGCAGGACACAAAACAATGATGTCCTTATTACAATTTAGCCCAAATCTGCCATGCTTGTAAAACTGGGAAGAAAAAAGCAAAGTATATCTGGGAGGGAGTGATGTTATTTTATCTTAGGCACCCACATGAATATACACATACGCATAGGACACACATGTGCACACACATGTACACATGCACACATGCACCCACACACACACGAACACACACACCCACACAAACACACAGGCACACACACACACACACACACACACACAGGGTGGCAGTGTAGCATAATGGTTAAGGAACTGGGTTTGCAATCCTGAGGTTGTAGCGTTAATTCCCAAGTGGGGAACTTCCATTGTATCCTTGAGCAAGGTACTTAACCAGAATTGTGTCAGTAAGTTTTCCTGCTCATAAATCAATTGCATGCAAACATGCAAGTCAGTCCCTCTGGATAAAATCTGCTGAATGCCTAATATCTAAATATGATCAGCCATAACTGAACAGTGTAGAATCTAAAAGACATCCCTCTCCACACTAAGGGGCACAGTGCACGTCCTGGTTTGAACTGGCAGTAACTACAGAGGCAAAGTTCTCAGTGAATAGTACGTAAGTTACCCCACAGCATGCTTCATTTCAAAACCTGGTCCAAGGTCAGTTCTCCAGCTATTTCTCTTTCCCACGGTGATGAATTACTTTGGAACCATTATATAAGAGCTGCATCACCTGCTCTACAAAGGTGCATTTCCTTTGTATCCAAGAAAGCATACGTTTATGTTATCGATGAAGACATACATATATTGTGTGGGTCTGTGCTAGATCATGCTTCTTACAGAGTGTCAAATGACCAATGCAGTACATGCAGGTAAACAGTGCCCTTGTATCACAAAACAGTGGGAACAATCAACACCTAAAACAATCAACCCTCTAATTTAAATGATTTTCCTAAATTTCATATTTTTTAGATAGCAATCATGGTAGTTTAATATCATGTTGTTTGTTTACTACCACAGTACCACAAGGACTTCAAGCAAGCACCAAGATGTTATAAAGAGCAGAGCCCTGTTTCGCAAAGCAGAATTTCTGAGCTAGCAGGATGACTACACTGACTATAAACCAGAACCCTTCCAAATCTGAAACATGGACTGAAGTAAAAAAAGAGCTGTTCTGGGTTTTGCTCAGTGCAGTCATCCAGCTAATTCAGTAAGCCTGCTTTGTGAAATCCCCGGGTGGGCCTGCAGTAGATTGTGAGCCCTATGTTGACCAGACTGTATTTTAAGACCACATATTTCATTTTAAACAGAAGTGTTATTGATAAAGACATCACCACAAAGTAATAACCGTCCAAGTTTAAGCATCAAATAACTTAATGGTTGTCTTAAAAACACATTTCTGATATGTTCATATTAGCCTCTTTGAAATCAATCTCAGGTTTTAAAACTGACCTAATCTTCACAGCAATGGCTTCCTGACTAAACCAACATACGAGGCAATCAGAATAGAGTCTCTATCACCCAAGAACATCTGTTTATTGACTATTTGTTCCAGAAGTCGTTCTTATAGTAATATGTTATTTCACTGTGTATGGACAGTCTTCATGTCATTTCACCACCAATGGCTGCGTTTCAAAAACCTCTCCTTCTGAGGTCCTGCAGCATCTGAGCTTCCCGTCAGTCTTGCCAGTCAAAAAGGAATCTGAGCGATGCTTAGTTTGACTCTGCACTTTAATTAGACAAGAGAATGTTGATTAAGGGCAATCGATAAAAAATAATTACGTTTTTGCTTCGCTGTTGCAGGCACCCTCATGAACCCCCGTGGGTGGTTTGGAACAAAGAGCACAATTTGACATTGTGTTTCCTGAAAATATACTGCACAGTGCTGGGGTACTGCAGTGCTGTGTCTGCTCTGCCTGTCTTATCCCTAGGATGCAATCCTGCAATCATGTATTCTTTCCTAGCAGACCCGTACAAAAATGGACCGCAATCATGAATGCAAAATAGATGGATCTTTGATCTTATTTTTTGACAAGATTGTTGTGGGTATGAAATGTGGAAAATAAAGTTTTTTTTAAGTCTATAATAAAGACACAGACAGTACTTATAAATAATTACAGCAAGTACAGATTGTAATATCACAAGCATACATGAATTATGTCTGCCATGTACTTCGACCAGTTAAGAAATCAGTTATTTTCAGATGATATCCAAACAGTATGTGAGAGACTCTTTATAAAAGAACAAAAAAAAGGTCCTTAAGGTCCAAAAGACACACACCTGAAACTAAGAATAGTGGTATACCAATCATTGTCAATTCCATTTCAGTTCAGTTCAGAAAATTAGTTCTAATTCAACCCCTGAAATGAAAACTGCCAATATAATTTCATGAGGCTTTCTGAATTAGCTGAATTTCAATTAATTTCCTGAATTGTCTGAATGGAAATGGAAACTGACACAAACCCAGATACCAGTATAAAAATTGGCACATTTATCTCCTGTTTGTCATGACCAATTTGAGAAGCATAGGCCAATAGATTAGCACTATATTTTTAAATGAGGTTGCTGAACAAGAGCAAACAAGGAACTTGGGCTGCATTCTAGGGTTTAAATACATTTCTTTCCCACCTTGCCACATCTGAACTGATTATTTACCCACAGTAGGTCTAGGGCTGACTCCTCAGGCAGAACTGCACTTCAGCGGACTAATTCTCGACATTTAATATAAACTCATGACTCCGACAAGCTATATATTTTTTTTCAAAAAACAGTTCTAAAATAGGAATACGGCTGACATTTTCTCGACATTAGCCCTCACACATAAATCACAGCACGAAATAAAGAAATAAATAAATGAAAAATGTCATCATTGACCATTGCACGGACAGCACAGCCTAGAAATGCAACCAGAATAAATAAGGAAACATCCTTTTAAATGCTCATTCAGACAATGTTCATTTCACGAGAGGCCATCTAGGAATACAATTTAATTATTTACGGTAGCTTCTTTTCAGGTTAGTCTGCTCAGATAAATGTCTTTATCAGTCTGTTGTGTTTTTTTCTTTGATTCTTCCATTCATGCAAACTCTGGGATAATTTTACTGTGGTCTATTGAAACATTTTTTTCCTTTGCTACCTCACTATTATTGTGCCATTGTTTTAAACCAGGACATTATTTCCTGTTGTGACACATCAACCTTAAGGTTTAGTCACAAATGTTCATCATATAAACACCAATGTCATGCTAGGTGAAGTTCACCATTTGAGTGAACTTATTTCTTTTTCCACGCCCAGACAACAGTCCTCCTTGAAAAGTCAAGGGTGTGCTTAGGTTTCCATATGACATGAGCTGAGCCTAGAAGAATGGTGTCAGGACACATTGACCAAACAAAACCCAGCATTTTTTCAATTTTAAAAAATAAAATAAAAAAATATAATGTAAATCGCCGTCGACTACAACCAGAGACGAAAGAAAGAAAAAGACCCAAAAAAAA
This sequence comes from Anguilla rostrata, assembly GCF_018555375.3. Lineage (NCBI taxonomy): Eukaryota > Metazoa > Chordata > Actinopteri > Anguilliformes > Anguillidae > Anguilla > Anguilla rostrata. The sequence goes on from NC_057937.1 coordinate 14,589,256, forward strand.
CAAACAAAAAAAAAAAAACGTCCCTATAGGTCATACTTCTGAAGGAGTTCGGACTGCCACTGACGCTTGCGCTCGGGAAACTCCTGCGGGATTTTGATGTTGTGGAAGTCCTGGATGCACTGCTTCATCTCCTCCTCGGCGCTCAGCTTCTCCGTCACCCTCTTCCTGCTGAGGCCGCCCTCGCGCGGGCTCCCGCTCATCAGCGACTGGAAGAGCTCGCTGTTGCGCCGCTTGTCCGGCAGCTGCATCCACTGCACCGAGCCCTTCTTCGAGGGCCGGCCCAAGGTCAGGGTGCTGGGCTGGCGGGACACGGACTGCAGGGCCCCGCTTCCCCCTCCTCCTGGTCCTCCTCCTCCGCCTCCTCCTCCGATTTCGCCCCCTCCCCCGCCCGTCACCGTCCCGTCCTGGGGCGTGGTGGCCTCGGAGTGCGTCTCGGAGCTGGAGGTGGAGAGCTCGTTCAGGGAGGTGCCGCTCTCGCTCCCCTTGTCCGGAAGCTTCTCTTGCTTCCGCTCCTCGCAGTCCTGCTTAGGGGACACGGTCTTCGCTGCCGGCCCTGCCGAAATAAACCACAGGAGAGGCCAAAGTCAGCTGCAGGGGTTTGTAACAGACACCCAGGAAAAGCACAGGTTTTAACCCTTTAAGGTGTAGATCACAAATATGAGATTAGAATGTTCTGAACCGAACATTCTAATGATGATGTAGCAATCTCCACTGGTAATTATAAGCAATTAAGTTCTAGAACTCTTGTGTTAGAATTTTAAATAAGAAATTCCTAAACGACTCTTCAAAGGGTTAATAATCTTTATTGGCATGCATTTTGAGTCCATGGTGGCATCCAAGTTGCTCTGAATAAGAGCGGCTGCCAAATAATTCTAATACTAGTAATGACAAATTCTGAGAACAGGCCCAGCCTAAATCTGTGAACATTTGGGGAAAAAATACCAGTGTCCAAAGGTTAACAATCAAATTAGAGAGGACGCTTCCCCAGAATGTGTAATCATATACTTTAGGCTAACTGCTATATAATTTAAATGCTTCAATTAAGTCATTGTTAAACATTTTTCCTATTGCAGTCCAAAGAGGATTACATGCATAAGATGTAAGAACATTGCTTGAGAACAATTCACATATTCCAATCAACATCATCTGACATTTATATTAACAACATTATCAGTCATGTCCACTTAGCTAGCTGGCTGGCTGTATGAAAGTAGTTATTATATTTGCCATCTAAGCAGTTGGAAGCTAAATAACAGATAATGAACAAAAAATTGATATACATCAGTGTTCTAACAGGGAAGAGCTTTGTTGTGTTGTGAAGCATATTTCCCTGGTATTGAGCTGCCCACATACCCTCAGAAGGCAAGCCGGTATTGTTAAATTATTTATTTTTAGCAGGAGGGCCATCCACAGAACATGAGTAGTTGTGATGGGTCATGGACTTTTCAGTCACCACACCTGAAATTGAGTGTTTATAGAAAGATGGCGGAGACAAAATCTTTCTCTTGCATCAACTAAGCTGTGAATTGATTGACATTCTTGGGGAAGAGCGAGGTCATATTCCCCTTGTGCAATCTTATTTGTCAAACCGCTAACCTCTGATGTCCCATTTTGGAGCACATGTAACCAGAGATCACAAAGGAGAGCAGTCTATACACCTTCCACTACAATTTACAAGGCACAGATTTCTGACCAGTCAAGTGATCAGCTCAGCTCCTTCACAGGTTCCTCACACAAGAAAAAAAAAGTTTTGTTATTGTCTGCAGGGAGGTCAAGCTAGCATCGACCTTCTTTTCTCATGGGAACAACCTAAGCAACAGAAGACAAGTAAAGTCTTCATTTTCAGCTCCCAGACCTTCAGTTGTTGGACAGGTAGTATTCTTTTTTTCCCTCTTTTTAAATCGATAGCCAGGCTACAACAGCTTTACGTCAGTCACTCCTTCCTCAGAGGTTAGCTTGGTAAAAAATAAGTGCTTCAGTTTTCAGAACAAGTCTGTACATGAGCGTGATCATTGCAGAGGACACATCGCCAAGCCATCGACCAAACAATGTTTAATAATGAATAAATAGGAGCTAAATGAATTGGCCTGCAAGGCCGGTCTTGGCTCAGAGGAGCTGTCCATTCAGCATCCATACTACTGCAAGAGTCGCTTAAATGTTTCACTTGCTTTTATAGTGATTAAAGACCATGTACATGCCACTACAAATGTGTATATATTCATTTAAAGTTTGTAATGCTCTTGTGCCCATTTAAAGTGCAAATGCATGCAGCTTCTCAAGCAAACCTCGGCAGTTGAAAATGGCTACGCTGCTTTCGACTGAAATTCTATTTTCAGACCCTAGCCTATTTAAATATTGAGTGAAAATTCATACAGGGCCCATCAAACCCAATCAACGAGCTTTCTTCTGACAAAGGCGCATTTCACCCAGGTGGGCTAAATATAGACTCTATGTACACAAATAACAAAGACACAAATAGTATTTCAAATCACAGTCAAGAGGCTACTGTTTCCAGTTGTCAAAACCCAACTTAGTGCACACATTTTGGAGGTCTGGGAAGGGATAATTGATAATGCAATCCAGGATTAGTACCTTCAGGTCACTGCCAAGAAAATTTGGTTAAAACTGCCCGGGTAATGTGCATATACCCATGCCAAATAAATGTATGCATGTCTAGGCTGGAACATTAGAAGTAATTTTATTAGCTCTCTGCTTTGCTGCAGACTGGATATCTCTCAGCATGCTAGGCGGTATGAATTTGGATGTCACTCATGTGAAACATTTAATTCCCTTGTAGAGAACAATAAAATTAAATCAAAATATTAAATTTTAGATTTTATTCATCAAAAATCACTTGGAGTTATGCATTATGATATTTTGTTTCATTTAAATGTATTGACTAAGTGTCGTCCATGAAAGATGTTTGCTGTTTTTCAGTAGTTATTCGTGTTGCTCTTCATCAGTACATTCAGGATTCTGAGGAAAGACAAGAACACAATGGAGCAAATAAATAAATAAAACATAAAGCCAAGAGCCCAAAACTCTAAATGTGATGTAGTTCTTTGGTTTGCCGAAGATTGGCAGAGAAGAATAATTTTTAAAAAGCTGAA